>NC_132934.1:117805285-118109928 GCF_034638445.1 Ciconia boyciana | reverse complement strand
TGCATGGGTGATGTGCAGAGGCAGCATCAGAGTGCAGCGCTCCAGCTGTGGTAAGTGTCAGAATATGTATGACGTGCTTAAAGAATGCATGAATCCAACTCTAAGCATGTGCCCTATCCCCTGGACCTCTCCCTCTGCTGAATCTAACTTATAAATAACTTTACAGCTGTTCCCTCTTTACAAAACAAAGTGTTCATCTTCAGAAGGTGCCCCCTCACTCAAGAAATAATTATCTGAAGGGCTGTTTTTGTTTTACTAGCTAATGTGTGTAGTATGTCCCTTCTTTCTTTCTTAAATTGTTTTGTCTTGCAAATCCACGGATCTGTTAATTACTGTCTAGATTTTTTTTCCCATGCTGGTATTCAAATAAATAACCTTGAAAAGGTCAGACTGCTGATGATTTTTTCCTAGTTATAGTGGTAGGAAGAATACCTCATGCTTCCTTTATTTCATAGTTACACAGTGCTTATGAGATATTACTTTATATCTTGGGGGGTGCGGGAACTTTTTTTTAACAAATAACTTCCTTCAATTCTGCTGTAAATAGTTTACAGATGCTTTTTCTATAGTATGCAAAAATGGCCTATTAACACACTTTGGTTTAAAAGCCCTTGCTCTTTTTTAGATCATAATAAATATAGATGATCTTTGGAGAATTTTCCTCTCTTTCCCCTTTTTTAATCTCCACTCTGAGGAAAGGATTTATATAGATATGTATATTTATAGAAGCCTTCAACAAGTTTAAGTTAGAAGAGTTGTTTAAGGATTTCCTGCCCTTCCCTTTCCATAGTTAGCCTTTTCTAGTGTGGCATGTGCACCGCTTCCGTGATGAGTTATAGACTGTACTATTGTCCCTGTTGCCTTTTCTTTCCCCTTTCCGCCTTAAATAGAAGTGAATAATCAACACTGCAACTGCATCCAGCCATGGGAATGATCTTGCTTACATTTGTCTCGGTTAAAGATTATAATCTTGGTCTTTGGCTTTTTATTTTGTGGATTTACTTTTTTTTTCTTGCAGTCCCCCCACCCCCCTGCCCTCAACATATAATGGATTGAACTCTAATATTGCTGGACAGTCTTTTTCAGGTATTTTCATACACTTTTAAGAAGCATCTTATCTTCTTGGAAGTTGTTTTGATTATTTGAAACCAAATTCCCTCTCTGTGGTGGGGGTGTGGGGAACATTTATGATTGACCTTGCAAGAACTTTCTCCTTCCCTTTTTCAGTCCGCCTACCCAATTACTGCAAAAAGACTTGGTGTTTCATGATATGCTCTTTCTACTGTAAATATATTACCTGTAGATAATTTTGTAATTAAAGTGATTCAGTTAATGAATTTAAACAGAAATACAGGAGAAATAGGTACAGTTTTTTGAAAAACTTGTTTTGATTGGCATTTATCCTTCTATAATTTTAGGTATATAAAGGTATTTGAGTCTTGGGTCTTAAGCATGTGTGCCATCTTAGTAAAGGTGCAGAATCTTCATAGCTTTTCTTCTTGCTTTTACATGTTTTGCCTAACATCTTAGAAAATGGTCACTCATTCCTCTGCTCTGTTTTCTGTTTGGAAGAGGAAAAGGTTTTCCTGGAACAGCTAAAAGTCTAAAACAGAGGTGGCACCCACCCCAGATGCGTGGCCTTTAGTTTTTATTGTCGACTGAGTCTAGCTATGTCTATCTGCAAAAGTATCTACGCTAACATACGACGTATGCTAGTGATAATTGTGCTGAATTAGTGCTCTGATAAATGTTGCTGACAAGTATTCAAGCTTTATTTCTGAAAAGTTGCTTTTTAGATATGAAAGTATTGTCCAATAATTCAGAGTTTTATAGCCATTAAATAGTTTTTTCAAATGGCACTCCTATATAGTACTTGACATAACTTGATGTAGTACAGACAGGCTTTTCTTTTGTGTGCGCTATTGTATGGAATCAGATGCTTAATTTTGTTAAAACTGCACAAATTTTTGTCTCTTTTTATGACTGGAAATTCAGTGATTAAAATACTTGTAAGCATATGAAATAGTGAATGGTCATGTGTTTGCTGTTCCACATTATAAACAAAGTTAATGAGAGGAGCTGATGATGACAGTCTTAACTCCATGCTTCGTGCCCCTTTTTCCATTTTGTCATTGTGTGGGTGTTACCTTGACTTAATACACTGCACGTAGCTCTGTGTAATTTGTAAAACCAGTTTGTGTACTTGTATTGCTGTGCTCTGTGTGATTTCTTTACTGTAAATAAATTTGCAGATATTATTCATGCAGTTTATTCTGTAATACTGAAGATGACTTTTTGCTTGTTAAAAAGGTGTTTTGTTGCAGATTATTTCTCTGCTGATGTACTAACTCAGTGTATATACTTACTTAACTTGAAATATCTTTCTGATGATCTGATGAATGTGTAGAATATAACCGAGTACGCAACTTTGAAAAACTTAAGGTTTTTCATAACCACAAAACAGAAGAAACTGTCCATTAACATTTTCAGTTGTATGATAATTCAGACTCCCTTCTCCCTGTGTTTCTGATCTGGGTTTGCCTGGCATGGGAGAAATTTGTACAGCTAAGTTAAGGGCTGTGTATAGCCATTCCAGTGTTCTGGATTAGACATTGAGGTTGCTGGTTTCCCAATGCTTAGGCTGTTGTAAGGATTTTGAGGAGAAGTATACTCAAGTATGATTGGTCTGCCAGTTAATTTTACTTCATAACAAATCCTGTCAGACTTGCAAAAGGAAATCACGTCCAGGTTTCCTTTCAGTTGTCTTTGTTTTGGGGGGAAATTTTTGTTTGGGGCGGAGGGGGGTGGATTCATTTTTGGCTAGTAAAATGAGACTAAGAACTGTGCAGACATTTTAAGGCAAGTGACTTAACTGACTGCCCTCACTCCTGGCTCTTTGGTTGAGCCAGCTGGCATCGATGTGACTTCTCTTGCTCATTAAGTAAGTTTCAAAACAAAACAAACCCCACAACACAAGCCTCCACATAAAAACAATCCACTTGAATCCCAAGGGCAGGGAAAAGAAGGTTTTCCAAAGATGGAGAATGTTACTGTTTCCTGACAGCAGTGTTAGTTTGCAGAGCACCCTTAAAAGCAGTAGAGAAAAATACATGGTCAAGGACATTTGTATGTTAAACTTCCTTACTTTTTCAGTGGGTCTGAGTTCTGGGGATTTTTTGCTTTTACCTGAACGTGTGCTGAAGCCACACTCTACATGAGTGTTAAGTTCTAGAAAGGAACATTTATTAGCTTTTCCCATTCTCTCCTTCAGCATGCCTGTCCCATGCAGACACATAGCACGCCTGCTCCTGTGCTGATGGAACAGTGCAGGCTGGAAGGTTGCCTGAATTCAGGTGCGTGCTAGTGCACACAGAGCAGAGCTTACTGACCCTAGGCATGCATGGATGGATAGCTCTGGAAGCTGTTTATACTTTACTGTCTGCCCCCTCCCTCTCCCAACCACTAGGAAAATGAAACCAGTAAGTATGATTATTCATTCTAGATAACTTCAAGATGTTTATCCCTGTAGTAAGTAAGGGCTAAGGCAAGATAATTAACATGAAGACAGGAATAGAAACTATATGTTGATAGCCAAAGATCAGCAAGTATATATAGTGGGAGTTACAGGGATTACATAAAGAGCACCCTCCAAGGGCAATTGTAAAAGTCTGCCAGGGATGAGAGAAAAGAATGGACTATATTGTTCTGATTTGTAGCTCGTAGGTTATCATTTTATTACCTTACAGAGTTACCAACATATTTATTTTCATGTTAACTTTCTTCCTCGGATAGCTTTGCTAATGTAGTTATTGACAATGAACAATCATTTTGTGACTTGCCTTTTTTCTGCTTCTGTGGTCTCATTTCTTCCTCTTCTGTGCTTTACCTATTTTACTGCATGTGGAGATTAAATTATAGAACTATTTATGGCATTCAATCATTTTATGTTCCCACAATTCCATATGCTCATTTGACTCCTTATTTCTCCTTTTACCCCCAAAAGTAATAAAAAAAAGGTCTCTGTTAAATTTCTCTGCCTGGGAAGTGCTGCTAGTGGAGGATCTGACAGGGGCTATTGGTGTTAGGGAGTACTTTAGATCTTAATTGAGCATCTTGTCTGTAATTTTTAGAACTCAGCTTTTAAAACTTGAGCCCCAGAATCTGTACCTTTCAAAGGAAAGGTGAAACCTGAGAAAGCAGGGCTGACCGTGTTGTCATGTCATACCATTCTTACCAGTTTGATTTCCCTGATTATCATTGCCCAAAGTACAGCAGCATCTCGTTGCACTGATGAAGTTTGTGTTCTTTAGTATCAGACATTATTTGGTATCTGGATGACAGCATATATCTTATCTTTAAGCAGGTGAGCTCCTTGCCCTTGTTGTCTTTCTGTAGGTCACTAGAGAGTCTTGAAGACAGAAAGCAGCAAACTCTCTGAAGACAAGGGAGAAGAAAAACTGCACTCTGATAGTATCAGAACATCAAATCCAAAAGTTCTGATAGTCTTGCTGTGTTCTTGTTCCAGACAGTTCGTTAGCATGTGATTAACAAATGCTACAGGACCTGAACCCCACAGAAGAAACATTGCAACACTGTCAGGATTTTGTAATGGTGGTTTTGTAACTTTGACTCTTGGTTTCTACAGTAGATCTCAGGGTTCTCAGCATAATGCTGCGGCCTTAAATAACACTTCATAATAAAGCAGGGGTAGTGAGAATTTTTTTTTTGTTTTGAGAAAGTAAGTCTTTCTGTTTGTCTTTCAATAATTCAAGGTAGTTTAATTCACTAATTGAGACACTGTAGACTGCATTTTTGTTCTAATCAAGCATAGCAGTAATGATATTAGGCCACTTCAAAGTTATTTTTTTTTTCTTTTTTCCCCAGAATACTAGTTCTCGGTTTATTCTGTGTTGTGAATGGAGTGTAAGTATGCAAGCATCCTTTTTTGCTTGAATTGTTTCTTTGAGTGACTGGTGACACAACCATACCAAAAAATAATTATGATAATGATAAAATGGAACAGACTAGGACTGGTTTCTGTTCTTTGTCTTTTTAAACAGGCAAAGTAAAAACCTAGTGTGTATCAGTAGAAGACTCAATGTTTATTTTAAATCTGGAGAACACAGTGTGAAAAAATTTTGTGAGGTGTTAAATGTTCTCAAAAATAGTTGGTTTGTTTACAGCTAACACAGTAATACAGCAGGCTATAGTCCTGGTTTAGATGACAAAGTTATATTTGAAGGATGGCTGTGGTAAGACTTGCAAAGTCATTTTCCTTGGGTCTCAGTAATGTGTAGGTGGCCTTGAGGATAGCAATGAGAGGTATTTTTAATGTCTTGCTCTTCATGGGATCTGGGCATAAAAATGTAAGTCTAGAGTTACAAAGAGATGCAAGTGCCTAGGACCTATCTCTCCTACTTTAAGCTGTGAAGCCCAAAATAGGGCTTTTGAAGAATTTTACAATCACTGGACTGCTAGGAAGCTTTGACATGCTTAGCTATATAAAGGTCTGCAGCTAGGTTGCCAAAGGCTTCGTTCTGTTGAGCAGCTCAGACTGCCTCCTGTGTAGGCCCTATGAGGCTCTTCAAAAGAAATATTCTTTCCACCTGTCACCCACAGAGATGCTGCAGTCACCTCGGTAGCCTCGGAGTATGGCAAATGACTCTGTCTCAGTAGCAGGTTAAAGGGGGGGGACCTTCTTTACTTTCTTATCAGTAGCTATAGCATTCACCTAGGATGTGGAAAGCCTGTTTTCCTTTTATGCGCAGGTGATTCATGGCCATATTTTCCAGATGAGCATCCTGACTGCTGGTCTACAGAGTTATGCTTGGTGCTTCCACTTCTGAAGTCTTTAAGGCACTTGACGACCTAATTCCAGGGCAAGGGCAGGATTCAAGACATACTCGGCATGATTTTCTGTGTGAGCTCAGGTGGTTCACTGCTTGGCATGATGGCTGTTTATGAATCCTCTCCTTAAGTATCTGTGTTTCTGGGTCCAGGTCGTGAGCTTGGGAACTCAGACCTGTTCTCAACTGTATGTGTGCCCGGTCCAGACCTCGGCAGTGTTGAGTGGCTGGATAGCCACTGCATCCCATCTTCCTGGGAGCCCAGGGAGAGGAAGGGAGCTGCTGTTTCTTCCTGTCTTCCTGTCCTTCAGGCACCCAGTATGTTAGGTGCTCCTGAAGCACTGGAGGCTTGTTACCTATTACTTTCTTTCAGGGTTGAGTTTAATCTCACTGACAGCATCTGCACCAGTCATTGAGTTGTCCTTCAGAGCACCTTCTCTTTTCCTGAGCTGAGCTTATTTTTAAGCAAGGGCTTCTAAGGAAAGGTGCTAGGAAGTTGGTCTGAGCAGTCTTTCACGCTAAGGTAACTTTTACGCTAAGGTAACTTTACAATAGCGGAGAGTTTGACTACTAAATGGGGATTTTAGCCTGTGGCACAATAAGCATCCTTAACTTTAAGCTAGTAAGTAAAGTCCATGGAAATAGAGAAGGCTATTCATGTGAATATTTACACATGATTAAATATTTATGAAATGAGGTTTTAAACTTATGACTGTCTATTGTTTGCAACTATCTCATAAAACTTGATGCTTCTGTCATAGCCCCATGTTGTAGTAAAATGAACTAAATGCACTTACGATTTTTACTTCATTGTAAATTTTGATCTGAAGCTGCATAGGAGAGTTCCAAATAGCTTGTAAAAGTTTCAGCTTAAACTTAATGAATTACTTTAAATGTTAATGATTTTTTTAAAATGGTTCTTAATTTAAAAAAAAAAAAAAAAACAAAACACAACACAAAAGCAAAACCAAAAAAACTCACTCCAAAACCCAACAACAAAAAAACCCACCCCCACCTCCCCCCCCCCTCCAAAAAAAACCCCAAACAACAAAAAAAACCCACAAAAAAACCCAAAACCCAACTTGTGTCCTGTGCTACATTTTGGGAAGTGTTCTGAAACTGGGATACAAATAAACCAGAAAATGTCAGAAATGTAGGTTTCATACCTCTTCACTGTCATCGGTAGTTCAGGTTGTCTCTTAAAACCCTGCCAGCAGATTTCTGATGAAGCTCCTGTTAAAAAACAAAAAAACCCCAACAACAACAGAAAAAACCCAAAACAAACAAAGAAACCCACAACAACAAAAAACCCACCAACCCCCAATCATCCCAAACCAAAAAACCTCAACAGTTTGAGGCTTGGAATGAGTTTTTAATAAAGTCAGAATGGTAATTAGTCCATGTAGTTGCTTTGAAGAAAGCTTCAAAATGAATTCTCACTGTAATGGGGGGAAAATGTATTTTCCCAAATCAGTTCCTCCTAATCTCTAAATTTCAGTCCGTGTATTTTTTCCACAAAATTACCAAAAGCTATTGACCTGAGGGATTTGTTTTCCGTTCTGAAGTCTTGAAATTTTCCTCCTGGCTAATTACAGCCTATTACTCTAGACTTTGGTCCTTTAGCAGTAACATTTTCCATCTTAAGATGGGTTGTCCCATTCCAGTGAAGAGCATGTTGTCTGAGCACTGAATGGAATTACTACCAGTGGAAACTATGCTGCAAGAGGCTCGATAAAGCAGCTGCTGTGCAAACCTCAGCTGTTTTTTCCATCTTCCCGAGCACTGGTAATTAGCATAGGGAAGCTGACTAATGTGCTGACGTCACCTCTTTCCAGTCGCAGCTTACATTTTGTTCCTGACTGCCTCAAAGCATGCAGGACTTTGTTCAGGAATTCGCTGTCACATACAGGATGCTCTGAAACCTTTCTCTCTTTTTTTTTTTTTGAGGGGCTGGACTTGTTTCCCTTATAAACGCTGCCTGCAGGACCAACGGCTTCCTTAAAGGTCATTGGTTTCTGCGGAACAGCAAGTATTGCTTTGGCAAAGCACAAAATGCATTTTAGAAATTTTAACTACAGTTTTAGTTCTCTGATTGCCTGTGTGGCAGATAGTGATGTCTTCAATCAAGCAGAAACAAGGGTATGCTTTATCTTTTGTGTTTTATTTCTGTGAACTACTGGAATACTAGCGTATGTAGGTGCTGTTTCAAATTGTTTAAAATAGGGGTGCCTTGATAGCTTTTTGACTTGTAAAACTATTTCAGTTTGATGTAAGGGTCTTGAGTCTTACAAGTCTGTGACAGTATGCTCTGATATGAATGACTCTTAACTCTGGAAATTATTAGATCTTAAGCTATGTGGTTTTGAAAATGATCAGAAGTTTACCTCCAGACTTCCCTGACTGTCCGTATAGTGTATTCTTCACTTGTATATGCATTTTCAGCAAATGTTTAGACTATAATTTTGGTAGTAAGATTCACATGATTTATAGTACACTTTATACTTTTAATGGGATTTTTTTTTTGGCTGGTGCTGTAGTTAAGAGCATAATGCTAAAACTGTAAGAAGTCCTCTTGGCTTTATATTTAACTGATTAGAATTAATATAATTTAAGTAATCCAGTCCTGATACAGTGAATTGTTGACTGCTAAGGTACCTTAAGGACAAAAATAACATTTTGTTTAGTGTCTTATTGCTAGCATGACATTTATGACCTCTATAATCATACACATTTTAAAAATACTATATATATTGCACGAATCTTGCAGGTACTCTCTGAGTTTAAATGTTGAATGTGAACTTCGAAATGCAATTTAGCGTGGTTTGGCTTACTCTTCATGGATGCATCCAGCTCTCTCCAGAATACGGGAGGCTAACAAATATAGGCTTTGTGTGCAGAGGGTCTTGATCTTGTTTCAGAGCTCATTTTGAAGAAGCTTAAGTGTGGCTCAGCAAGAAGCAGGATAGCTCTGATTTTAAAATATCTTTGAAATATAGTGGTTCTGTACACAGCTGTGGCGAGTTTGTGAAACAGAGCTTTTCAGGAAGGGAAATGAAATTTTGAAGTAATCGCTGCCTTCTTATGTAATCTTTGTTGCTTTTTTCTACTAATTCAAAATGTAACAGTAAAAAAAATGAGGCAATGTGACTTTACATACTTGTTTATTTTGGCTTTGTATTGAACTTCTAGTAAGCTTTTATGAAGAGAAAATATCTGAAAGTATCGGAAATCTCAATGCTTGATCTATTGCCATCACTGAAATAAAGCCTGTGACTGCTCAATGTGAGCCTGAAACACTTTGCAAGAGCATGGCAGCTTCAGAACCTCCTGCTTCTTTCTTCTGCTTTGGTCTGGCATCCTCAAGTAAGAGTGGAAGCACTCTTCATGTAAACGATATGAAAAATAGCCGTCAGGTTTGCATAGATGCCCTAGGAGCACAAATCCGAAGTGCAAAAAGGAGATAGCCAGCTGTTGGCAAAGGTGCTTCAGTCTTCTCAGGCAGATAGGACAGCAAAGTAACTCAGCTGCAGATCTATGAAGGTATGAGGTTTTGGTCCAGTTCCTACTCTTACCACACAGTCAAAACGGAAAGTGTGTCAAAGGCCCTTCAGGAGCTGTATGGTTAGTACTTGAGATTTTTTAGGAAAGATAGTGGGACCCTTTTTAGAATTCTGTTCCAGAAATAGAAGAGGCTATTAAACTAGAGTTCAGTAATAATAGTTCATTTTCCTAAATGAAAGTAGCAGCTATTAAAACAGGAGATGTTCATGAACTTTATTATGCATGCTGAGTCACTGAAGAAAATTACATTTAGCTTGCAAATAGGCTTTTTTCATTTTTCTCTATTAAAACTGTTGTGTTGGTTTCCTTGAAAATTGCACACTTAGACAAAGGCATGCTTGGCAGACTTTTTTCAAGGCCTTTGGATATTAATTTTATAAGACAAGCATTTATTTTCAATATCTTACCAATACTACTATTTCTATTATGTCACTAAATCAGAATATCATGTCCAACACTTAATAATGATAACACTTTTTAATAAGGAAGAAAAAAGCTGCTGTAGAGAAAACAAGTCATAGGTTAGAAAAAATCATTATAAAAAGAGAGAAGAAGAAAACTGAATCTAAGCTGTTATACATCAATATTCAAGAGTGGTAGTATGCCCCTACTAGTAACTGCAATTCATTTCTGTATTTCTTTAGAGAAAATGTGGAGTGTTGCACATTCACTTTCTTCTCTGGTCCTTTCTTTTCAGGCCAAATTTGAATCGCTGTTTAGAACATACGACAGAGATATCACCTTTCAGTATTTTAAGAGCTTCAAAAGAGTACGAATAAATTTCAGTAACCCTTTATCTGCAGCAAATGCTAGAATCCAGTTGCACAAGACAGAGTTCCTTGGAAAGGAAATAAAACTGTATTTTGCTCAGGTAAGTCTTTCTGTGATTATCCTTACAAGGTACTAAAGCATAACTTCCTTGTGATAAGCTTCCACAGGTCTTCAGTCATGCTAATGAACACTTAATTTTTTTCAGTTTGATTAGAGAATCACAGGTTGTTCCAAAGCTACAAGTATTTGGAGGCTGTTGCATATTTTGCATTTATGTCTCCCTCTGTGTTGTTTTGATAACCTTGGGGAAAGGGAGTAGATGCTAGTAATCAGCACAGTCAAAGATAGAGTTTAACAGGGTGGGGGAAGCCAAGTGTGCACTGCCAACAGTACACACGCATGCACATGTGTGCTCAAGTAGTATCTGAGGGAATCCGAAGTGTAGAGCTGCATGTTCAGGACTCTACCTGTTGATCCTGCTCTTACTCCTGCAAATCATTTGTTTAGCACACATTTGTACTTGGAGATTGCCATCAGTGCAGCTCTATAGCTGGCTAGTGTCTGCTGCTAAAGATGTGAAACTCTCAGGTTCTGGTAATCTGGGTGCTTTTTCGTAGCTGCTGTGTATTTTCCTCCGTAAATTTAATGGGAAAATTAATCTATGTGTGTCTGTTTCAGATGTCCCTAGGGACAGTCCTGAAGGAGCCAGTTTATTTATATACCTTCTAGAATTCTCACCACTCTCACTTTGTGGTAATGAGTTTCAACACCATTTGTCATTAGGCCTTAAAGCCCATATCCAGCTTCCTCCTACTTCAGTATTTTAAGGACAGATATTTGCTGGTGAAATTTTTGTAAAACTCCATAATGAGAAGATGCGGATGTGCATATTTCATTGCATGTTTCATCAGAGTTAATGAATGTGGTGGCTTGTCTGTATTTTGTATACTGGGTCTTTCATGTAGCTCTCTTCAGTAATATAGTTACATGCTGCCACCTTGAGTGCCTGTTACAGCATAACATCTATCCAAACCTTAAAATTCCTCATGAATGATGGATTCATTGATAATAGTGAAACAGCTTTGGCTTTTATGCTTTTTTCAGACTTTGCACATTGGAAGCTCACATTTGGCGCCACCAAATCCCGACAAACAGTTTCTGATTTCACCTCCTGCCTCTCCACCTGTTGATTGGAAGCAAGTGGAAGATGCTACTCCAGTCATTAACTATGACCTTTTATATGCTATCTCCAAGTTAGGACCAGGTAAGGAGCAGTAGAAACACTAGCATTTTGGTTGAGTAAAACACCTTTTAAACTTTCTGAATTTCTAGAACTCTTAAATGAATTACTATCTACCAATTAAATTTGTAATATCAGAAAAAGTATTAGTAAAGGGTAATTTCTTACACACATAGTAATCCCACAGGATCACTTGGGGGGCCCAGACCTCCACAGTGTGATCTGTTTTGTGATTTCTAGAGAGCATGAATGTTGCTTCAATAATATATTAGCTTGTTCATCAGAATTGTCAAGAAGCAGCTTCCTAAAAATGAAGAGGCAATTGTGTAGTTAAATACATTTTGAAGGGATGGGAAGTTCTGTTCCAGACTAAGACAATGAACCAGTTAACAGCTGTGTAGCTGTGTGCTAGAATTACCTCTGCATCTGTAGTAGTGTATGTGTAGGAGGGAAACTATCAGTATCAACCTAACTTTCTTTTGGAGTTAAGAGGGAGAAACTTCTGCCACTCCCCTCTCCTCCTAATTTTCATCTGCTGCAATTTATTCATTTTTTGGAAACTTTGGGATAGCTTCACCCTGGAAAGGGGAAAAGTTTATATCAGGTTCCTCTTTTTTTCCCCACTGTCCAAACTAAAGGAGATATTAAGAATGTACACTTACCCCTTATTTCTAGTGCTATCCCGTAAGTTGCTTGTCATTTCAGCTAACCATGCTGTGTAGACTGTTTATAGGTCTATTCTTGAAAAATAGATAGCACCACAGATAGGAGAAACAGTTCTACCTGTTATTTGTGTTTTAAACCAAATACTACTTTCAGAGATAGATGTAAAGTTCCATTAAACGGAACTCTTATTTTAAACATGGTCCCGCTTTTCAGTGATCAATGATCACATCCCTTGCTGTCATTTTCTACCCCAGTTAAGACAACCTTCTTAATGAGAATTGGTGCAAATTATGTTTCCCAAGATCAACTCTGATTTAACTTGTTTGCAAATGTACTGTTACGTTTAGGGGAGAGAAAAAATGGCCACATTTAGTAGCAGTATCAGAGAGAATAAAAGCTGTAGTCTAAATAATTTTACTGTAGTATTTTTATATACCTGTTTACTTACCAGCTTAGGGAACACGTCTTATGTCAGTAGTAAGGGGTGGAGAAGAGGGTAGGGCAGAACTTTTAGCTTCTCATGCATCAGCTTTCTATGTATTAGTTTATGGTTGACTGTATGCTGGTGATATCCGAAGATTCTAGTGAAAGTAATGTGCATCTCACAAATGACTAGGGAATCTTCTTACCTGTGAAAAATCAGCCCTTTGCCGTTTGTGGAGGGACAAAAATCTAGCTTATGCTGGCATAAAAATTGGGGTAGATTATTGCCAGTTTTTAATAAAAACCGTATTTTAAATGGTGTGTGAATTATAATGGCAAGAACAATTTATAGGAAAGATATTAACAGTTAGAAGTGGAGATATAAAATGCTGCCACAAATCATTTGTTTATCCAAAAATATGTAAACTAAGCAGATGAGCCTGCATCTAGGTCTTTAAAACCATCCATCAAAAATACTGCTGACATACTAAATGTTTTTATCAAAGATTTTATTTTCCTGACATCAGTTTTTGAAACAGAAGTCCCATAAGACTATGCTTGTCAGAATAAAAGTTGGTTTTGATGAAACATGTGGAATAAATAAATAAATAACATTACAGCTTACTGATTTTATGAAAGTTCAGAGCTTGCTCCATGGGTGCTGCTTTCTATACTACAAGCTTTCCTTTTAAGTTTTAACAATACCAAAAAGAAACCCATAGGTCTTTAAAATAAATCCTTAGAGGCTTACTAAGCAGTAAAAGTTGGTCCTTTTTCCCCTGAAAGTTCTGTTATTGAGATGCCCTGCAGTAAGCTCATTGGCAGGTCTGTGATCCCTTTTCCCATGAGATTTTCTTCATATATATTGTGCATGTTGAGAGCTATAAAGCTCTGCCTGTTGACTGTGATGTTCATTGGAACATGGAGTTAATGACTTGGTACCAAGGAGCAAGCAGGGGTTAGTCTAGCACAATGGCTCGTGTGTTTCTGAAGAACCGGAGGCAAGAGCCTTTTCCTCTATGGAACTGCTCATCAGTGGTCAATAAAACTTGTATCATAGCACTTCTTCCACACTGGCTGTATTATATCTGAGTGTTTCACATTATATATGCATGAAGCCTGCTGTCTAGCTCTGCTGCTCCTCAGAATGCCAGAACAGTGTTAGAGCACCTCTGGGTGAGCTTTCTTAACACTGAAAGCTTTTGGGGGGAAGGAAGGTCCTTTGGTTTTGCTGTCACTCGGGAAAACAAAGTCTTCCTGAATGTGGTACAGTGGATAGGTAATATTGTACGCTTTAAAATGACAAAAACCCACCAAGACGACTTATGCCTGCTCATGTAGAATGCTTTCTTGAATGCCTAGGGTAATCTATGTAAACTTGCTTTTTAAGAGAGCAGCTGAGCTATGTTGCTTTGAAAACAGAACCTAAGTACTTCTGGATGATAAGCATGACTGTTGGCAATGTACCTGCCTGCACCATCTAATGCATTGTGGCATCAGGCTTTTGTCATCAGTGTAGTACTTATACGCTTTTATGTATGCCTTTCTTTTTAGTAATTTCTGTCATACTTTTCTACAGAATGGATCCTTTTTAACCAGTTTTGCTAATATTTTAACTTTCAGGAGAAAAGTATGAGCTACATGCTGCAACTGACACTACTCCTAGTGTTGTCGTCCACGTATGTGAGAGTGACCAGGAAAACGATGTGGAAGAAGAAACGAAGAAACCCAAACCAAAAATTATTCAGACAAGAAGGCCAGATTATACTCCTACCCATTTAAGTTGAACTGCTGTTGTTTTTCCAAGGGTTACAAGTAGACATATGCAGGGGAAACATTTACTGTGGAAACAGCAGGTCACAGGTTTGGTGGCAACAGCAGCAGTTACAGTAGGAGGAATTCCAATATAAGTTTGCTCAGAAAAAATATAGGAAGTTTCATCCTTATTTTTCATGCTGTGGATTGATGGATGTCATGACTGTATTCCCAGATCACTGGGAATGAAAGATAGGCAGAAGAAGACATTTTGAGACATAACAGGACAAACTAGGTTTCTTTTTTGGGGGGTACTGTAGGCTGTTCCATTATAAAGCAACTGGGGGAAGCTTGCTTTGTTCTGACTCGCATAAATCCTCAAACTAATAGGCTAGTCATTCTGTGGAGTACATAGCGATAACAGAGGTGGTTTTAAAGATTAAACTATGGGAATTGTAAACCTTTTTCTTATAATAGATTTTGTGCATGTGTATTCTTGGTCTTCTAAAGTAACTTTGCATTATTTTCTATAGTTTCTCACATGTTTCTGGAAATCTGGGAAATTGTTTAAAGTATTTATTATCTCAGCATCCCGGACTTACTACTAGATGTGTATATACATATATATTTATATTTGTTTTTATTGGCACTCATTTTCCAGCAGGCGTACAATTTCTTCGGCACCTTATTTTGGTGCTATGTAACTTGTGCTTTTAAAATTTTAACCTTTTAAATGCCTATATAGGGTTTTATCTGGCAAAGTAATGGAAAAATGTGCAATAGGAAAGTTGTTTAAGTAAGTTGATTTTAAATTATTTAAGTTTAAATAATTTATATCTTCAATAACATTTGTTTGGTAGCTTTGACTTTCTCATTTGGAAACAAAAGTACTCTTAAATGTATAAATAAAGCTAATGTTGCACATTCACAGCAATGTAATTTTTCAGTGAAAAAAATGGTAATGGAGAGATGTGAACTCTACTCAGTATGTGGATCTGCATTGTTGTGAGCAAAGGTTTAACAGTGATGGAAAAATTGCACACAGTGTGTAGAACAGCGAAGAGAGATGGAGTGCCTTTTCCTCGTTCATTCCTGATGTGAACTGTTCTACAAGCTGCACACTTGTACCTTTTTCTACTGGCTTTGTATGTCCATAAATATAAACTTTCTTAGCTCTGCTTCCAAAATAAGCTGGTATTTAGAAATGCTTAATGCCAAGTAATGATGCATACTTAAGTAATGGGTATATGTGGGAGAAGCTTTAGGGGTTTTTATATGTTAGTGTTTAAAGACAGTAGCTCATGACATACAAATTTAGAGGAAGAAAGATGGCAGAAGTGTATTTTATTACTTGTTTTTTAAAATGGAGATCCTCACTTTGAAATAGGTTTCAGTATTTTTTTTTAAGAGATATTAACTGATATCTGCGGGAAAATATCACTAACAGTTTTAGAAAGGGGGTGTTTGAAGCTTCTCAACCTGTTTTTAGAAAACAAAGCATGGTTCTCCCTTGGTTTTGCTTTTGCCACAGTTGGTCTGAGAATGAGTTTTGTAGCTGGAGTTAATATTAAGAAATCCATTCTGTGCCATTTGAAGCAAACATTGACTTAAATGCCTAGGTTCACACCTTGTTTTTTAAATAAATAATATATATTGAAGTAAGATATCTAACGAAGCCATTCCAAGCTGTGGTGCAGTGTAAACACGGTGTTATTGAAGGCCTGTCATTATATTAAGGAAAACAGAAATTGATACCCTGTGACTACAGAGAGCAGGAATACATTGAAATTTAGTTATACCTGCAGTTATGATCTTGTTTGGTATGCCCTGTAAACTGAAACAAACACTGGTACTTGGTGTCTGTCTTGGACCTAACTCAGTGGCACTTTCTCCCTGTTAACAGTGTTAAGAAGAGCTAATGCCATGTATTGCTGGAGCCATGTTTTATGGACATGGGCGTGCATAAGGTTATTTTGTGTTACTAAGGTGTAACAATCAGCTGAATACATGTACTGCGTGTTAACACACACACAAAAAAATAAAATGGAGAGAAACTTTGTAGGTTTGCCACAGCTGCCTTTAAGCCTTTCCAAGATTTTTTCCATGTTTCTCAAATTACTGCTGGACTTAGTGTTTTGCTTCATTCAGTTTAAAATTGTTGGAATAATTCCTGTTCTGTCCTTTTTCCATCTTTCCATGATTACCAATCAAAGCATTAGTTTTGCATTAGAAACCCAGGTAGTTGCTGTTCTGTTTCCTAGCAATCCTAAGAAAGCAGCAGTGCTACCTTTCAATTCAAAAGAACAGCATGTTAAATACCAATATGGTTTTTGTCATTTTAGTACACTGACATCTGCCTAATAAGGTGGGCACTAGAAACCATGGAAGTCTTGGGATGGTTGCAGTGTGTTTCCCCTTCTGATGGTAATTGTAAACAAAGGTTGTGAGACAGTAACTTGCCTGTGTTTCTGGTTGTATAGCCTGGCTTGTGCCACCTTCTGTTATCATTACTACAGTGTGCTGCTTGCTTTTTTCTGTTTTTTCTTTTTTAATGTTCAAATGAATGCTTAGTTGGTATTTTATACAGTTGTATAGTATGGGGCATATTTAAATTAAAATATTTTGTTGTCTTCTTGTAAATGTCGTGGTATTTATGCATGAAACTAGTTGAAGATTTTGCACCAAAATCTGAACTTTAAGCTTCCAAACACTTCTGGTTTGAAAAAGGTAAGAATATCGTCCCAGGTCACATCCCTACTAATGAAATGAATTTATTCAGAGAAAAGCTTTCCAGCCTTCTGCTTCAGAGACTTGCGTGATCTCAATCAAAGTATGAGAATCTACTAATGAATAAAATATACTCCAGAACATTCCAGTTAAAATCTGATTCTTCTGTGCCTGAAGTTGATGTGCTTCCTAATGAAGGTATCAACATCTTACTGTTCTATTATAATCCCTGTGCACTCATAATATCCTTACCCGTTTTCTTCTACAACATGAATAATTCTATTTTTAAAGCTCTTGGAATATGAAAACATATCAGCATTTAAATGGCTTTACCTAGTAACTGTAAGCCTTGGTGTTGCAAAACATGTTACGCAAAAATGCATTGAAGGATTTGCTCTCGGTATGGATAGAAAACCTTTCATGGCAGAAAGGAGTTATTGATATTAAAGTTCATCATTCTCTACTTACGACTGGGAAGTATTGATGTTCGTAAGAAATTGTTCTATACACAGAAGTGGTTTGAAATAGCAAAGTGCTGCTGCTCATCAATAGCAGGCCCATCCAGGGGAATTCCTGCGTAGAGTAACAGAAATAACTTGGTCCTTAAGTGATCTAACAAAAGATAGAAGGTGAAATAGCAATTCCAACTGGGCTATCCGGCTTTACATAGAAGACCTCATTTCTTTTTCTTTTTGGAAGTATAGCTCATGTTTTATTATTTGCCCTCTGCATAAGGATAGCATACACAATCTCCATAAATCTGTAAGTGATCACTAGCATCTGTCATTTTGCAAGACTTGTTGCCAGCTTAGTGATACACATTCCTATTGTTGGATTATGCATTTGTGCATGCATTACTACATTAAGGATGTTACTTGTTACCAAGGTGAATTCAGCAACATGTAAGGCTAAAGTTTGTTTCTAATCAGGGTTTTGTTTTTCAGAGCAGCAGCAAGTGTAGCAACTTTGATATTTGAAATACTGGACAAGTGTATTAATTGTTCTTGTGCAGCCCAGACTTGTCAAAGGTGGGGGAAGGAATGAACTCCAGCAACACCCTCTCATACCATTTCAACAGTTACAGCATGGATTTTGCCCTAGGCATAATCACTTGCCTAGTCAAGTTTTGTTTTGTCACACTAGAAAGAATGTCTTGGGGAAGACAAGTTCTCTAACTTGAAATTGTGATTTGTATCTATAAAGCTTGCTTGCTCATTTTGGTATGTCCCAAACCCTCTCCCAGTTCCAAACATACAAAATGATAGCAAGGGATAGACCTTTACTCTAGGCATAGAATAAGTTCAGAAATTCACTTCCTAGGTCTTGGGTTGAGTTGTTGCACTTCTATCATCTTTGCTTTTATCCTGGCTTCCCAACGCACTCTAGAAACATTTTGCAGAAAATTATACCTGCTTAATGCTTTTACTAATTCATATTTGGATGTCTAAAAAGAAAACAAAACAACCAATAATAACACAGACAAGACATCCCCCAAGATACTGTACATTACAAAGGTGACTTGACTGATGAGTAGGTGACAGGATGGATCTGGCAGGACTGGATTTATCTTCTCTGACAAAATTTCCATTGATAAAGTAGTGACTATCACACTTGAAACTTTTTGTCACTTACCTGGTCTGTATTTATGTATCTAAAATTACAGCATCTCTGTCTTTTTTTTTTTTCCGAGTACCTGCCAATTGTGTGTTTTCTGTGGTATGCTCCATCTGAGGTATGGGAAGAAATAAAATGATGGGAGTTTAAGTATGAGAGATTGAACAGGTGGAGGAAGAGACAGAGGCTCCAAGTGGCACTTTGTCACTCCTGGCAATCGTGTCACCCATTCTGTTTTGGACTTTCTGCCTCTCAAAGACCAGCTCAAGAAGCTCCAGTTCTTCCTAAGGTTGCTTCCTGCTCTCACCCCTGCCCTTCTTCCACATGATGTTATTCCATGTTTCCAAAAGACTGAGAGTCTATGAGGTTTACAAGCATTTCCGAGGTGGTCTTTCTGAAATCACTTTCTCTCTTATCCCAGGATAGGCACAGCTCGGTGTCTGTGGCTTCAGAACTTTGTACAGGCTTTACAAAGGTTTTGCAAAGGTCTTGTATGCTACCAGCATACAGCACGGGGGGAGCACTGACGGGGAATTTTTTAGTAGTCGTGAGTCTGGTGCTGCTCTCACTGCTAGATTTGGAGTCTGTCAATAATGACTTTCATATTTGGAGCGATTATGTATTTATAGCTTGCACTTCATAGTCTCAATCCTCTTCATAGAGTGTGAATTTGTTGGGGGGGGTGTTTTGGGGGGTTTGTATCTTTGTCCCATCTTGAAATCTTTCTTCCACTTTACCCTTTTTTTTTTCCTTTTTTTGACCTTCTTCCTACATATTGGAGTTCATTGTGTACCATCTACCAAGCAGGTCTTATATCTATCTCCTTAACTTTTATTCTTATTTTTGTGGACCTGCCTACACTTTGAGTGTGTGCATGTTTTCTTGCCATTGAAGTTGTGCCAGGAATTAATTTTGTTTGCAGTTTCATTACTACCACATCCTGCTTGAATGAAACCTCTAAGTGCAACTAAGAACTTTTCTTATATTTACCTAATGCCCAAGGTGTCATGTCCTTTATTAATCCTAATAAAATTATATCTGGTTTTCTGTCTGCTCTGTGTTGCATGTCTCCTGCTGTCATTTATACATGCTTACCCTTTATTTATTTTGCTGGTGCAGATTGTTGGACTGTGTTCTGATGCCATGCATCTGTAACTCTAGCCAAGCCATAATCAATTCCCTATCTCATAGGGTGTGTTGTGATACCTTCAATACTTCTGTAGGCCTGGGAACAAGTCAGACTCATGAGTGCGGTGCTGGCTGCTATCTACCATTGTCCAAACCTCTGGAAGTTTTGATGGTGTCTGTCCTACTCTACCACTTCCCGAGTCCAGCGAGGAGAAGCTTGTTCAAGGATAAACAAATGTACAAAGAGCCCTAGAGTATTGGCAGGAGTTTGACTTGTATCTCTCTTTTTAATGTGTATCGCCTATTAATTACTTTTCAACTTGTTATGCTTGTTAGTCAGGATAGACTCCTCATATCTCAGAGTACTTGCATTTGATACTGAGGATTTCAGTGGGTGGCCAGTGTTTTGCTCGCAACTCCGTTGTTTCCAAATCCATTTTGTTCAGTTTTGTATCTGGAGCCTCACTATTCAAGTTAAAGGTTTTGCAAAATAGGGCTTACTGAGGTACTGCAGAAATCTGGAGGAAGAGGTAGACAATGTATCTGTCTTGGAGTCTTTTTGTGCCACTGAGTATTATGTCTCTTGACTGATTGAATATTTGGAGTTACTTCAATATCAAGCCTGTAAGAGAGCTAAAGAGGAAGAGCTAAAGAGGTCCTTTAAGTGTCATTTAAGTAGACGTTACCATTATTTGACTTGAAGTTCCTTTGTGGGAATGTGGTGTGCTTTTGGGGGTGCCTAGGGATGCTGCTAGATCTAGGCATGTCCTGGAGCTCCCCTTAGAGCTCTGTGCATTTCAGTGGTTGAAAGTTTATACTGCTAGGTCTCTGCCAAAATCTTATCATTACTTTTCCCTCTCCCTTATGTTGTAAACTTATGTCCCCTAATTCTTAAGATCTTTTCAACTTTTTCTGTAATAGTTCTTCTAAAGCTATAAAATGCATCTTGCAAAACCTGACAGGCTTTTAAGTAGATTTTGGTGAAGTAATCTTAGTGTCCTTTTCCTTACAGTGTCTCTCTCATCAGGAAAATTAAATAAAATAGTCTTTCTCATTACTTTAAGAGAGTCAATCAATAGGAATGTCTTGGAAAATAAGGAAGTAATATTGTATGTTCTCTAAAAAGAGATCCTGAATCTTTTTGTTTGTTTGTTTCATTTCTAAGATGCAGTTGTCTGGGCTGCTTTTTTTCCCCTTCTCCCTCATTCCTCTCCTTTCCATTACCCAATTTGTGTGCTGTATGATTTATGTATAATATCTATAATAATATATATCCTAACTTCAATGCAGTTCTCAACAGAATTGTGCATCTACTTTTTTCTTTGGGAGTGGGGGGTAGCGGAGACTTGTGTGATTAGAGCCTTAGAGCATAACTAAATTGTTGTTTAATTTCAGTGAATTGAAGGAGGTATGTGGAGGTGCCCATAGGTGGAGCTAAATATCAAGCAATGTCATTGCATGCCACTGAATAAAACTAAACCTCAAAACTCAACCTGCAGCTAAGGTTTCCATCGCAGTAGCAGA
The DNA here is from genome assembly GCF_034638445.1 of Ciconia boyciana. Taxonomy (NCBI): domain Eukaryota; kingdom Metazoa; phylum Chordata; class Aves; order Ciconiiformes; family Ciconiidae; genus Ciconia; species Ciconia boyciana. The sequence goes on along the minus strand of NC_132934.1, from coordinate 118,088,673 downwards.
TGTGGAAAAGAAATAATTTCGCTATTAGATTACGAAAGTACAGTATTCCTTGTCTCTGATCCCTTTGAATATAGTTGATTTGAAACATATCTGTGGTATGTAGGAAATCTTGTAGCGAAATACTTTTTAAAAGTAATCATAAGCAATTTTAGCAGTAAGTTGCAACGTGGCACACTGGTCTACTTAATTTCATTGATATCACTCATGAGAAAAAGTTCACATATGCAAAGTGTTTGAATCGGCCTGCTAAGAAATCTTCATTTTCAGAGCAGGTTAACTACTGGAAGATAGCTAGCAGTTTAGTTTCACATTTCAACTTGTTAGAAGGATGCTGTACAGGTTTTGAAGACTTTTATTTCTGTTTGTGCAGTTTGTGCTTTATAACCTCTAAAAAAGTACATTGAATGTGTATCCAGTATTTCACGGCAAGATTGCTTCCAATGCTTGAATAACTTGGTGCATCTCTGGGTATCCCTGTATGCAGGTAAGCACGCATACTGTAACATGGGGTTAATCCAAATGATAAAGCATTTTGTACACGGGCTTTTATGCTGGGGTGTAGCGGTTCAGTGGAGAGAAGTTTTGTTGTCACTGAAAAGAAGTCAGCACTGCAATGCTCACATTACAGGAGAAGCAAGTCATAAAAGGCTGGTACGCATTGCAGGCTTGCAGTGATGGCTAATGCTGGTCATTTTGCAGATGTCTTTATCATATCTTTTCAGACTAGTGTTAATCTAACTTTGATATTTAAGCGCACCAGCTCAAAAGTGAAGCTACCTGTTAAAAGTGGGGTATGATTTTATGCCAGAGGATAGAAACTATCTGGGATGTAGTTCTGTTTGTATCACGTTATCATTTGCCCTACCAGCTGCCCTGGCCTGGCTTTGTGCCACATAACTGAGAGTAAAACTTGCTAGTGTTACATAGCCATTAGACATCTTTAAAGTATTATGAGAAAAATTTCAAACTATTTTTGTCAACTTTTCTTCTTAAAAACATTTGCTTTAAAGGGGCACATAGGACACACACAGTGAAATCTGCCTGGTTACAAATGCGAAAGGTGAAGTTCAGATGCCCAGCTCTTTGTGGCCACTATATAAAGTGATGCTAATGCACAGGGTGTATTTTACTTGAACAGGTGAGTCCATCCAAAAGCATTTCTTAATATGAGTTACTGTCAGGCTAATACAAAGAGGAACAGCTACATAAAGTGCCTTTAACAGCAGAGGGGAATTTTTTTGGCCTTTTCCAGGATTGGAGCTGAACTGTGTTGGGTTGAGCCTTTGTTATGATAAGTAATGATAAATTTATTGATGTTCTTTGAGCTGGGGAAATAATGACGTGGCATAACAAGCAGTTGCACAGCTCTTTGTACCTCTTGTTTTCCACTCTTAAGATTTTGCCCATTCTGTGAAATGGAGTTTAATCACAGTGGCCTGGTGTGGGCTTGAAGCAGCAAGGTGCTTGTTATACTCAGCAGTGACTGCAGTGGTTCAGGTGCTGAAGCACCTCTGTGTAGTAGGCCAGGGGACTCACCCCTGTTTTGGTTGATCCCCTGCTCAGTAAGGACAAAAAATCAGCCATCAGCTGGCACTTCACCAGAGCAAATGTGCGGAGATTTTGTGTGCATTTACTTCTCTAGGAAGTGACAGATTTTTCAATGCTTATCTTCCCAGTGTTGCTCTGGTATCTTATGTCCTGTTCAAATGTTTCTAAAAATGCTGTTTCTGGTCTCTTGAGAATTGCAGAAGCAGACAGCCACTGAACTCTAAAGGCTGCAAGGCAATTTTTGTTCAGCCAAGTAATTATTTCTCAAATGTGTCTTTTAGAAGATTTGTGTGTACTCCATACCTCATTTGAAGGAGGGAGAGTATGCAAAGAGAATATACGTGCTAATATAGCTGTTGTGAGAGGGAATTAGAGTATCTTCCTTGTTCTGATACTGAAGGTCAAAACTATTGCATCTCATAATGTGCAGTATTCTGGCTGAGGGCAGATGAGCTTGTCTGTGATGAAGGACACCTGGAAGGAGTTTTACTTCTTGGAAAAAAAAAAAATGCTGCAGGGTAAAGTCTTGCCTGTAATTGCTTTTCCAGTCTGTGTAAGGTGGCTCTGTCCGAAACAAGGTAGCTGTCCAAGCTCTCTTAAGATGCCCTTCTTAGATGTACTGGAGTAATAACTCCAGTAGAGTATTGTGGAGTAATAACTCCACAATAAAGACTGAAAGGGTTAGGCTTGTATTTCCTCAGCTGTGCACAGGATTTCACTCAGAGATGGAAAAGGCTTTCGAGAAGAGTTTTTGCGTGCTGAAGTCCATTGCTCCAGACGGTTTTGGTTTGTTTTTTTTTCCATGAAATTTCCTGTGTTGAGATTTTAAGGAAGAGCAAGTGGCAGTCAGACTGAGACAGAGGGAAGAGAGGGAGCGTGCTGTGATGGAAAAGGTGGTAAGAGGCAGAGGGAGGACAGAAGGAAATCCTAGGAGCAGGTGAACTGATTTGGAATTAGGAAACTGCGAGGAAGCATGAACAACCAGCAGCTGTCACTAGTGTCTTTTGCTGGTTTCCTGCTGTACTTGAGATGGTTGTATGATCTGTGACCTGATCCATGACTAGATCCAAGCTACTTCAAGAACTGCAAGGCAGGTGTGTGGAGAAAGGGGTGAGCACAGCTGGCACACTGTCCCTCTGTCTAGTCTGTGGTTCCTGGATGAGAAGATGGCCTCACCAGACCACACCTGGGACTCTGCCACCATCATTTCCCCTGTCTGGGCTAGTCAGCAGGGTGGATGAGTGTCAAGCATCTCAGGTCATGCGCTGGCATCCGTCACTCTCACTTCTGCCTGTGACCTAACTGGGATGGCCAGCAGTTGTTGTTCTTGGTCATGAGAGGGTCACCTCGCAGCCTGGAGTGTGAGACAGCTGCATGCCTGCCCTGGCTCCTTGGCTTGTGCCAGGCCTGCACGAAATCATTAGGAAAAGAAGAGGTAAAAGAGATTCCTGAGGCTGAGATGAGGAGTCTGCCTATAGGAAGGAACCAAAACAGGGAGAGCTTGACATGGACACCGGAGCAAGCTCTGCTCAGATTTCCTCTCCCACCACTCCTCAGTGCCCGCATGCGTGCCTTCTCACGGTGGATGCAGCTGTCCTCCAGGTTCCTCACACCCACTGGCAATACTACTGCTGTAGGGACCATCACACCGATCCTCTGTAATAATAGCTCTGATCCAGCAGCTGGACCTGTGTCCCTGGCACTTCACCTTCCTCTCCCAAAGCATGTGCTCTGCATCACCAGGTTCCTCATGCAGCACCATGTACCTCTCAACTCCCTACCCTTCTCCTAATTTTTGAGGTTCACAGAGAGTAAGCCTCTACTTATGCTCCAGTTGCACATCTATATTTCACTGACCTTCCTTCACCACTTGAACTTGAGCCAAGTGGACAGGTCTAATGGCCTTTACCAGCCATAGTGCTGCTGATCAGGATCTCTGTGTTTCAAGGTTCAGCCAAGCACTACTATGGTATTATTTTTAAAAGTATGAGCAAATATGATTTCTTAGATTATTTTTAAAGCTAGGGACTTAGGCATTTTCTGGGAGGTTGTTTTTACGCTTTAAGGAGAATACACAATTCAACCTGATAGCAGGTACATGGACACTCATGTTCTGTACTATATAGCTGAGCTCATCTGAAAGACTGGTGTTGCTGCACCATCAGGAAGTCCACTTCGATGCAGTGTGCTCACAATAAGCAGGGAAAAGCTAACCTAATTATGCTGGAGGACTAGTAGTGTGAGTGAAGACTTCTACTGCCTTGGATCTCTTGAGAAAGGGTGAGACTAAAAACTTCAGGCTCATGAAAATAATGCAGTTTATGCTGTGGGAAATCTTCAAGAAGGGACATGGGGCTGTTGTACCTGACAGTAAGTTCTTGAATTCATTTGGGTGAGTCACGGCTAGGTATTCAGTTTGAAGTCTCAGATGTACTAAACAATTTATGTTATTTTTTTAAAATGTTTTTTAAAAAGTATTAAACAAAAGCCCCAAGCAATTTGATGAGTAACCATGAGTTTTCTAGGTACCTTCAGCTCTGGATACTCTCTCCTTCCAGGGCAGCATTATAGGATGGAAACTTGGACACAGTCTTAATTATAGGCTAGTGCAGCTATAATACAGCTCCTGTAGGTAGGTCAAAAAGCTTCCTGAGCATGGTACGGTGTTCCAGCACGTACTCGTTGAGGAGCAGTTCTAATGGCTCACTGCTGATTAAGGAGAGTGGTTTAGCAGTCAAAATTTTTTACATGAGATTAAAAAGAAGGTGCAGTACATTATGCTGTTAATCTCTCTGCCAAATTGTGTTGTGTGGGAGAGACATTTAGCAAGAACTTTCCATGCTTTGTCAGCCTGTGGAACCATCCAGGGAAGGAACTAGCACCAGTTTGGGGGAGTGTTGTGCTGGTTAGTAGTAAATACCCAATCTTTCCTCTCCATAGAGCATGGCAATGAATTAACTCATCCACATGTCCTGTAACTTCCTTCTATTCCCAAAGGTTTCCAAAGGTTTACTGCTCAGTACTTGATCTCTCTGCCCTTACTTCCTTTCTACATCTGACACGTTGCCAGATCCATTTTGGGACTCATTTTATACATAGCCCAGTTTCCATGTCAGAGAATGTCAATATGGAAGCGAGGTGTTGCTGTGTTGTTTTAGGGGTATGTTGCTTATCAGATCAGGGTTGCTGAGGGCTGTGGCAGATGTGTGGGCTGTGAGGAGGAGGGAAGAACAACTGCTCAGGTTAAAGCTATGATTAATTGTTGTTCACCAAAGTTCACAACGACACGTGTGCTTTGCAAACACTAGGCTCCAGAAGGTCTTTGTCTCAAGCAACTTGGAGCTACAGTGTGAGCGGAGAGGACCAGATGCCCAGGCATATGGGAGAAGACACAGAGGAGGCCAGAAAAGTCATTGAGCATGAGTGATGTGTCGATAGAAACAGCCCCAGTCTATGGCTTGGCTCTGAGTTCACCAGCGTGGAGGAAGCTCTCAGACCTATTTAAGAGAACACTTAAAAAATTAAGTCCTATTGGAAATCAATTTCTTATACCCTAAGGCAGATGAGAATTGCTCTAAATCCTGAGAAGCTGTGCCACCTCTGCAGGCTGGATGGCACAAGGTGGTGGTGAGCAGTAAGAGGGACGGTGTAGGCACCAGATGCCAGTGCTGTTCGTTTCCTCGGCAGTAGATGCCTTCACTTGGCCAGCTGAGTCATGCAGAATTGCTTGTTGCATCTAAATAGTTGCTGACTGCTGGCAGAGAAGGAGATGCACTGAAGAGACGCATTTGCTCTGTTACCCACAGGGTAACTCATTATAGCCCGAGGTTGTGCTAGCGGAGCTGTCACCTATTGCCTAGGGTGAGTGGGAAGTGAGAAGGTTGCTGTTTTGCTGCTGTTAGTCAATCTGAACAGCAGCATGGTCCCCAGTCGTCGTAAAAACAAATGCTTCCTCAGCTGACGTTGCAAAACCACTGAGCCTAGATCTGGAAATGGCAGACTTCTGATGACACCACAGCTTGGCTGGCTATGGGGCTTCTTGCTATCTGCAGATGCTAGCTATTTTGCTTCCAAACGTCTCAATTTCCCTGTGCTCCACTTGATTACACACTGCCAGATGGCGCAGCAAATTCTGCACCAACTCCACAAACAAACTCCACAAAGAGGGCTTCAGACAGAAACCACATGGAGAGCTTACACTGCAGGTAATCTCGCCGTCTGGCCAGGTACATGGGACTTCCATGAGAAGATGATAAATAGCTGGGTGCAGGAGAGATGTCTGCTAGTGCCTGTAATGAGGGCAAAGGAATAAAGAGGCCTTTTCTTTATCAGAGACCAGAAAATCAATGTGGAGCTGGAAAGAAAAATGAGGGAGGGAAATGAACACAAGAAGTGTCCTGCCTTCCTGGAACACTTCTGCTGTTTTATGGGGGGTTTTTGGAGCACCAAAAAATCCAGCTGTAGAGTGGGTAATCCATAAGAAAACAAGTTTCCTTCATCCTGCTGCTTGTGGAACAATTGGTTTAAAAATCTCTATTACAGGTAAAAATTATATTTTGCAGTGATGAAGCTTTTGAAGTGCTTTTAAAGCATTTGGTAGAAATTTAGGATGACTTTTTGATGCACGTACAAGGTCTGTTCACAGAGGTCTGAATTCTTTTCAAGCTCTGTGTCCCAGTCGGTCCAACCCAGCAGTATTTCAGGGTATTACCAGAGGCCCATAAACACATCAGAAAACCGACTGCATTGAACACCTGAGGTCATCTACTGTTGAATGATGTCCATGCTAGCTGTCTTGGTGCCACGATGAGCTGGCTCCGGCCTAGGCCAGCCTTTTCATTTGGTTGAAGTCCAAACCTGCAATCGTGTGAGCATCCAGCCTTTTGTGATCATTGCCTTTATCAGCAAATCAGACACTGTTGTGTTGTGCGTCTTAAAATGGGTGTCAAAGCTCTACGTGGTGCAGCAGATGGATCCTCAAGCACAAACAGCTGCTCACAAATTTTCTTTTTCCATTATCTCCTAAGCAAGCACATAACTTCCCTCTTGGGGAGGTGGGTGGAAGGGAGGGGGAGAGTCTGTACACTTTGCCAGGCCCCTGGCAGGTTCACATTCCCCAGCTAGCACTTTTAACCCAGCAGGCATCAAACTCTTACAACTGGAAGCCACGCTCACAGCTGCCAACAAAAGTTTTTCTGGTAGTAAAAGCTGAACTTGACTGCTTGAAAGCCTTTTAATTGTAACTTGCAGGTCTGGAGCTGCAAAGCGCTACTCCCTGCCCTTCCCACCAGCACAATCCAATTCTATGACTATTAAAAATGGAATTAAAAAGGTATTTTGATAATTTCACCCAAAGATTTTTCCAACCAGGGAAAATCCATTTCCTTTGTTTCTTAGCACTTCAAAGGGTCAGGGCTAGAGCCACAGAACTTATGCTCTCCTTTTCATCTTTGGCTGCAATGTCCTGACTGCCAGGTGAAGGAGCGTACTGGGAGCACCTTAATGGGAATTACCCCATATCTTCGTTTCTTTTTTCTTTTCTTTATAATTATTTGTTGGTACAGAAAATGGAGCAGAAGAGATGTCCCTGTGCGTGTACAACCACAGAAATGGTGATAGACGTGTGCTTGGAATCCTTGTGTTCCAAATCAACATATTTCCATGGTTTTAACCTCAGTTAACAGCATATTATCAAACAAACTGAAATGCCAGGGGATTTTTACTTCGAAGACTGAACAGAAGGCTTTTGTGTTTGGTTTGCTCTGGGTGGAGTTGGGAGGGGTGGGGGGGAAGCAATCCTTCCCCTTTTTAGCTGAAAAACCCCCCAATCCTTTGCACTTACCCTGCTCTGAACGCAGCTTGCTTTGTTGGCTGATTGCTGTTTGGGCAGGTAGGTAAATTCTGACCTGCCTTGAAAGAAAATAAAAGCTTTGGTTTGACACATCTGACTGGCATTAGGTGCTCTACAAAGAACGGTGTCGGGGTGTCAGCCTGCAAGCTGCCTGGTGCCCAGAGGCTGGCCAGTGGGTGCTTGCTGAGGGAGGCATGCCTTGTGGCAGGTGGCACCGGCACCCAGCTCAGGGTTTTGGAAAAAACCCATCAAATTTTGTATTTTGCAGACTACTGGATCAGTTTGTGCAAGTGCGGTGTAAAGGGCCCTTGCTGTCGTTTGGAGGTACTTAAGTGCCTGGTGTCCTGCCTGGGGTTCCTCTTGTACAAAGAGAGCAAAAGGATCATCTCTCTCCAGAAAGTTTGGTGATGCCATGTTTCCTTGCTTGACAGTTGCTTTTGCCTTGCCGTGACCAGGAGTTGTGCCTACTGGCAGCAAGGTAGCTCTCACTGAGCCTACCCTGAATGTCGCAACTCGTACATTAAATCCACGTAAACACTTGCTCTTTAAATGTATTTTTATAATCTGTAAAATCTGATGATGGTCACGCAGCAGAAAGGAAACTTCTAACCAGGAGGACTAAGTCATGTGAAAGTGCTCGGGCAGAACTGCAGCAGCTCTTGGGACTGTATTGGCTCAGCACTGGGATGAACATACGCCAGTTTAACCCAGCCTGTGGTGGAAGGTGTTGAAGGATGAGGTTCTCTCACCATGACCAGCCATCTCGGATGTGGAGTTCTTATTGCAAAGAGAGCGTCTGCAGCCTCACCAGTGTGTGTATCTGGTCTCGGCGTTAATATCATTACCCTAAGCAGATGACCTAAGACCTATATATTCCTTCCAGATATCCAGTGGTTCAGTTTTAAAAACAAAGCATACAGAAAGGTGACCTTAGAAGCAGGCTAAAATATGAATTTTGTACTACTGCAGTGTCTAAATAGTGACTTGTGTTGCTACCTGACCTGGCATGTACTTTCTTCTGTTTGTCTAGTTGTGAGGGTTTTTTCAACTGTTTTTTTGGGTGATGTTTTTTCCTACACACGTAAAAGTTTGCAAGGTGATTTGACATTGATCTTAGTTTAAAAAAAAAAAAAGCCAAAACCAACTGCATGGAAGTAAAGTGCAAAAATAACAAAAACTACCTTTGACCAAATGCGTGAAAAGTCATAGTCATCAGTTCTTCCCTCTGAGTATGAATGCTCCTCTCGTTAGTGAGGATGCTGCCTGGGAGCAGCGATGGTAGAAGCGGTGACACAGGGATCTCTGGATCCAGCAGAAGTAGGCAGGCGTGGGGCTCCCCTGAGCATCAGGGACTGAAAGACCTGGCAGTGCCTCTCCACCCCCTCCCCTCTGAAGCCCTGCATACGCTGGTGAGGAGGTGGAGGTGGAACAGGTTTCCCAGGCCATGAATCTGCCCTTCGGCAGTCAGGGTACCCTATCTCGCAGAGACGAAGCCACCTCTGCTGAGACCTGCCTGTGCCGCTGCTGTTGCAGGAAGGGGAGGTCTGGGCAGCCCTTGTTCATCGGGGCACATTTTGCGGAGGGAAGGCACTCACGTGCATGAGCAGAGCATCTTGTGGGGCACCAGGTGATGGGGTGCAAAGGACGGGGAGTATCACTGATTTTGTTGGCTGGGTGTTGGGGAAGGAGCTGTGGGGCTGCATTCACAGGGCACTCAGCTGAAGGGGACCCTGGTCCCACTTGAGGGTTTGGATGTTGCAGCTTTAATTAAAAAGGAAAGAGTTGATATCTTGGTTATTTTCCCATATGCCAGATAGGTACTTGTTCTGTCATTTTTATTGGAGGAACTGGGTCAATCTGAGTTTTGTTTCTTGTTACTTTTAAGCAATTTTGATGTCCTGGTGTATTCACTAGTGTGATGCAGCAGCATTCAGATCACAAACACCTATTGATATAAATGTATGCATGACTTTTTGGATGAGATTCAAAAGAAAACAAACCATGGGAACATTTTTCTCTTCTGTGGAAACATAAGTGGTTAATTTTGAACTTGAGATATAGTGATGAGATGAAATCAGGTGTGACAGAGTAAGCAAAATACTGGTTTTGTACTACTGCTTTGTCCTAGAAAGCTTTACTTTAAGGTACATTTTTCTCTTTGACTTTTTTCAAGAGGTTGTCTCATCTCCAACAATTAAATTGTGGCTATCAACGTGTTTGTTTAATTTGCCATCAGAAGCATTATTACATTTTGTGAAGGATGAGAAATGCTAAAGATATTAAAGATCAGCTTTGCTAGAGCAGAGCTGAGTGGAGGAGAGTTACAAACAAACAGCAGCATTTGTGCAAATGATTCAAGTATTCATCCACCTCCCCGCCGTTGTCATGGCAAGCCCCTCGTTATTCCTGATGCTGCAGCATGGATACATGGTTAAGGACAGAAAGGCGAGAGGCAATGGACAGCAAATACCTGATTTCTCCTTCTCGGCATCACTGGGTGAGACCTGCTGCTTCTGGTGCTGGGCCAGGAGGGGCAAGGGCAATCACAGGGCCGCCTGCCTCTGGTTGCATGATGGTGATGGTACTAAGCCTTTGAGAGGGACCGTGGTGGCTGAGCTGGTGAGAGCTGCCTGCAGCCAGAACTGGGAGCAGGGTGGCCAAAGGCACCCCATGACGCATGGCCTCAGGGTGTGCGTGGTGCTTCCCAAACCCTCACTGGGGGGGATCTCAAATCACTTCGTTTTTTCCCATCAATGCACCATGGAGGAAAACCTCCCAGAGAAGTCGAGCTGCTGTTGGGGTAGTGTAGGACAGGGACAGGCCGCTGGGGACTCAGCCTGCAATGCTCTGCAATACTCAAACCAAATGCTTTTGGTTCAGATAAAATACCCTAGACTAAGGTGCTAAAACATTTGAGTAGTCTCCAGTGGTCCTTGCTATCTAGAGCGTCCCTGTGATGCTCGCAGGTAGCGAATGGCTGGCGGTTAAAACCCCTGAACAGACAAGAATCCCACTTATTTTTTTTAAAAGCATTTGGGTTAAAAGGTGATGCCAAGTGGAGCTTTTTGACATGAGTGTAGCTGGTCATAACACCAGAAGAAACATCCTCTTGGTGAGATCTACTGGAAACTATTTGGATGGTAAATTTGTTGCATTAATACGGTTTGAGTTATGGATGGTGTTTGGAAACAAAACTTTCCAAACAAAAGGAATAATATACTATATCTGGCGCAAGAGTTGAATAACAGGAATTCACATTTTCCATTTCCTAGTGTGGAACAAAGTAGGCTTAAAATTAGTAAATCTGTTAGTCATTGCATTATGAATGGCATGGTCAAGTAATGCCACTGCTTGGGGAAAATGTCATAACTACATACAGTTTTCTAAATAAAACAGACCTGCTGCTTGGCACATGGATCTCACCTTAGCAAGACGGAGCATTTGGCATCTCACACTTGAGCATCTTCGTTTGTGTGTGACAGGATTTGGGCTCGGATGACCAGCAGGAGTTAGCAACAAGGAGTCCCTGGACTTTGCTGGGTTGGGACATATCTGCAAGAGGCGTTGTGGGCTGAGCCTGGGGCAGCATGCTGCTGCCTGGGATGGCTTGCTGGGAAGCTAACAGAGCTCAAACATATTGACAGCACTGGTGCTTCTGCCCTGACGACTTTTTCAAAACCCATGGGTTTTGTAGCAATTTGGAATTTTTTGTAGAAATGGAAGAATTGCTCTCCCATAGGAAGTTTGGGTCTTCCAAAGCGTCTTTGTCTGGATCTGAAACTTTATTTTTAGCTATCAGCTTTTCATTTGTTGGCAACCCATTTTCTGAGGACATTTGCTTTTCAATAATGAGAAGCTGTAGGTTCAGCCAGGAATTTTTAAAAGCAGGAGAATAGTTTGTTAAAACACCTCAGTAATGAAGTCCAACCCTTCTACAAACATTGTGATTAAGGTCAGTTCACCATTTGCTTGTGGTGGTGTTATCCCTGGACTGTGACTGAGTATGGCTTATGGCAGGCAACAGAGGTTGCTTTTTCAGCCCCGACTGAAAACCAGCATGGGCTTCAGCCTTGCTTGTTGACTGAGAAAGAATGGAACTTCTGAGTTTAGCAATAGCCCCTTATTTAAAGTAAGAGGAATGCGTGGCAGCTTAATTTAAGGAGGGACAGTTTCACCCCGTGTCTAGCCTATTGTTTTGAGTGGGAGGGAATTCAAAAAACTGGGAAGGCTTGTTTGCCTAGGAGGAAAAGAAATGCCTAAAGTAACAAAAATATGCGGTGTGTGGAGAAAACGTCTGCGTGTGCATATTTAAAGTGTGCGTGTATAAATATACATACAAAAAAACCCAGCCGAAGAGGAGGAGCGCAGAGCGAGGAAGCTGAGCGAGCGGCAGCCCCGGCGGGCAGGGCTGGTGAGCGTGGTGGGAAGCACACCGGGGCCAGCGCCTTGCCCGCTGATCCACAGCATCCACGCACAGCTGGCGGGCACTGCGGAGGCTCGACGTTTCTGTTCCCCACACGCATGTTTTTGACTTAGGTTTAGCAGAATTTCTCACAGGTGGAAACGTTATAGATGGTGAAAGCAGGACAGAGCTTTTATTGTCCAACAGTTCCCCTCTTCAGAGATGGTACCACAAGACGATTCTCGCTTTCTTGCCAGTCTAGGAGCTGATGGTGTAGAATAAAAATGTTTCACAGCTCTCGGAAAGCCATCAGATTATGTGGGTGTGCCGTTCACGATCACAACTCTCAGCCGGTCTTCTGAACTTCAGAGAGCTGGTTCCTTCTCCTGAGCTTTCTGCTGAACTTCCATGACTGCTAAATCTCTGTCTCCCGTTCTTTCTTTTATGTCTGCACAAAAAAAATAGGACCATATGCTGAGGGGCTGGGTTTTAAGGCTGGCAGTATAGATATTGTGAATCATCAAGGCATTTATTTCAGTGGACTGGTATGAAACTCTTGGGCCTCTGTTGTGGTTAAGCCCCAGTTGGCAATTAAGTACCACACAGCTGCTCGCTCACCCTCCCCTTCCTCCTCCTTCTCCAGCTTTATATACTGAGCATGATGTTGTATGGTATGGGATATCCCTTTGGTCAGGTGGGGTCAGCTGTCCCAGCTGTGCCCCCTCCCAACTTCTTGTGCGCCCGGCAGAGCCTGGGGAGCTGAAAAGTCCTTGACCAGTGTAAACATTACTTAGCAACAACTCAAACATCAGTGTGCTAATAATATTATTCTCATACTAAAATCCAAAACACAGCACTATACCAGCTACTAGGAAGAAAACTAACTCTGTCCCAGCCAAAATCAGCACAGCCTCACTTCAATATTACTCTCCCCGTCGCTGCCTTCGACTACTAGCCATGTGAGCCACTAGCTGATATATTCTCCAGCTCTGCCTTTTCCAGTAGCCTTGGGCTCATGTCTCCAGATGACTGACAATAAAAGTTTGACTGGAGTGCTGACAGCCTATCTACCACAATTAATCTCCTCCAGCATGCGTCTGAGGTTTGCTTTTAGCAATGTCATTAGGTGGAGCTACAGCCTCTGGCACTTCTGGGAGGCTCTGTCTCTGCCATTCATTAAACGCACTGAAGATGGATGATAACTTCAAAATCAATTAATTATTATCGTCATTGCCTCTAATTACATCACGCCTAAACTCTGTGAGAGGTTTTCTAGGTAAGCGAGAGATGAGGTCTCTGCCGCAAGGAAGTTACAGTTAACGCACGATGCTGATATAGATAAGGAAGAGAAGGACTTGCCTTGAAGAACGGAGCAGCCCAGCCATAGACCCTGTGTGTTAAGCTTTGTTTCACTGCTCTCCTCCTCACCTTGGTGTTGCAGGCCCTGCTCTGAGGTAAGGATTTAAGTGCTGATTAATTGAATTTGCATAACCTCAGCCCAAACCTCATGCTTGCAGGCAGGCTGCTTCCCCTCAGGCCAGCACAGCCAGCTCCTAACCCCCACGCATCGCTGGCATGCACTCGTGCAGTCTCCAGGCAGCTTGGGACACTAACTCCAGGTAGGTATTAAACAAGAGCTGATTTTATTTGAAAGGGAGGATAATTAGTTATTGATTTTTGGTAAAAATGGGATTTCTCGTCCACCGGTTGAGCAGAAACTTGCTGCTCAAGCCTCTGCAGCGCATGTTTCTCCTCCAGACCGGAGAACAAACTGGGTAGCAGCCGAGTTAGCACAGCAGACGGTGCTCAGGTGCAGCAGGGACAGGCACGGTGTGAGATGCTGTATGGCATGGATCTGAACTCAGCATCAGCTGCAATAGCGGTGCTGCCGTACAAAAATCTGTGGTCATGGTCTTCTCATTTTCAATGCATTTACAGTCCAGAGGTACTGCGTGATACTGAATGAGTGGGCTCAGCGCCACGGCAAAGCAGAAACTCCCAATCAGAGTTATGCTTATCTAATGCTACCTCTGTTTGGTTTGCTACATGTATTTTTGGTTAGGGAAATGCCTCGATCATTTTAATATGTTCTTAATTCACATAGATCACTATTGTCTCTAATTTCAGCAAGACATAGGGAATTGTCTAAAAACACGTGGTGCTGTGCAAGGAGAGCCTGCTGCAGCCACGGCTGCTGATAGCTGAGAGGCTGTGCTAAAGGCTGCTTGGCTTGACACTAGCTTCTTACCCGTGTTCCTTAAACATGTGCTCTGGCCACTCAAAATATTGGGTTAAATGGAATCCAGCAGTTATGGCTGTTTGCTTGTCAGAGCTGGACAATGTCTTCTGGAAGAAAAGAATCACAGCTTGTACCTTTGCTTCAAGGCGTTTCAGATGCTGAGTGCCCTGTCTGATATTCACGTCCTCTGAGTCAGTTCACGCCCTTTTGCTTTTTCTCCCATGAAAAGTGTGTGTCAAAGCAAAGAGGAACCTGGCAGAAAATGCTGGCTCCAGGTGGAGTAAAGCCACTCTTAGGCTGACTTTTCTGTACTTTCTGTTCCTAAGCCTCAGAATTTCATTTCCTTCTGCTTGGTTGTGAGATCAGAGAAGAAAGATATCCTATGTGTACTAACCTCATGTACTAACCAAGGAACGATCCTCATGTACTAACCAAGGAATGATCTGTTTGATCCTTTGATTTATAAAGCTACAAGCAAGTTGTTACATAGCCTGAGCAGCTAATATACAGTGCCCTGTGGCATCACTTCTGTTGAAGAAAAGATGGGTGATGTGGCTCACGCTTGCCTTTGATGTCTGGTTTAGTTTACAGATACGGAAAGCCTTTCCTCCTTGACCCGCAGAAGGATTGAGCAGCAGGCAGTTTTCTTGCTCACCCCTCCCAAATGGCAGGGACGAGGAAGCTGGAGCCGCAGTGTGAGAGGTGCCGTGGAGTGCCAGGATGGCCAGAGGGTCGGGCTGTGCCCAGCGCTCACCCGAGGCAGGATGGATGCCAGAGAGCTAGGTGTTTCTGCTGTGCAGACCCTTGTTGGGATGATGGCAGCCAGGTTTTATGCTGGCTGAGCTCTCAGGGTGCGGTGGTGAAGAGACCTGCTTTGCTGCCTTGCCCTTGTCGGGCTGATCTGGTTCCCCTGCTGCTGCTTGGGAGGGTATTTTGGGAGCAACTGCAAAAGCTCTGGCTGTGCCCTCGAGGCAATATGTGAGGTCTGACTTTCCTTACACCGAACTGGGAGAAAATTTACTTGCGCTAACATGGTTAAATCCATGCAAAATTGGGGTAAGGAGAGATGGGATGCTCAGGACGCTGTAAATCCATGCCAGGGCTTTAGCAAAGGCTGCAGGGGCATAACTGCACATCCAGAGAAAGCATGTCCCAGGGGCAGCCCTGGCCCTCTTGCTCCGCCATGGGTCAGTGGACCAGAAACACAAAGGATCTCGGAGGTTTCTGAAGGGTGGCATTTTGCTCATACTGCTTGCATCTGGTGTTTGCTCAAAGGGAAAAACAGCACAGCAGGAAGATATGTGCGGCTGCTTCTGGAGAAAAGCTTATCTGTGCCTCACTGTAAAACATGCAGCTACTTTAGAAGAAGAAAAGAGGAAAAAAAAAATCAAGACTAGCGCTGCCTGTGAAAGGCTTCCTTGATAACGCAGGCAAGGCTGGACCGTATGTGATGTGCAAGCACAGGAAGCTGTGGGTTGCATGAGCGAGAGAGTGAGCGTATAGCTTTCATTATTTTAGCTAAGTTAATGGAAAGGTATTTTTCACTTTTGCTTCTCAGGATACAAGGTTTCCCTTCCCCCATGATCTGGCTCTTCTCCTGAACGGGTGCGTTTTTGAGAACGTCCTTCCTAGCACATGGAGGGCCCTCCTCTCCCAACCTTACCCAGCAATTTAGTGCAAATTCCTGGGAGATTAAAGAGGGCATTTAGGACAGCTCGCTTCTTCTGTACCGTTACGGGATCTTTGATCTTTCTTTCTCCTGGCAATACTGCCAGTGAAATTGGTTTCTGAGCATAAAACATCTCTGCTTCTTGGTGTATTGGGAGATCTGCTGATAAAAATGTGGATATAAAATGCTCTCTGAGGTGGTTGGATTCAGTGGAGGAAAAGCCAAAGGTTCAATATTACTTTTGCTTAAGCAACATACTGCTAAAGGAGAACAACGCAAACCTGTCAAGTTTTCAATACTTCAAACATTGGGAGGATGAATAAACCTCCAACAATGTGGTAATGCTGTGGTGGCTTCCAAAAGCCCTTCCTGCCTGACACCATGGCTCTTCATGGGTCATTGTGAGTACAAACCCTCCGCTGCCCACGCAGGTTTTGGGGGATTGGGGTGGGGGTTTTTTTGGAGATCCTATCATTTAATGGCCGTCGGCTCGTCAATACTGAGGGATCGAGTTTGATTAGATGTGCTTTGTGAATATAACCTTTGAGTTTTGCCACTTGATTGAATTGGGATTGTGGTTTGTCAGGCCCACATTTTCCCCCCCAGGGAGAGGGGAGAGGAGCTGGGCACCACGGAGGGACGGAGTGGTGAAGGGGAGCATCACCTGCGTACCCCTTGCTCGGCCAGGGGTGCTGCCACACCATAGGGAGAGCAGTCACAAACCACCGACCGCTCTCCTGTAGCACAGATGCTGCGTCCTTTTGGGTGCTGAGCTTGGGCTGTGATGGGTATTGCACGATATCTGACAACCTCTGGCTTATTGCTGCAGCAGCAGCAGAGGTTGTACAGTGAGTTGCAGATATAACCTTAGATATAAGCAGGGAGTGGGGTGGGGATTTTCGTACTATCTTGTTCTTACGTGGCTGGATGGAACAAGTGACAATGAATCCTGCTCAGTCATATGCTCTCACTTGGTACTTGGTACATCCTGAAACCTGCATCTCTAAAGTGTGTGCTCTCTTTGGAAAAATGCCCTTTTGATTTCTTAATGGAATCTGACACGGATTTCGACTTCTGTGTACTGCAACGGAGGAGAAAGTTTACAGTATTTTCCACTCACTAATTAGTCTTAGCATGACACCAGCATCAAAGTATGGAGGGGTCTGTGGTGCTTTTCCACTGCACTGTTTTCACAGGCTTTTTTCTCATAAAGTTTTATTTTTATCAGTATATAGCTTTTGTAATTCCACCTGGTTCAAGTGAGATCTTCAGACAGCATCTTTAAATCCTCACTCAAAATACGTCTGGAGTGCTATTTTAGCTGTACTTTGCTCAAGATAATCTTTCCTTTTGAAAGATGCACGTAGCCTCACCTTTTTGTAAACCATGACAGCAAACAAGTACCTAATCCCCCTTAGACAACCTGGGGAAAAAGTGTGCAGAGACTCTTGAGCGGATGGCTGCTTCTGGCTGTGCACAGGCAGTGCAGACCTCCACGATGCTCGTCCTCACCTTCTCCCATAGCGGTAGAGAACAGGGCCTTCTAGCGCGCTCAACCAAAAGGTGATCCAACTGAGCGCCACCCGGCTCCTGCTGAGCCCTGGAGGTCCCCAGCCATGCTCAGCAGCTTCCCGAGGAGATCTGCTGCAGGGCGTGCCGGAGTGGGCCAAGAGACGCGCTCCTGGGGAGAATATGTCTGAGGTTGGGATCCAGAGTCTCATCCATTCTCCCTCTGCCTAAATCCTGGAGGTATGTGTACAGCCTAACAGGCATTTGTAGGATACACCTAACACAGGCCGGGTAGGATTGAACTTCTTGGAAAACATCTTTTTGGCTGGTTGCATTTAACTTGCTGGTGATGGCATCAACAGGTTACAGCAATTGTACAGGGAATGAAAGACAAGGATTTGGTTGCATCCTCGAAAAGTTGCCAAGCTTATCACCTGCTTTCCAGGGCAGCGCCTTGCAGGCTGGTCTGGGTGTGCCTCAGCAGCTCCACAGCAGCTCAGACTTATGTCACTCTGCTGAATGCAAAAAATGAGGCAAATGGCAGAAATCAAGTCTCTTCCCTCCCAGGACAGGGTCCTCATCCACAGCTTGCAGAGTAGGAGACCCTCTTCACTTCCCTGTGGGGCGTGGGGGATGACTCTCACATGGCGAGAGCAGCGGCCTGCTCTGTGGGGCCATGTCTTAGGAGGTGGGTGGTGAAGGCTTGAAATGCTTTGGGCCAAGCAGACACATGCCCCAGGGCCTCCCGCATCTCTAAGGCTTTGAGTGATGGAGGTCAGGGCAGCGGTGCGGCCAACCTCTCCCAGGCGTCCTCGAGCGCGGTGGGCTAGTGGCCATGTGGAGGACATGGGTTGGGAGCTCAGAGGCATGCGTGGCTCCAAGGGGCACTGCAAGCCAGATGACCCTTGCTGGGAACACAGGCAGGGGGTGGCTGGGGGCTGGCAGGAGCAAGGCACCCAACTGCTGCGGGCCGTTCTGGGTGTGCACGCATGCCCCTGCTATGGCACAAACCGGGCACGAACGAGCATGTTAGGCTGGGCACTTCAGTGGTTAGGCAGCAACTAATCTTTTTTTTTTTTTTTTTTTTAATTGCAATTTTGGATGGGTTTGGGCAACATGCCAAGATCACCTAGGAAACCTCTGAAGGGTTAAGGGGCTCTCAGTCCCAACCCAGTACTTTATGGAGCAGAATATTCTGAAGGAGGTAGAACTGAACGATCACTCCAAAGGATTCTTTTTTTTTGCCTCCCAAATGGGTGCAAGAGTGAAACAAAGAAATCCCTGCCTGCACGTATGTGGTGGGTGTGTCAGTGGTATCATCTTCATGGTAGGAAGGGGTCCTCCACCACTGGTGCTTGCAAGGCCAAAGACGTGTGCGGAGAGAGGGTGAGCCAAAAATGGGCGTTCTGCAGAGGGGAGCCCCGGACATCTCCTCCAACAGATACGTGCAGAGGGGAGATGGGCCATACGCAGGCAACGCTATCTCCCCTTGGCTGTTTCTGGCTTGTTGCTGTAACGCTCCTGAAGGGTGAGGAGCTGACAGTACGAGCAAAGGCAGAGCGTGGGCCAGGCTGGCCTGATCTCCGAATCGGCTGTGGAGCTGCTCTTTGCGAGGCACTGCTGGGAAACGCCTGCCCCCGCCTCTGCGCCGTGTCTTCCCTCACCTCGGTACATGCAGATGCTCTCCTCCCAAGGAAGAAGTGCCTCTGTGTCAGCAATGAATGGTGACGCCTTTGCAGACCTTTTAGGCAGCATCCATGCCCTAAATGGAGTGGGGAACCAGCCCCTGGGCAGCGACTGCCTGCTGGCATAAGGTGCCCCGTGACCGGCACGTGCAGAGCTTGTGTGGGCGCAGGATGCGTGCTGGGGCAGGGGTGCTGTTCGACGTGTGGGTACCTCTGCTAGCGCAGCCCAGGGCAGCACACGTGCCTGAGCCAGCTTCGGATGAGGGGGGAGATGCTCCAGAGTGGACTCGGCTCCTGATTTACCCCTGTACGGAACAAAGCTGGAGAAAAGTGGAAAAACCAGTCCAAGCATACCTTAGAGCAAAAAAGCTGCCTGTATCGATGCTCCTTCTCAAGGGAACACACGATAGTTATTCCTCCCCTTCATTAATGTGGCTTTTTAATCCATGGAGACAGGGGCAGCAATGCACACAGGCGGGCTCTGTCCTCCTGGGAGCAGGAAGGAAGAAATGTGGTGGCCCTGTCATGACCTGGGCTCCTGTTCCACTGCCTGGGGCAAAACTTGGCCTCCTCTCCTTGGGCTGGCTCCAGGACGAGGGGAAGATTGGGAGATTGTTACCCAAGTAAACACCATCTTTAAAAAATCTTTTTACAGGACTGACTGTTTGTAGGGGAGTGTGGTATGTAAAGAAAAAAAACCAACCCTCTGTTTTTTACTTACCAGACTGTATTCATTTGAGGGGGAAAAAAATAGCCACCTTTGTTAAAAAAGGGAATTGAATATTTTGTGAGCAATGTGCCCTGCTGCTGGGTGCCAAGGGCCAGTGCTGCTGGTGGCTATTGAGTTGTGGCCACCTGCTTACCCAGCACCGAGCCGAGACCATTTAACGTGATTACTGTGCTCCTGTCCCAGGAAGCACTCATTCCCTGGCAAGACTGGGGCAATTGTGAAACAACATTGCTAGCCAGTAGGAACGTGTCAGGGAATTTTATGGCCATCTCCATGTACCCATGGAGCGTGACTGTGATTTTTTTTTTTCATGAGGTTCTGCTTATTGTTAGGTAACCGTGCTGCTTTCCACGTGTGTTTGCAGCAGTGCCCGGGGGACCAAGGGGTGAGGACAGTAGAGCTGCGCTGCGTGGTGGTGAGAAAAGGAGTCGGTCCTTTCCCTGCAGGCACCGCGCCGCAGATCACCCGAAACGCTGCTACGGGAAAGGGGCAGGAGCCACAGCACAGGTACTGCAGGAGCTGATGACCATGGCCTGCTCTCAGGAGACGTAGTCTGGAGTGGATATGAATTTGTAGCTAATGGTATAGCCTTCCCATGACACCTGGTCAGAAGCATAAACTGCAGCATCGGTCACTGCTAAACCGATTTCCCCTGTCTGGTCATTAAAGCAATGAGTGCTGGCTGATTGGGGGTGACTCATCTGAGCCATTATCTTAAAACTATAACACTTCAGCCTTTGTGCCTCTGCCGGCATCTATGAATTACTCTTCAGTAAGGGAATTGCATTTAACCTTGTTATGGGGGTCGGAAGCGTCTCCATCCAGTGTCTTTTCCAAACACTGCAGGTGTCAGCACATTTTTAATTTAACATTGTGGTTTTTTATGGTCTAAATTGTATTTCACCGGCAGGCTGCAAATGGCAAGCCAACTTCCCCAGCTGGTGTCAATCCACACAGCTCTGCTCACTTTGCTGCAGCTCTGCAGATCTGTGCCAGATGCAGCTCTGACCTGTGGCATCGCTCCTGCTGCTGCAGCCAAGCGAACCTTTATTTTGCGGTTGCATAATAGCAGAAGTTGTGCAACTGTAGGGGAGTAGGTGGTCCACGTCCTTGCTTTTAGGAATTGGATGTGCTTGCGTTAGTACTGGGATATCGGCAAGTGAATTAGTGTCACCCTCTTGGCCAGCTTTGCTAAACGTTACATGTGATTCTGAGTACTTTTATTTTTTACTATCTGACTTAAGCTTCATTTGCAGAAAGCCAGTGCTGTGGTTTTCCTGAAAGCCCATCCTTTGTAAGATGATTTGGATAACCCCCAAATCCAAAGTCATTTCTACAGCGTTTGGGCTGAATTGGAGGTCACATCCCAAAGGGGCCGGCCGAGACCTTTAGCAATAGAGCCATTTGGTGGGAAGTCATTCTTGGGATGGGGGACAGAGCTGGAGAAGGGCTTGAAGCCCCATTTGTTCTCCTCTCCCCTCGGCTTGGCTGTAAGGAAGCAGAGGCAAGCAGGCAGCCGCAGCCTGGAGCCTGCCATGAGCTGAGCCCAGCTCAGGTCACTGTGGGACCAGAGGAGACCAAAGGCACCTTCTGAGTTATTTCTCCCTCCCCTTGGGCTTCCCTGAGCAGCCCTTTCATTTCTTGCTCAGGAGCCCAGCAAAACTCTGCAAGTAAGGGTTTGCATAACCTTCTGGTGATTTCCCTGGATTTTGAGGGATTAACATGATATGTATGGGAAAGTGCCAAAGATAATGATCTCCTGGACAGAAGTATGTTAGGCTTCATCTATTTATGTGCGAGAGTCTCAGCAGTAACCTTTCTAAGAAAGAGTGACGATTCATTGAAAGAGTAAACTATATTTTCTACTCCCCACACCTACTTCAGTATTTCTTTCCTCAAAACAACACTAAGACCAATTTAAAAACAGAAGACCTCCACACCTCCACCAGGAATATGGTTTCAAGAGATCTGCAAACTCTCACCTTCCAGCGAAAACCTGCATTTGCTTTCTGAGGGATCCCATCACTCTACATGTCATCATTGTACTGAAGAAAATGAAACCTTCAGCTACTGACAGATCCAGAAGGGCAAAGAAACTTCTTCCCTGGAGCGGTTTTGTAGCTTTGAGCCTAGCCTTTGTATATTGCCATTGCTGTATAAAAAAACAATCTCCCTCTTGGATGCCCTCTCAGGTCCCACCAAAGTCAAATAGAAGTTACACAGATGCTTCTAAAACAAAAAAGAATCTGCTCTTGCCTAATGAAGACATAATCCTCCTCTCAGCTGCAATAGAGCCACGCTGGTGTGATGGCAGGGGGCAGGAGGTCCCACACAGACCCTGAGATCTCTTAAAAATAATTCCTTGCTTTGGTTTGCCCAGCCCCACGGCTTAGCCCCCTCTGGAGCTGCATCAACTGGAGCAGTTTTGCCATAGGTTACCCCAGCACTCAGTGGTGTGGGGTGAGGGAAAGCAGGGGTTAGTCACTGTATTCGCATTTTTCTTCCCCATCACAGGATGTTAGCCAGTTCACAGATCTCATGCTGATTTTAGGAATATGAGTGTGAATATCAGTTTTCTGTGGTATAACAAGAATAAAGCAAACCTCAGAGGCACAATGGTGTTTCTAGATTGTCGCAAGGAGGCTCGTTCCTCGTCCCCCTGCAGAAGGGGTTCATTCCCTGCCAGGCAGCCATCGCATCCCTTATTGGGTTGGTAACCTCCCTGCTGCACTGGGGATGGTAGGTTGGCACCCCAGTCTTCACCTGCCCAGGTGGTGGCAGGGCACTTGTCACCCACCAGCTGCTGCTCCCCATGACGTGCTCCTGCCCTCCCCAGGGAAAGTCTGCTTGCCTGTTTCAACATGGGTTTGGCGATGCTGCCCCAGCTTGGGTTTGGTGATGCTGCCCAGCATGGCTCAGGTGCTCTCTGTGGCCCATCACCCTTCGTGCCAGCAGAGAGCCTTGCCTTGGGGGCAGGTGACAAGAAATGGGACGGCTGCTGCTAGGTCTTGGCTCAAAGTGCCTTCCTTGGGCACCGTTGTTCAGCCTGCCTCATGTCCCAGCAGCTCCTTCCCCATGCCTGCCTCTCCCAAAGGAGGGGCATGGCCGCCAGGTCCACACCAAAGCAATGCTCCTCTTTCCCAACACCTTCCTGGGTATTCAGCCATGGGAAGAGGAAGGCTGGTCCAGGAAGTGATATGATCTAATTTTTTCCCAAATTTCTCCCACGAGGAGGAAGCAGGGCCTGACTGCTCACTCTCTGCTGTCACTGACCATGCACGCTCTCCTTCTGTCCGCTTCCTCTTCCTCCTCCTCCTCCCCTTTTGGACCCTCTCCAGGCTTGAGGCAGCACCTTTCAGCATGCTCAAGCTGCCCTGGAGCAGAGTGGGGTGCAAGCGGAGTAGGGTGCAAGCCTTCACTGCCCTAACCCTATTTTTGATCCTTCTGCCATTGCCAGAAGATTTTATCAATTTGTCTATCAAGCAGTGCGCTGTTTTCCTAGTTAGCCACAGCCCATCCTTACAGCAGCATCTTTTCCCAGTAATGCTCCAGTGTTCACTTAAACTCTTGGGACACCATTCTGTGATTTGGATGAGATGACACACGCCCAGCCACATGATTTCCTTTTATTCTGACATTTTGGTGGCTGTGCTTGGCCTCAGACTGGTGCTGCTGGTCTCCTGGGGAAGGGAAACACTTTCCCCAGCACTGGGGGTGCAGTCCCATGCTGTCACCAACTCCTCCTCTGAACTTGGGCCATCCCTTCAACTTCTCCATCTTCCTTGGCCCTGCAAACGCTGTGCCTTGTGGCAGGCATTAAAATGCAACGGAAAGATCTCAAAGGGGAACACTATGTGGGTGCTAGGGGGTACGTGAAAGCAAGGAGTATCAGATCTGCCTCAAGGCTTCCCAGAAGCCAAGTGAAACTTAATTTTGCTGCCCGGGAGGAAAATGAGTCCCCAGCAGAATGCAGGACCTGGACCAGAAGCAAGCCAGATTTTCCCAGGGCTTTGGGCACAGCTCGGAACAGTCGCCAGCACTGCTCAGCCCCTCCTCCAGTGAAGTCTGCTGTCGTAGGTATCTCCCCACCTAGAGCCAGCCTGGGAAATTATCCCATCTTGTTAATAGCCTGCTCCCTCATTAGGATACAGCAATGTTACCGGCAGTGAAAACATGGGCTTCACGCTCCACCCACCGAAAACACAGAATAAAGCTCCTGAAAGCAGGCATGCAAGAAAATACCAAGATACTGTTTTCATCCATTCATTTAAATACCTCAATCACCGTCTAAATTCTCCTCTCTGGCAGCCGTCCTAGCAACAGCCCCGGGTAGAGCCGCGGAGCATCCGCCGAGGAGGGGCCATCCCCCTCCCCGCTTGCTGCGGGCTGTTGAGAACCTTGGGGCAGGGAACTGCCAGGGGCCACACCATGCATCAGTGCGGATCTGCCACAGCCCTGAGGATGCCGAGGGCACGTTATCCCACATCGCTGGCAACCTCTGAATGAGTTTAAATGTAGTTGCCTTGCAAAGCTAATAAATTCATTTTATAGGTTCCACGTGGGTATTAATAAACCCTTAGGCTAACTGGTGACTACAGACACTTCTTTCTCGAACGGAAAATAGTTTATTTAGGTTTGGGTGGGGTTTTTTTCTTTTTTCTTGTTAGGTGATGGATAGGAGTTAGCCAGGGCCCCCTGTAGCGAGCTGTTTGTGTGGGGTTCGAGGGGCAGCCCTGGAAATGGCTCCCTGCTTCCTCCTCGCACGCCAAAGGCTGTAACGCCACTGGAAGATGGACCTCACCTCACATCGTAACAGCTCCTAATCCCAGGGCATTTTGCTGGCGCTACTGCTGTCTCTAAAAATGCCTCCACACGTGCCTACCTGCGCAGCTTTGGTCCCTTGGCTAGAGCCAAGGACGCACGGGGCACGGTGCGTTTGTGCCTGGGAGCGTGCAGGGCAGCGAGGAGGCCAGCATCGGGGCGCGAGGGCAGCCCGTCTGGGGTGAGCAGGGGAAGCCGGCTGGGGGGCAGGACTGGCGATGGCCCCGCACCCCGGCATCCTCCTCCCGCTCCCCTTTGCTGCCCTGCCCGCGCCCCGCGGTGCCGGGGCCTGCGGCACCCAGAGGTGCCCCGCACGGGAGCTGCCCCCCAGCACCTCCCACCTGTGCGCCCAGGGCTGGAGCCAGCACCTGCAGCCCGCAGTGGGAGGCCGGCTGACGGCACCCACGCCACGGGCTCCTGCCCTCCCCCAGCCTGGTGAGTCTGGGTGTTTTCCTGTTTGCCTCTTACCTTTTCCACTGATCCCGGGGACGGGGGACAGCGACAGCCAGGCTGCTGTCCCTGCAGGAGCCGGGAGCCAGCCTCTGCCTGCTCGCACCCCAGGGGTATTACCCCGGGGGCTTTCCAGGGCTCGCATCTTCCTAACTCTTTCCCCAGGAGGGGCTGGAGCCCTGCACCCGGCCGTGCTTTGCTGCCAGGTCTGTACCCACACTCGGCGCAGAGGGGCTGGGGACGAGAGCGGGGGGCGGCGGAGAACTGGGAGGCTGCAAGAGCCACAGAGCTGCCGAGCCGCAGAGCTGAACTGATGGAGGAGAAGAGGGAGCCGGGGCTCTGCCTGCCAGGTTTTGTTTGCTGTTACAGCCGTGCCAGTGTTTGCCTGCTCCTTTGGGCTGGGTGCGAGCCCAAGGCAGCTGCATCTGGGAGGATAAACTTGGTTGCATATTGTTTGGGGGGGTTGCTGGGTTTTCTGCTTCACAATAGTATGATACATACACAGCGTGTGTAAGAAAGAGGACTAAATTTCTATCTTGTGATCGGACAAAACTGGTGCTTTTGGGAAGAAAAGAGCGTACCCCACCTGTATGAGTGTTGCTTTTTAAAGTGGCAAAAGGACCTGAAGCGTTGCTCAGGTGGGTAGGGATGGATGGCCCTGGGACTGGTTGGGAGAAGCTACAGATTTGCTAGAGAAAGGTGGGGACTGCGGAAGGTGCGTGCATCTTGTGTATAACTGCAAATCTACCCGTACAACCCTCCTTGCTTCTGGGCTGCGCTGTTGTCCCATCCCCGATAGGATCGCGGCGTCCTGGATGCTGCGCTGTTGCAAAATTTCCAGGAGCTGGAGGGAGGAAATGGGTCTATCTTGTGCAATGCTCTGGCCTCCAGAAAGTTGTCTGACCTACTCATCCCTGTAACAAACAGCCAGGGAAATGAGCCAGGGAGGTCAGTAGATTCATTGCTTTGTGGTGGTGGTGAAGCATGTCGTGGGCAGAAAATGTGGGGAGGTGGGCAATGTGCTGGGCTAACTTTTGCTACTAGCGTAGCACAGGCTTTTTTTGTGTGTCATCATTTCATTAGAAGTTGCTAGAGCTATGTATTTTCTAAAGGTATGTATTCCTTTAGACTCCCTCAGTTTCTGGTGCTTGGTTACTGATGCTTTTGGCAGCAATACGAGAGATTGTTGGAGATGTTTGCTTGGTATAAATTAGAACATAGGTCCTTCGATTTGTGAGAGCTGAGAAAATTGTAACAGGAGACGAGCATCTGTCATTTAACATCCACCTCTGTCTACATGATAAATATCACATTTTAACCTCAGCAGGGAAGAAAAGTACAGCTAGCCAAAGCAAATCACTTTGCCCACCTAATGCTCGAGGACAAAATTCCCATTGAGCTCCAAAGCCGAGTATCACATCCTGTAGATACATTACACGACAGAAAATTGCCTCTTTTCTTTTTAAACCCCAGCGGTCGACTGGGACCCAACAACATCTCGCAGCGTGTGCTTCACTGAAGCTCAGCTGTTGGAAATGAGCCCAACTGAGACGGGGACAGAAAGGACAGTGCTGGAGGTGGCAGCTCCAGCTGGGCTGGGTGCACTCCACTGGCAGCGGCATCCAGGCTCACGGGGCAGCACCCAGCCTGCCCGTGAGCAGACAGACCCATTCTGCTTTGCCTTTGCTGGGAACCAGCCAGCTGTAAGTCAGTTCTGACATTTATAATGTAGACAGAAGTTACATTAAATGCCAGATTTCTGCAGCTGCAAATCGCTCTATTTGAACTCAAATATCAATTTTCAGCTCTGTAGTGATATCCCCATCACAGTCCTACCTCCCCGGCAGCCATGGGTGTGACTGCCTCAGCACCCAGACGGGCACAGCATGCTCTTTGGTGGCTCAGCTTGGCCTCTTTTCGGGCTCAAACAGGGGTGAGACTCCGCATCACGCAGGCAGTCTCACAGACTTGCATTTTGCAGCTCTAGCACTCCATAGCTGTAAGCATTTGGATGTTCAAGAGATTAAGAGTAGGTCTCTCTTTGCATGGTCATACTGGAGAGACATGGCCTCAGCCACGTTCAGGGACAGTTTCTGAGACAGCAGATAGACACGATGTGTGTGGAGCCCATCCACACTTGCCCATGCGTCTCCATCCTCCAGTCCCACGGTTTGTCCAGGAGTAAAGGCTTCATAGCTCCAGGAGTAACTGGCTCTTCAGCTCCAGGAGTAACTGGCTCTTCCCTGAGCTTGGCCATCACAGCCCTCCATCACATGCAGACTTTTTAAACCAAGGGCCCTTGGTGGCTTAAAGCTTTCTTCCCTAATTCCTCCTGTTAACTGTTAAAATGCAATCTTGACAGATGCCCTCTGCCAGCAGCCCCTCAGCCCTCTCCTTCAGGAGGTGGCTCTCAGGGTTGGTGCTGGGCCAGTTTTCCTTCCACCCCTGAGGGAAGATACCTCCATGAACAAAATGGCCACCAGATGTTTGTTTATTTTTCACTTTTCCTTCAAGAGAGCAGCTCTCCATCCCTAGTAGGTCTTCCTTCCCTTCTCTCAGCTGCGCCCCATGGCTCTTGCCCAAGCCATGGAGATTTGGGGGAGCAGCAGGTACTCCTATAGGGATGGTGGGAGGTGTTGAGGGGTTGATCAGTGCGAACAGACTCTGGTGTGCTTGGGAATAAGCAGAGTAGGACTCAATCTGCTCTACAAGGGGCCTTTGCAGTGTATGAGGGAAGGGGGTGGTGGGTTTGGGTTGTTTTTTTTCCCCACCAGTGGAGTGTCTCCACTGCAAGGAACAGCTCACCTGTGTAAGTACATTCCTGGGGAAACTTTTGCATAGAGCAATGTCCAGGTTAAAGGCATCCCAAGCAATACGGGCCAGCAGACTGAGAAAGCAAACACTGTCTAGGATCCTCAGATCGTCACTGAAGTTAGATCAAATGCATGGTTTTACACCTGCTGAGAACCTGTTCATTTATAAGCAATATTTTAAAATGCTTTGGAAGGTGTGGTTCAGCTGCCTTCAGATGCTTTTCCTCCCTCCACTGACTGTAGAAACTGTAGGCCATACCCATCTGGCCATATAGAGACATTTACTGTGTAGGTCTGTCTCCTAGAGTCCTGCTTTTGGCCATTCCCCAACTCTGGAAACCTGCCTGCGGCATCTTGCCTGTCATCCTAAACCCACCCTCTCTGTGAAGACATCACTCAGAGGGGGTCCCTCTCCACCTCCCACAAGCAATCCACAGCATGAGAAAGAGAGGGCAAGCGGCAGGTGGCAGAGAGGAATGGGATAAGGCTCAGTGAGCAAGGGCCAGCTCCAGTGGTACTGCTCGGCACCATAGACCGTGGCCAATGGGGCAGCGGTTCAGGCCATCATTGACACCTGATGGAAGATGAGCTTGGGCAATGCCAGCTTACACCTGCACTGCTGGGAAACCCACGCGTTGGGAAGCAACCTGCACTGAGCCCATCACTTTTGCTTTGGAGATCTATGTTACCTGTATTTAGTGTAACGGATGGAGAAGCAGCAATGCACCTGAGAGCAGGATGTGGCCCAGGCTGCTGCTAACCTTAGGGAATTCCCTCTGTACCCCTGGCCAGTCAAAAAGTTGCTGAACTGCTAAGTTTTGCCGCAGGTCATTTTTAACACAGGCAGTTCACTGCTCAGCACTTGCCCCCTCAAAAGAGGTAGGAGGGGTGACTCCCCAGCATGCACTGAAACCCCAGATGGGGTCCCGCCTTACCAGGATGCAACCCAGGTAAACTGGGATGCTGATTTTGGGCTGGACACGATTTCACTCAGAGCTCCTCAGGGGAGCCCCACGAGGGGACTGGGGCAGTGGTCGTGATTTGCCACCCATCAGCAGTCGTCGGGGAGCAGAAAACCACTCTGGTTGTGGCCAAAACAGAGTTTTTGGGACAGTGAGATGTGACCATCAGTCATGGAGTAGGCCAGTGACACAGGTGGCTCTTCCCAGTCCTGTGTACTCCAGCTCTAAACTGGTCCCAGTATGGATTTCAGTGGAGTTGCACAGAGCTTGTGCAGTGGCAGATGAGGCCTTTAGGCTTGCTGAGATTTCAGGAGGAGATTTCCCGGGGAACAGGAGTGTGCCCTCTCCCTCCCTTAACCTCTCCTGTTATTGCCATCTGATGCGGTCACGGAGATGGGGCCACTCAGCTCCCTGCCAGCTTCCCGCCCAGCCTCCACGCAAGCAACCCAGAAGTGGGCAACACCTTGCAACCCTCAGAAACCTCCCAAAAGAATATAGGGAGGTAGCTGAGGATATTCAGCCTCAAAATGTCAATTCATCAGCACCAGAAGTGTTGTTAGTGCTACTGGTAATTATTATGAGAAATGATTGCCCGTCTTTCCGGAAAAAGTTGAGAGACCCAGTGAAATTCTTCTTTGTTTTGTCTGAAAGTTATTGCAATGATTTGCAAATGTTTTTACATTTTACAGTGTCGACACGTTCTACGCTCCTCAGCAAGCTTAGGAGGACTAATCTCAGATAAAGGTTTAAACTTCTTTTTCTCTTCCTTTCCTTCTTAAAGGATCTGAACACAGCTGTGAAATGTGAATAGATTGTAACTATTAAGCCCAAACTGCCAAGATGTTATTTCCTGTAGCTTTGACTCATGCAACTGAAGAAATAAATTGAATCAGAATATTGTTTTGTAGAGGGGATTTTTGTCTCCCTCTGCCACCCCCAGGCTCAGCTCTATTTAAAGGCAAAATACCAAGGCATACTCTCCATACTCTCATGGGTGCTCGTTTTTCCTGCTGGCGAGGCACCTCGTGGCAGGAACTGCTTGCTCGGAGCAGGGTGAGTCTGAGCCCACAGGAGCTTGACCCGGGCTCCCAGTGGTCACCCACTTGCCAGGAGAAGAGGTCTGGTGTCATCTGGTGTGGGCTGGTGCCGCTCGTGTCCCCCTGGATTGCGTGGTGAGGAGAACAGGGCTTTCTCCATAGAATTTATCATCCTGGGCTGAGCGTCTGACTTCCAGTGAGACCTGGCCCCAGATCCATGACTGCACAGCTGGGAGGTCTAGCAAAAGGGTTGGGACTAAAAAATCAGCACGTGCAGTTGCAGTAGCAATTAATTTATGTATGTTTGATCGTATTCATGTCTGCATTAGCTGTGTACTTTATTCAGCTGCAATGGCACCTGCTAGCACAGAACACGTCAGGCAAATAACTGCTCTTCATACGAGGGACAGCAGGCCATTAGATCAGTGTCGTCTTCTCGCTTCCTCTGTGTCAGCATGTCCTTTTACAGCATTTATGCTATAACGAGGTGCAGACAATTCAAAGAAGCCTCCAGATACATCTCATCTACTGCAGTGTCATTACCAGCAGTTGCAGGCTGTGTGCACAGCTAAACTCCCTCCTGTGCAGAGGTCCTGCACAACATCTATGCATCGTTAATGGTGCCCTCACGGAGGGATGTAATTGCTGCCTAGGCCTTTTGGTGGCTTTCTGCCCAAGGGTTCATTTCATTCTTGATGTATTATAAATTATTATAATATAGTACCTCTTAAAAAAACGCAAAACAACAAAACGTAAGTATGCTGGAGAAGCTTTTGCTAACACGCTGGCCTGCTCTCACAGATTTAAAACTGTAGAAAGCACTGACAGCCATCTTACGTGATTACAAGATTACTGTCACAGAAGTCACCTTGAATAACAGTACCTCATTCAGATGTGCTAAGGGCAAAAACAGAGGGAGACTGTTGTCTTAATTTTCTAGAGACATTTAAATTAGGCATTGTAGTGAGATTGTCAGTCATGGTACCTGGCTGCCGAGGCTTTGGGACTGCAGTGCTGATAGGATTGCTTTTATTGAGTGATTTACAGCTGACATTGGAAAGGGGACAAGGACCCTTCAGCTTCTTGTGTAAGACTGTCAATGCAGAGTGCCATGGCTAGGAGGCTTTGGACATTCAGGTGCTTCTTGGTGTTACCGTCTCTCGCCCTATTCCTGACCTGCAGTGATGCCAGTGGAAGTCCTCCTAACCAGACAATAAAACACCGGTCGCATAGCAATTTAGTTTGGAAGAGAAAGCCGTGAACTACCTGGGGGAGAACTGCCAGTCTGTAGGAGGGAGGATGAAGGGAGATGCTTTTCCTTTCCACTGCTGGGTAGGCAGTTGCTATAGACTCCCTCTGAATCCACTCCTTGGGCAAATGCCCATTGGGAAGTTGCATTAAATTAGTGTGGGATACATTTCAGTCAGATGTTTGGTCGCTTAGTTTTCCATGGCGTATATCGTTATGAGAGCTGCAGAAGAAAGGCGAGACTCCTCAACGGGGGTGGACAGGAGGAGCTTGCTGCAGGAACTGAGTGATTTCAGGTACAGAAGTTTTGTTTCCAAATTCAGTCCTTAAGCTGAAAGTAGAGGAGAGGGGAGCCATGATAGCAATCTTCAAAGCTGGAAGCAGTTGCTGCAGAGTGGGAGTGAGACACTCTTTGTGCCTGTGGGGTCTTGGGGGAGAAGTCATGGGCTTTAAATAGCAGCTCGGGAGGCCTGGGTGAGGTATCCGTGTGGGTGGCCAACAGCCGGGGCAGCTGCACACCACAACAGACCATCTGCGAGGACTGAGGAGGGTTTGCAAAGCAAGTGTTTATGGGGGATGGACTCAGCCTAGCTGGCCTGGCTTGGAAACAGGAGGTGAAGAGGTCCCTCCAGGCCAGTCCAGCTGCCCTGCCTCTGCTCCGACCCCGAGGTAGCTTCCTCGCAGAGGAGGGGAACCAGAAAAGGGAGACAGAGAGAATCGCATCTTTATCTGACGATTTATCTGGCATGTCCCTGATTTTTATGCTTTTCTAGAAAAACTGCAAATAAGGAAGAAAGAAGCACAAAGGACAGAAAAACAAGATGTTGGTTCTGTCTAACGACACAGCCCTGAATTCACTCCTCTCGAAGGTGCTTCAAGACTACCTGGAGCAGATGAATAGATCTGCACCTTCCCAGGTCAGAAGTGCCAGCAGCAACCTGGAAATCATCTACGTGCTGCTGATGATTGGCCTCTTTGGCTTCTTCACAGTGGGAGTCATGCTGACCAACATCCGCGCCAGGAGGCTGGAGGACTCCCGTGACCCCTACAACACCTACATTGCCACAGACATTTGGCACAAGAAGGACAGGGAGTATTTTCAAGCCAAGCTCATAGAAAATTACAAGCTGTGCTGTGTCTTTGAAAACCAGCTGGCTGTGGAACAGCCAAGAACGCAGATTCCCGAGGCAAAGTCTTCCTAGCAAAAGGGGAGGAAGGACCGCACTTTGCACAGGGACAACCCAAACGATACCTGGTATGAACCAGGCTAGCTGCTTGCCCATCTGCAGAGCCGCAGGCGATGGCCTCGGTCACGCTGAATAACCATGAACTGATGGTGAAGCTGACGGGTCTGTGATGGCCCTGGTGCTACAGAAGTGCCCAGCCACCAGTACCTTGTTGCAATCACTGCAAGGTCAAGGAGGGGGGGACACAGCGGGAGTATCATGGACTCATCAGCTTCCCCTAGCAAAAAAAGCAAATGTTGGCGTTGCCAGTGTGAACGTTTGCAGTAGTACATGTAATTAAAACCAAATTGGATCAAACACAAGCTAACAGCCAAGTATGGTTTAGGCAATCATTTTCAAGTAAGACCAGTTTCTTCCAAGAAAAAGTAGCTGAAATATTTCATTTGCATTTTTGTCGAGCATAGAATAATAATTTTATAAATTGTACAATGTTGTGGATGACCTATTTCTTTCAGAATCATGCACCTCTTTGAGATAAAGTTTTACAAAAAGGTTCCTATTTTTTGGTGAAAACCATTTCTCTGGAAAAATGCAGACTTCAGGGGGAAATTTTTTAGTGACTGTCCCTAATTCCTAGCAGGTACCCCAGACCGGTGTTGCCGGCTACTTTTGGTTTTCCTTCTCATGGGTGGGGGTTGATCCTGGCAGCAATATCCAGCCTTGTACGAAGAGTCAGCAGCCCACAGGGTCTATGCCATGCAAGCGTGTGATGTTTCAAGAGTTTCAATCACATTTAATGATTGAACAAGACCTAGGTGCTAGCCCTTGGTTAGAAAGTGAATTTCCACTCTGTGAAGAGCAGTTCCACAAAGTGTCTGATATTTAATCACTGACACAGCTTATGTCTGTGCTTAACTTAAATCCTGTGAGCAGTTCCTCCAGCTCCCAGGAGCAGCCTCCCTCGGTACAGCCGTTTATCTATTGCAGTACCCAACGTGAGGTCCGTGCCAGCAAGGTCTTCCTGCCCTTGACCTCCTTACTCCCTCCTTCGGCGGGCCGTGTCTGCCGAGCCGTGGGGGGAATGCGGCAGCCGAACTCGGCTTCTGCAGCAGCACCTATCAGCCGGCCCTGTTAAAAGGGAGAAATATGGCTCTCCTGGACGTTGCATTACTCAGAATAGCAACCTCGCCAGCTTGAAGCCTGTTTTCTTGTTTGGGATCAAAGAAGCAATGGTCTGGGCAGGAGGGGGGTTTTATTTCTGCTCTGCAGATACACATCCCATTTTTAGCTGCTGGAGAGGAAAGAGAAGTGGAAAAGGCTTGAAAGAAAGTCGTGCAGAGCAGCCGCTTCAAAGGCAAGGTGAGGGCAGAGCTGGGGCAGATAGCTAGCCATGCATTTGGACAGGCAAGCAATACAAGTCACAGCACATCCCCTTTCCAGGCACAGGTACTTCTTTAGCATTGCACTTTCATTAAAGTAATATTCTAGCCATGTTTGTGTTCCCAGAATACTTAGGACAATTAAAAATGTAGGGTATTTTTTTAAAAGATATTTATAAGGTGCCCACCGTTAAGCTGAGGACAAGATACATGTTTTCAGTGTCTTGAACAGCTTGGAAAATCTCCATCAGCCTAATTATCTGAGTAACTTTTTCCTCTAGACAAATGTAAACCAAAGTCAGGCTTTGGAAAAATGTTGACTTCTCAGCTTGGGCACTGCTCTTTCGGGATTTCTCCGTGCAGTCTGTTTATTACTCGCATTTCCTTCCCACTGTGAGACTGCAAATGCTCTTGCTTGCTGGTTCTCCAGAGGCAGGCCCGAGCAGCATTGCTGACAATGTTTAAACTCACATCAAAAATTGCCTTTAATTACATTAAAACCTTTGAACATTAAGACTCTTTAACATTGTCAGAAGGGCTCCCTCCTGCAGCTCCCCCTCCACCCCAAGTGTTTTCAGGTATTTGGGGTCTAGGCACTTGCTGTTCACCTTATTTTAATAGCTTCAGTGTAGTTACTTGTGACAAGGGTGATTGTCAGCATTAGTTGGCTTCCACTTTTTTTTTTGAGCTCTGCCATTTTATTTATTTAAAAAAGAGGGGAACCACTGTGCCTTAGTCATATGCTTTCCTGTGCCACCAGGCTACAAATCACCCTTCAGTGGCAGTTGTGGACTCCCACCGTGGCCTTTCACGTTATCTTTCAGTCTTGTAGTTCTCCTTTTTCCCCTATTTTTTCTCGTGTACGAAGCAATAAAATATGAATTACAAACTGCGCTTGTGGCCTCAGATGTTTTTTTTTCCTAAGCTGTTTCACAAGCTTGCAGAAAGAGTGCTGATCCTACCTGACGGGCACCCACTCACCCGTCCCCTTTCTACACCCTGTTAACCAGGGCCAGGCCTGGGTGCCGGGATATCTCTCGGTACACCTAGATCTGGAGAAATATCAAAATGTCAGGAACAAATTCCTCGCCTCCAGTAAACTCCCAGGGTTTGCAGCACCCCGGGCAAGCTTGGCTCCGGTGTTCGGTGCAGCAACCCTGGCTGCAGCCTTCGGGCATGCGTTGCACACAGGTTTCCACTGCAGCCCCAGCAGCACCTGCCCCACAGCGGCTTGGGTTTTGTTGCACCTCCCCAGAAATGACACTGGGCCTGGCAAAAGGGGAGAAATAACTGGGGGCTAGTAGTCCTCCCCAGCAAGGGAGGAAGGTCTTGTGCTCAACTGGAGCCCAGTGGCTCTGCGCAACGCATCGGTTGGGTAGCTGGCCCCCATGGGATGCTCTGTGGATGAGATTTTTTAAGGCTAGAAAGGATCATTCTGATCACAAGAGAGGTAGGAGAACATATCATAATATCTTAAGGGTTCAGGTCAGCCAGGTCTCTTTGCATGCACTCCTTGGAAAAGGCTCTGAAATCCCTTTCTATATAACTCTGGGTTATGTAATGACAGTTTTGGAGATGTAAAGTGTGAGCCAAGCTGCAGCCTGCATTGCCATGCATCCTCCAGGGCTTGTAAACACAACTCGCACTTCCTCTGTCATTACCACTGACTCATGCAGGATGGCTGACAAGGGACCCATCTCTGACTTCATGTAATAGGAGAAAGAGCAGTCACTGGCCAAGGAGTGCCTAGAAATGTGTGATTAGTTCACTCGCTCATCATCTTTGCCATAGACTAAAGGCCAGCAACAAACCTGTCATATAATTGCCATCACACAGAGCTCACGTTTTCCGATTTCCTGCTTGTTGAGGAGATTGAAGAATCTTAAACTCATTAGGCAAGTGTTGCACTTTCTTTGGCCCAAACTTTAAAAGTCTTTTGCTCAGGGGACATAAAATAGCCATAGAGACTGTCAGAGGTTTATTTTTCTCCGGTCCCTAATAGCTAAAGTCCCTGGCTTCATCAGCTGTGGCTTATTCTAGTCGGTAGCCTTGCTGCTGGTTGGCCTAATGAGCATACCTCCAGGCACAGGTATTGCTCTCTGGCTACTTATGGTTTTTATGATAGAAATCACATTATATAGAAATGCCAGTATTATAGAGAAATGGCATTTTGAATTTAGGCCCTACATTGTCAACAGCAATGTGGTGGTAATGCACAAAGGTCTCAAGCAAAGTCAAAGCCCAATATGGCAGGTTCTCTCCTGTATATATTTTGAGAGGTTCTGTTTTGTACAGTTGCAGACTAACTTGGAATTTGTGTGGTATAAAGCCAGACAAATAGACTATTTATAAATAACTGCAGTACAGCACAAATGCAGACAAGATTCTGCGTCGTACCTCTCGCAGGGGAAAGTCAGTCCTCACGCCTTGGGGGAAGAAGATTCAGAGAAGTTTTTCACTAGGTTATGTGGCCACTGACTCATGGGCAGATGAGGTCTCCCTCTTCTCCCCTTTCCTGCCTGCCCTAGAAACCTGTCTGGATTGCCCAGACTCTGGGCAACCCTGTGACTGCTGCAGCCCCCCAAACCTAAAGTATGTGTTCTCAGGCCATGCCTGCAAAGCTGTTGCACGAACATCATCTGCAATGCCTCTACCAGAGAAGACTTCCCCAGCCGTGCGTGGAGCAGGGTGCAGCACGCAGCAAGGCGCAGCTACCCTTCTCTGGCAGCACGCAGTCATTTGCCAGAGTGGGACTATGTTTACCTGAGGATACGTCTGTGTGGGCTCACACAAAGTGTGTATGAGTGGCCCAAGCTCAGCTTTACGACGGCTACATGCCAGCTCTAGCTGGAAGAAAGCATGGGTGCAGTGCTGAGGTTGAGACCAATATGCCCTAAGCAGTGGCTAGAATTAGTTTACATCCAGGCAGCACAGAGCCCAGGCAAGCAAGTCTGTGCTGATCTGTAGCCGCTCTGTAGCCTGGCATGCACAGCCTTCCCGTCGAAGCCCAAACTGAGCGCTCATCCTTTGCCTTCGCTGCAAAACCTTCCCTCCCCTCTCGCCAGCCTGGAGAGCTTCAGGCCCTGGTTCTTATTTCCCATCTCATGGAGAACTTGCATCTGCAGCAGATGGCTTTTCATTATACCCAGCAGAAATCCTTAGGGCTGCAGGTATGAGATCAAACTCCTAGTACTAAGTAGTCCATCTGGAAAATACTTTACAGTCAAAGGCAGCCCGAGTGTGCAAGTCTGAAGTGAGTTCCCCTCCCCCTCACTTTATAGTTATCAGTGTTATCTTTATTTGCAGTTGGTTGGGTCAGACCTGCTACACTGGGAAACGTGCACAAAGACAAGCAGAAGGAAACCGATAAAAATAGAAGATATGAGCAATCAGAAGCAAGCAGAACATTCTTTACAGCCGATAACTGGAATTATCTTATATAATATTTCTATGGCATCCTGTTTCATTTTTACACGTTGTTATCACTATGCCAAACTCACTCCCTAATCTCCTTACCCAGCTGGAGCCATCAGCTACGCATGTGAAACCTCCACGAAGCCTTTCTCAATAAATTGCTCAAGGGACCAGCACAAATGCGATTGCTTGGCAGAGGAGGCTGCGAAAGGTCACGCTGCGTTTCACCAGTGGGGTGGGCAGGAGGCTGTTCCCTGAGACCAGAGCTGCCCACGCATCTGGCTTTGTGGACATGGTCAAGCAGAGAAACGGTCTCAGTCAACCGCCTTCAAATGACAAGAAGCAAAGGCCCATACCATACCAAAATAGGCAAGCAAAGTACTTAATTCTTGGTAGTTCTAGAGCAGGGCTTGCAAAGATAGTTGTTTCTAAAGCCAGCTTTCAACTGCACCCACGAGTGTCCTTCAGATCAAAGAAAAGGGAAGATATACATAAATATTGATGGCAAATGCATGGATGCTAAGTCCAGAAGTGAACATTGTGACCACCTGATCTGATTTAGCAGAAGAAAGGCCAAAGACTCCAATGCAATACTTTCCCCAGGCAGGCCCAGAGCTTCTGGTTGGGCTACAGCACATTATTTTCAGAGGCACACTCAGGCTCACCAAAAGAATTCCTCTGCTCAGTCCACAAAATCCACACACTGGACCAGGGGCCACCGACCTTCCAAGACCAAGAGCCAACCAAAATAAAATGTGACACCTTAATGTGCGAGCACTTGCTCTAAAAAATGCTTAATTCAGTATTGGCCTGGTGAGTGTGATAGCAGTTTTACAAGAGATACACCACACAACCTGGAACACAGCTGACCTTCACAGCAATACACTGTTTGACTTTGACCGACATCCAGTAAATGGATTCTCAGTATATGCTCTGGTTTTGTGCCTAGATGTGGTACCTTTGATATTTTTATACAAGAAAAGCATAGCCCGTTAGCCCAGCTGTGAGCACGCACTTTGATTTAATCCTGAGGATCAGGGATTGATTGGCGGCCGCTGTTCAGCACAGCACACTTGCCTGCTGGGGAGGTAACGCTCGTTTGGCACAGCCCCATCAGCAGTATCTCTTCTGCCTCTCCCCACTGCAATACTCACCCTTCTCCAGGTTTCCCTCCAAACCACAACCTCTGGCCTTCGGACCTCCCTCCCCAGCCTCCCCCACGGGTCCACAGGTCCTCGCTCGGCACAAAGGAGCATAACCCCTCTGCCTCAGCCGAAGGGGGCCGTATCAGCGGAGGATCTAAGCCATTGTTCCCGAAGTCTGAGCTCCAATTTCCTCTTTCCTTGTGACCTCCAGCTTTGAGCAGCAGGGTAATTTGTCAGGGGAACAGTTGATTCAGCAACTGTTCTGGTTCACTGTTGTGCACATAAGCCACAAGCCTGAGGTCTTTATTCAGACCCATGGCAACAGCAGGCTTAGGGACCTCCAATCCGATGGGACTTTTTGCCCTGGCAATATTTTCTCAAGCCTTTATTATCAGCTTCCCACCTAACAATGCAAAACGAATCTGGGAAAAGAGTGCAAACAATAATCTCATACCAACTCTGCACCTGTAGGCAAGGTCCCTCCTCCGGGCTGCTTGAGCCAAGCTCGCCCCGCAGGTGCCTCCGCAGCTTCACCCCCAGCAGTCCAGTTCCCGGGGACTCAGGGGTGGATCTGACCCCGAGCTGCATGCAGAGACCAGAGGAATACAACGTCAAATCCTCCCCATACTTTTATTTATTCTTCACCTTAATATGCAGGAGTTATGCTGCAGGAATAGACAAACCAGCATACTCATCAGCCAGGAATCCTCTGCCAGCCAAGGAGCCACAGAGATTTACCCTCAGGCAGCCCGTGGCAGGAATGACACCTAAAATTAACCCTCTGCTGTGCTTCTATTTATTTCCTCCCCTCAAAAAAAAGCGAGATCTCTCTAACAGCAACAGCCCAATAGTCTTTCCATCCAAACCCTGACCTTGAGAAAGGGATTGTAACAGAATAAAACGCAATTTGAGTAAAAGTAAGCAGGGGAGAAACATACTGGTTCATGCTAATCCAAATTTCCAGTGGTGTTGGCTAGCTCACTGCAGAATACAGGCAACAGAGACAGGGCCTTTGTTTACAACAAATTATTTAATCCAACATGTGCACATTAAACAGTCTCTTCTGGATTTCTTTATGTGCATGTTGCTCCTTATTTCTGTCTGTAGAAGTCACTGAAATGCAGAAACTGCCAGGCCTGTAGAAGCTACCACCAGGTAGGACCTTTCATCTCAAGGGCCGACTACCCTGGCTCAGATTTCTGTCCTATTTTCCTCTCATTTCCCGCATCCCTCCAGGGCAACATGACTATGTCCACCCTGGCTATGTGGGGCAGCTCTTCTCCCTGGAGACCCCCCTGGCTAGGCTTGGGCAGGAGTAGAGGCAACGATAATGTCTCTGCTGACAGCAGTGCTGTCATTGACAGCAGTGGGAACAGATCTCACCCTCTGACTGGGACTCATGAGGGTCAAAGAAAAGGGCATCACCCTATAGTACAGGACATCACCACAACCCAGCATGTGTCCTGCGAGGGAAATGGTCTGGTCTGATCTGAAGAATGGTGTTATATGATGTAAACTGATGCCTTGTGATCTGGTAGTGTAAAAAAATGAGCAAAACTACCTTGCCATGGTGTGTGTTTGGCATTTTGTGGCACAGCATGTGGATGCCAAGGCACAACTGCAATAACAGCAGAGGCAATTGTTGGGCAAGTTAAATGGCAAGGAATCCATCCAGTAGCTGCTCACAGGGGCCAGCAGTCATGCCAAAACCCCAGACCTGCCTCCTTGCTCTCCCACTAAGATACCCAGGTCCTGGCGTAGCAGGGGCACCACAGCTGCACTGGTGGTACCAGCTCTTCCTTCCTTCCTCCAGCTCCTGCAGCTTTCCTCTTCCCTCCCGAACTTCCTTTGTTGGGAAACGACACAGGCAGTGCACTACCCTGTATCCGGGTTCTCCTCTTTATTTATCCACAGGAGCGGTTGGCACTTTTGGGGACTTGCAGAGAATTAAGTAGTCTGTGAAATTTTAGAAAAGGAGAAGAGGGATGTTGCAACCTGATGTGTTTTATTCCACGTTACAGTTCCCATTCAACGTGGAGGGCAAGCCCGCACCTACTGCAGGGACCAGACCAGTGTGTACCAGTTGGTGCCCAGCTGCGTGGGTGCACGCTTCTGGCCTGCTCTGAGGAAACACGTTAAAGCCCAGTGCAGGTGGTTCAGGGTCACACATTCTATCTGGAAATCTTCAGGGGAGGGGGAAGAGGAAACAGGCAATTACAGTGGAGGGGACAACATGGGGCAACCTGTCAAACTGCCTGGCCCGCTGCTGTCATGTGTGGCTGTACCCAGGTGCCTCCCTAGATCATGGCCCTACACAAATACTCCCCCTCTGCTGACACCTCCTTCTTCCATTTTTGGGACACTATGGGCAGATCCCAGATGGCTGTTCCCAGCTGCCTAGCCTATGGGTTTAGAAATGTCCAACTCAAGGTCAACGTCTGAGAAGCTCATCACAGCGATGGTCCAGAAATAACGCCCTGAAGGGTAACCACCCCGCCGCAGCTGCATCTCTGCCAGCGGCTGCACTCCCAGGGCAGCAAACACGACTTCCCTTCCACCGCTGTAAGCCCTCTCTGCGCCCTCCTCCTCCACCTACCCTGACGGCTGACTGCAATCAGGAGTGAAACGCAGGAGAAAAAAAAGGTCTTTGCGAAGTTTCACGGATATTATCAGCATTCATCACAGATGGTGCCGGACTTCAATGTCCCTCTGTGCCCGGTTTTCCTGCTCCAGCTTGCCTCCTCCTGCGGGGAGGGCACCGCTCATGCCCTGGTGTCACCAGCAGCCAGCAGCCACTGCCGGAGGGCTGGCTCGGGCTGTCGCAGGGTGATGTTGTCCTCGGCAAGAGCTCCTTAATGTGCAGCCTGTGGTGGAAACAGGATGTGAAGCACAGGATGGGAGTGGCAATTACTTTTATTGCTGTCCTGAAGGTGATACTACTCAAATCATATCACCATGTGTTTTGGACAGGACCCAAAAACGTGAACACCGGACCACAATAAATGTGGATCTTTTTTGCTTCCCAGGTACAATTAAAGGGCAATATCCAGAATTTTACTGTCAGCAGGTGAGTCACAAGCAGCAAAACCTGGATGTGGCTCTGAGACAACCAGCTCCTGAAGCAGTTACATCTGCACAGAGCCCACACGTGAAATGAATCAAGGGATGAAGCACGGGTGAGGCCGCCGTGCTTGGCAATGCCTTTGTCTGGCAATGCCCTCCGTTGCGACAGGACGGGTTCCGGCAGCGCTGGCTGCCACAGCTGCCTCCCGATGATGTGGGGTCGCGGCAGCACTCAGACAGCATTAGAAAATGAAATTTCCTGGCAAAGGGAGAATCAGAATGGGGGGAGAGCAGCAAAAGCTGTGGAGGTCTGTAACACTGGAGTACTGAGCATGCTAAATGCATTTAGCAGGATCAGCCAATAAACGTTGGAAAAGCTAGAAAAAAGGAAGAAAGAAACAAAGAGCCTAAACTTAACTGCCCAAGACTTTTATCATCAGAATCACGCATAATACAATGTCTAATAACATCAGTTTTGCCGTCTGAGTCACGCTGCGTATCTCAGAAGGCAGAAGCTCTCTTCTTTCATCTGATGTATTCAGTGTGCAAGTAGCTATTCAGGGTTCGCTCCTATTGCTGAGGAGGAGTATTGGGAATATCTAAAGGTCCTGTAGGAAAAACCAGCTAAGAAGGAGCAAGCCACATGACTGCAGTGCAGTGCATGGGCACGGAGCAGAGACCCCTGAGCAGATGTGCCAGCACCATGCTCTTTCCACTTAGCCCCGGTGAACAATCAGGGCTGCAACAGTGTTTTGCATAAATACGCAAGCATTCAGACAAGCTTTTTCTCACACCTACACTTGAGCATGGAGAGAGAGAAACAGGTCACCAGATAACCAGGACTAGCCCAAGGCCTGTTATTGCAACAGCAAAATGAAAGCTCTGGCTCTTTCGCAGCCACAGAAGCTTGGGCAATGCGACTCGTGACATGGTCTGACCTGCGCGAGAGGCACTGTGCGCTGCCTTGCACTGGGGCCATTACCTGCAGCCCTCGCCCTCAGCCACCGCCAGTGAGTGCCCCTTCTCAGCCTCTTCTAGGAAGCCAAGATGACTCAGCCACCACGGAGAGGAAGCTGGGAGAAGGACACGGCAGATTATCGCCCTGCCCAACCAGGGTCCTAGGAAGGCATTTTCTGCATAAAATAGCTCGCTACTCTAACAAATCCTCCCCAGCTCTTGCCTAACTCTTTGCAAACTCAACATATTTCTCCTCCAGTGCTGGCTCCTGCAGCTCCCCGCAGCACAGGTCTCCTGTCAGTGCTGCAGCGGCGTGCCAGCCTCCCGGGCATTCTGCCCCTGCCTCATGGGCAAGCCTGGCCTGCCTCTGAGACACCTTGGGGCCCTCCAGCCAACAGAACCCCCAGGAGGATTGCTGGGGAAGGGGCACTCCTCAGCATCCCTGTCCTGGGGATGGTTCCTTCCTGGAGTAAATGCCTCTCAGGGCGTGACCTAGATTTTTTTTGAGGAAGTCACAGGGCTAGTGGGCAAGGAACCACATAGAGTTGAGGTCCTCAGTACCCCACTGTCCCCGATGACCAGTGTGGTCTGTTTGCAGGACTCGGCCACGTGAGGAATGCTCCATCGCTCATCTCAGATCCAGACATTCCTTCATCCCACTTCCTCCAAGGCAGGCAGGTTGCCCTGGCTTAACAGGAAAGATTGCTTGAAGACATGATCCACGTTATATCCCACAGGGGTGAGAGCATGGAAAACAAGCTAGCACGCTGCAGAGGAAAGTGTGCATGGGAAATGCTTCAAGCCTAAAGCTCATCTGGGCTTGTCTGGGTGCTTCAATAGCATGATGAATCTTCTGTTCCTGGCTCATTCCCACCCATAGGATTTTAAAGACATATCTGCCTGTCTTGGTCATGTCCTGCATGTGCTTCCAGGTGTCCTTGGCCCTGGAACAGGGGGAGCACAGAGACTAGTTCAATTTCCACCAGCCCCTAAACCCCCCTCCAGGGCTTTGATTCTCAATATAGAGTTTGCAACACTCTAAAATCCAACATTTGTGAAAAAATATGACTAAAATAGACTTGCTGATGTGTGTTGTTTCCTTGTGTTATCTTTTTTAAAAAATGAAACTTCAGTAATAAGATAATCAGATCCTCAGCTGATGTGCCCTGGCCTATCTCCTATAAAGCTGATGGAAACTTCCCAGCTTATTCTGGGGTCCATATGCCTTCATTGAAAGACTGTCAGAATTACTTCTTCTGGCCCTGCTGTTATGTTCACGCTCCAAACCCATTCCCTCATCCTTCATTCCTTTTTAAAAGAAAGGTGTGTCGTGGTTTAACCCCAGCTGGCAACTAAGCACCACCCAGCCGCTCACTCACTCTCCCCCAGTGGGATGGGGAGAGAATCGGAAGGGTAAAAGTGAGAAAACTCGTGGGTTGAGATAAAGACAGTTTAACAGAGAAAGCAAAACCCATGTACACAAGCAAAGCAAAACAAGGGATTCAGTCACTGCTTCCCATGGGCAGGCAGGTGTTCAGCCATCTCCAGGACAGCAGGGCTCCATCACATGTAATGGTTACGTGGGAAGACAAAAGCCATCACTCCGAACGTCCCCCCCTTCCTTCTTTTTCCCCAGCTTTACATGCTGAGCATGATGCCATATGGTATGGAATAGCCCTTTGGGCAGCTGGGGTCAGCTGTCCTGGCTGTGTCCCCCCACAACTCCTTGTGCACCCCCAGCCTACTCACTGGTGGGGTGGGGTGAGCAGCAGAAAAGGCCTTGACTCTGTGTAAGCACTGCTCAGCAATAGCTAAACATCCCTGTGTTATCATCAACACTGTTTTCAGCACAAATCCAAAACATAGCCCCATCCTAGCTACTATGAAGAAAACTAACTCTATCCCA
Source organism: Ciconia boyciana (assembly GCF_034638445.1). Lineage (NCBI taxonomy): Eukaryota > Metazoa > Chordata > Aves > Ciconiiformes > Ciconiidae > Ciconia > Ciconia boyciana. Next base: position 118,044,658 of record NC_132934.1, on the reverse strand, counting down.
GCCAAAACCAGCACAAGGTGCCACCTGGCACTGGCATAAACTTCCAGGGCTGTGGGTGGAGGAAGGAGGCTGCCACCATTAGGCAGGTGCTGAGTGCTTGTTCCTGGTCAAGGGACATGGTTGTGGCTGCATGCCTCTATCCACGCTGCAATGGGATCCAGTCCTGTGATGCACTCCCATAATTTCCACCCTCCCCCTCACCTGGACATCTTATGCTACCCCAGCTCCTTTGTCCGCTTTATCAGGAATGGTACCTGGATGCTTCCTCTGGGTGACGTGGGATACTTGCTGTCCTGCCTCGGGAAGGACAAGTAGGAATCCTACATCCTTTGCCTTGGTATGACTGAGGGGGGAGTCCATCTCACAGCACTTTTACTGTTTTCAGGTTAGAGGCTGACGCTAATCACAGTCATTAGAAAGCAAGCTGCTGTTGAGGACACACTGTGCAGAGAGATGGACTCATCACCCTTCGGGGCTGTCTCTCCCCATTGAGCGGGAAAGCTCCCCATAGCGTCCCAGGCAGTGAAACAAATCCCACCTTTGGTGTATGCTTGAGCCTGTGTCGCTCATACTCCCACGTTGTGCAGGTGATCAGATGGCCATCGTCACCAATGGGTTTGTTATCAGTGTTTATACTTTTACATTTCCATTTGATTTTTTTCCCAAGAAAAAGGGCCATCAAATCTAGGGAAGAGGTATGAAAACAAGTGGGTTTTCCATCTCCACGCTCTAGCTAGGTAGAGAGGTGGGGACAGGAGCCACAAAGCAGCTATACTTGATGGGGCAAAAGGACAAGGTGTGAGGCTCACCTTTCCCTAGCCCTGACCATGCTTCCTCCGAAACTGGAAACGAGACAGCAACTTCACTATAGTGCTGGGTCCAATCTGACGAGCCCTGCAGAGAAGCTGGCTAATTAGCCATGCTGTAGGGCCACGCTGACCCAGCTACCCTGCTCCCTAGCCCTCGTTGGCATCTCCCCCTGGCACTGCGCCGGGTCCTGCTGGTTCATTCACAGCCAGCCCAGGTCTCCGGCTCTGCCCGGTGCAAGACCAGACAGACAGTTCTGCTGGCGTTTCGTGCTCTCCAGTGGCTTTTGGCTCTTGGAGGGATGGTGGCTTTAAACCAGTAATACTCTCAGCATCATGTTTTGCTCTGAGAGTTGGGGTTCAGTTGTAAAAGGGCTCTGGCAGTCTGGCAGCGGGGAGGGGTTGTACACGAATGGGGGAAGGCACATGAGGGCGTTTACCCCAACCTCTCTTTCTCCATCGGCTTTGCTGCCTGGGAGCCCTCAGGTGTCCTTTCCTCCAACCAGCAGCTCCCTGCTTCTGATTTTCTTCCTATTTCTGCGTTTGTTAGCCAAAGGTGCAGCTCGCCTTACAAGCTACTGCTACTTTCAAAGCAAAGATATGTGTTATCCAGCGAAGATTAGACACGTGAAAAAATGAGTAGTTTGAACTGACTCCCACGGCAAGATTTATGTATCCATCTGACCGCAATTTAATAGAAATAGCTGCTGCTGCTTCCCCAAGGCAGACATACCCTGCTGTCGCAGGGCCCTGCTTCCCTCGCCTTTAGCAGTCCTCCTCTCTCCTGCTTTCTGCAGCAGGAAAACCAGCCGGCTTCAGCATGAGCTCTCTCCTCCCTCCTTCCTGCCTTCAGTTGTTCTGGCTGCACAAAGCAACCCCACACCAGCAGTCATCTGTAGCTCCCATGGCAAAGCCTGAGTTAAATTAGAGATGTTGCAAGTCACGGCTGGTGTTTTGTATTGATCCTGAAAAGGGACTTGGCTGTGAAGGGGTGTAACTCGTGCTGTTTTGCCATGGAGGGGGTGTATGAACAGAATAAAACACCCATGCCCAGCTGGCAGAACAGGATATAAGGGGTTGGGGCAGGACAATGCAAGATGAAAGATAGCAAGGTTGCTTCATCCAGCATCCTCTTTCCTATTCCTGGCTACTTTCTTTCCCCATCCTTTCACCAGAAGGGTAAAGCAGGACGAGCAAGGATGTAGGTGTGCACTGAACAAGGAGGTACAACTGCGTAGCCTCTTTCCTCTGGCGTGACGAGGTGGCATCAGCCAAATGCATCTGGGGGGCATTAGGACACTGCGATTTTCTTTCCCACTTCTGAGAGTCGCTGACTTAAAAAATGACAGATATATGATGAATAACCAAAAATCACCCTAGGCCCACAATCTCCTCTTACACGCTCTGTCCAGCAGTGGGCACCCACCTGCCCAGAGCAGCCTTTATGCTTTAATTTGCCCTGTATTGAGGCAACTGAGTCCTCATCCATGTTATTCTCATCCCCTGCACCATAAGGGAACATATATGGCCACCCGCCTGGAGCCCCCATGTAGTACGAGCCTCCCAGGACCTTAGTATCCTATTACCACATTGCTTTACGGACACTCCCTCATGCCTAATGTGCCTGTGATTACTTGCTAGAGGCGAGAAGCAGAGGCCACTCCTCTCCTATGCTCCTTAAATAGTTAAATGCACTGGTCAGCTTGGAGCAAGCCTGACAGCTGAAAGAGGTGCTGTTCCCAGGACAGAGCCAGGTCTGCATGTAGGTAAGCTGTTTGAATACGTACAACGTTTCATAGCTGTTGTTATGGTGCCTGGAGTGTCTGCAACTTCCTCTACATAGTGATAAGTAGGCACTGGTTTAAATTTTCATTTCAATTTTTCCATTACTTTGGATACGTTTACTGGATCTTTTTTCTCCTAAAGTGCTGTTCTCTGAAAATGAGCTCTGTTTAACACTCAAGCTACTAGTCTTTTTTTTTTTTTAATTCGCTAGATATGGCATTATACATGTAGCTCTGTGGGTGTTTTTATATTTTAGCGTGTGTTTGTGTGTGTAGGGAGAGGAGAAGTATATGCACATATATCTGTCTGTGTGCATTTGTGTGCATGGACTTATGCCTACTTATGAGGCAGATGATAGTGATAGATCTTTCTAGTTGGTGTGTGGGACACACCTTTGCACATACACAGAAAATGGTCAAAATGAAAAAACAATCCTTAAGTTGTAGAAAAGCAGTGGAGAGGGGAGTGGGTAGAAAGGGGATGAGTCCCACCATGGAAAAAAAGGCTGATTTCTAACCTGTGTATCTAATAAGATGATGGGGGCAAAGTAGCAATACAGATGTTTGAAGCCTGGAGGAGTGCTGCTGTGGCGTCCCAGTATCTTTCCAGCATTGTCTGCGTGTGGGTGGGGGGGTGAGTGTGCACGTATACACAGACAAATGACACACAGCCTTATTTGTACAAAACCACCTGAAGCCTGTTTTCTCTCTCCTAGAGGCCTGGTGTGGCACGATAGCAGCTACTAATTCTTCCCCTAGTTGCTACTAAAGGCAGATCCTACCCTAGACTTCTTCTTTCTCATTTTGGGGTGAATACTCAGGTTCTGCCTTTCAGTGGCATCGGACTTGGGCTTGGCCCCCACAGCCTGCCGGTTAAAAATCCCCAGTGTGCTGTGTGCCTGGCCTAAGAAGAATTAGGCAGCTGTGAAAGCTAACGGGCGACACTCTGCCCTTTCGGCTTGTTATGTCATTTGCCTCAAGCCTCTCATTATTGTTTTCTGGGGATTGGTACCTGTCGTGTTGTTTTTCTGTGGTATTTTGTATGGGAGGGAAAACTGTTAGAAATGCCTAAATGCATATTCCCCCCAAAATGTTTTCTCTACAGACTGGATTTTACTGTAGTGAAGTGGCACACGGCTCGGCAATACCCACACTTGCAGATATTTTAAGTGCCAGTCCAACATTTAACTAGTTTCACTGTTCTAGAGCAGAAAGCACTGTATTCCTTAGAAAGCAGTGTCTGAGGAACTGTGCATCAAAACACTGTGATTTTGTATTAAATTCTAAAAATCCAGCGATTTGTACACGTCGCTAAAGGACCAGCGCCAGTCCAGTGGTGGCAGGAGTCGGGGAGCCCACGCCAAGAGACTCCAAAGGGCAACGTGGAGCTGCAGTTCCCAGCCGCACATCATCTTCCCAAACACGAGAGGGACGGTCCATCTAGCTGCTGTCCTGTCTCCAGGGGTCTGGAGAAGAGTTTGAGGTGACCCATAAAGCAATACAACGAGTGCAGAAGAAGCCCCTCAACAAAATGTAGGCGGTGGTAGGCAGTGGGAGTAATAAGCATGGATAAGAGTATTCAAAGCTTAGCCTCACTTTTATATGATAGCAAATGAGTATAGTTGTGGCAACTGGGTACAGGATAGTCTGGGGGTGGGCAGAGGGTGGGTTGTTTGGGGTATTTTTTTGCAGTGGGATTGCAGAAAGTTAGGAAGTCCATCTATCAAGAAGAGTAAGGACCACTGGCATATCTCTGAACTTTGGTCCTCCACAATGTATTGTAGCTCATAATGGCATCAGCCACAAAACCCAGGGCAGCCAATACAGCAGAATAGGCTGGAGGGGCAGAGAAGGGAAATGTGGGTTTGGGGAGCGACAGAGAAAATCTTGTTATCAGAAAGCCAATTTACTTTCAGTAAATCTTTTTCAGAATAAAACTTTCACCTAGTGCTCAGCCGAGGTATAGATCACTTTTTTCACACTGTGCCCTCTGAAAGGGGAACACTAAGACAGATTTCACTTCTGCAGAGTATTGTGATCACTGATTTCTATTGCAGCCAAGTAGATGTTGCCAGATGAGGCTGGGGCGGAGAGGAGTTTTGTAATCTACAGGCAGTTTACTTGTATCTGGCTTGGAATCTGGAAGGAATCTTGCCTTTCTATTTTTCTGTATAGACCAAATAATCCTGGTTAGCTAAAAGCTATACTCTATCTGAACCATGCAGTCCCACACACCCACTGTTGCTGCAACATTCCCCTGGTAGATCTCCAGTTCCCGTGGTGCGGTTGTAAATCTCCACACACCTCTGCAAATGGGTCCCGCAGAAGCTCTGCACTCGACTCACCCAGCCACCCGTCGTGGTTATTTGGCTATTAATAGATTCCAGGCAGACCAGTCACAACACAGCCAGCAGGGTAAACACATTCATTAAAAGGTAATAGTTGCAAGAAGGAGGAAACCTAACCAGGAATAGCTAACCTTAATCATCCAGGATGTTCAGGCGTTTCAGACACCCCATCAGCACTTCAGTGGTCCGGTGATGGGCTCATCCTAGCTGGACCAGAGAGGAAATGCCTGACTTCCCTGAGTCAGGAGTAGTGAGCATCCCAGTGTGAGTCACAAGGAGGGAAGATAAAACATCTCCTGCCACCAGTGCCTGCAAGCAGGATGGATAAGAAAGGGAAGGAGGCTGCCAGCTGGGGATGCTGGCTGCCCTGACCTCAGCTTCAGGCCGCTCTATTTCCAAGGGTAACCCTCATTTTAATACTGCCAAATGTCTCTGGGGTGACTGGCAGGCAGAGCTGCTCTGAGGGAGCTTTCTCGAGTCTCCATCAGATATTTTTTGCAGCTTTTTATTCTGTTATTCATATCTAGCTCCTTAAGTGGTTTCTTGTATGAGATTTAAGGAAGCGGTCAAATCCTCAGGTGTTGTAAACCACCAGAGCTCTTGCTGCAATACGTGGGGTTGCAGCCTCAGTTTGTACAGACCCTTTGTAACAGCAGAGCTACACAGGTTAATCAGCACTGGCTGAAAGGCAAAGAAAACTGCAACAAGGAATGCGAAAGACTTTAAATCAGCAGAAGTTGCACATTTGGGATGAAACTCTTGGCTTCTATTTACAGCTGGGCAAGACTTCACGGGCAGATTTGCACAAAGCTTTTCTAAGATTATCACATACTTCCCAAAGAAGGGGATTGCAGAGAACCAAAAATTACACATAGATTTGTATCAAAATTGGAAAACTATTGCTGCCAAAAAAAAAGCTTATTTTTTGGATGTTGGATCAGGAGATGGAGTCAAAACTTTTTGAGATTTTTCAGAATGGAAGGATTTTGTGGTTTGCTTAGACGCAATGATTTAAGTTTCTCTTGTGCTAAAAATGACTTTGAAGAAAGCTCATAAAGAAAAAGAAGACAACCTCAAGAACCCTAATTTGGCAGAAAATAATTTATCTCTCAAGTTTCCTTCTCAGCAAGATAACAAACTTACATCAGTTTGGATTCATTTAGTTCCTTCCCACAGCTCTTTTTCAATTCAGCAGGTTTTACTGTGGATGATTTAGCACGAAGGGCCCTTCAACTCTGGAGCCAGGGCTATAATACCAGTATTGTTCTCCTCTCCCCTTAGCGGTGTTATTGTTTGAATTATGCTGGTACCTAAGGACGAGTCATCCTGTTTCCATTGAGATAGTCGCTGGAATTGGCAGCGTTATTCCCATGTCCTGATTTTGACGCTATGTTACCAGCAAAACAAAGTCAGCCTAAGGGAGTAGTATGTGCCCGTGCATGTACACGCACGTCTTTCATGCAGAGAGCAGCAGCTTTTGATTCTCTGCATTCTTGCGCTAACTTGCCACTGACTTTCACCATGGCTCTCTGCATGCAAGACGTGCAGCTAGAGGACAGCTGAGTGCAGTTAGCTACACAGCAGAGGAGAGGAAACGGTGGGAAGGACCTGAGCTAGAAGACACGAAAGGACAGGTGTGCATTAACCGGCTAAGTTGGTTCTTTTGTTTTGCTTTGTTTTGCTTAGGTTTTGCAGCCAGAGTGGAAGCATAAGATGGCTTTCAGCAACCACACAAATGGCAGTTCGGTCACGCCGAATTTACTCCACATGTTTGTGGAACAGAAGAAGACCCTTCGGTTCAATAATTTCAGCAACCCAGCCTTGGAGATGCAAGAGGAGATAATGGCCTCATTTTACATCCTCATCATCGTTGGGTTTTTCGGCTTTCTTCTCTTTGTCATGATGCTCAGCAATATTGTTTCCAGCAAGCCTGAAAACTACATTGACTACCTCTATTCTGGGAAGCTTAACCCTCAGAGAAGCAAGGTGGAGCTTCCAGGAAAGGAGAGCAAAGACACGTTCATTATTATCAACAGCACTGCCTTACGGGAGCTGCAAAGGCAGGACGGCAAAAACAACCCTGGGTCTGAGGCGCCGAGCACAGACGCTGCTCTGAGGAATGTATGAAAATGGTTTCTGTTTATTAGCATTCTGTTGTGCCTGTGGAGCCTAAACAGGGATATTTTTCATTCATGAAAGCAAGAAATGAGGAGCTGTGCCAGGACAGATGCAGACCGGTCTTGTGCAAGCTTCCCACGTGCAGCTGTGAAGGTACCCGAGTGCAACCTGTGTTATTTCAGCCCCAGGGCTTTGGAGAAGAGGCTGGAAATCAAGTTGTTACTGGCCTAGCTCTTTCATGGCTGTTTCTATCATGTGTTTTTATAGCTTGCCTCTCAGGAGAATGGAAGGCCTTCCTTTGCATGCTGTTGCTTCAAGCAGGGCCAGTACGTTTCCAGCTGGGGCACTGTTGGTGTGCCTGTTTGCTGTTATTATTTATTTCTTTATTTATTTGGGGGGTCAGAGCTGCCAGTGAGCCCGTTGGGTGTGCACTCTGCAAGCAGAAAGAGCCACCACAGCCTCTACGTCCACCCTCACCGCCACACCGGGCACCTGGAGGTGGAGGCAAGCTGACCCACGTCCAGCCCTTCTGGAAGGAAGGTTATTTCAAGGGTCTGGAGGCACATGTGAGACTTGAACTTGTTTTATCACTTGGCAGGCTTGGTCTGCAACAGGTTTTTGACAGTGGTCGTGCATTTCTCAGCAGCTCTCTTCCTGCATGTCAGCCCTTTACCAAAGCCCAGGACAATGAGGAGGACCAAGACATCCTGACGTCTCTCCAGGGTCCCTCCCAGGGCCCATCCGGGCAGCATCGGGGCTGACAAGCCACAGCTGTAGCCTTCAAGGTTGTGCCACGGTTATGTCAATAATCCTCGACAAATTCTTTCAGTGTTTAGTGCTAACCTCCTCATCATGAAATCCCACCGAACCCTCAGCCCCTGCTGCTTCCTCGGGTGGTAGCCAGTAAGCAGAGGGTGCCATGGTAGTTTTAGGGTGTCTTCTGCAGGCCACCAAGCCTCAGCAGACACAAGAAGGAGGGGTTTGCCCACCACACAGCTCAGGGGTGTTCAATCCATGTCCTGTAGAGCCCTGGCATACAGGGGTCCAGAACAGGCAGGTATGGCAAGGCAAGCCTTGCAGTGGGCTTCAGTTTGCTATACTTGGTCCACGCATTCATTGGAAAAAGCTCTGGAGTCTGCAAATCAAAATGACTGGAAACTGGTGATGCAGATATTCCGAGAACTTTAAGGCATTTTGTTATAGAAACAAAAATCCTATGAAATCCTATAAAATTGTATGCCTGTGGGGTGGGTGTTGCTGGTTCCACTCAGCCTCCTTTATGTTGCTGTGTGTGTTTGCTTTTTGTTATCGATAGGAAAAACGTTCTCAACCATTTTGTACCCTAGGAAACAATCCTTCCTAACTTTTCTTAAGCAGTTTTTTACTCCATCTGTAGCTTTATGTTTTGCTACTGTGATTTCATTATCTTTTTTTTTTCTTTCTTTCTAATATATCCTTTGCTGCCATGATATAGTGTTATTATTATGGGGTTTTGCCACTGTTTGGTCCAAGCCAACTGCCTGGAAATGATTTATTTCATGTCCATAAAGGGCTATATCCTTAAAGGGAATTTCCACAGCCTGATCTCGTAAGACACGTTCCAAGGCTGATACTTCCAGCTGATAGCCAAGATGAAATCCACACCACTCTCTTGGCTTTCCACACTTCTTCCTTGGATTCCAGAGATTCAGCTTTCCAACACAGACATCTCCTTTTTTGGACAGGTGCATATTCCCCAGACACTGTCTCCAGCAGAGGCCAATTAGGCAGTTGAGTTAGATTTGGACCCCATTGCCTTTGGCTTCATTACTGTGTCTGGTTTAATAACTGCTCAGTTTGAGCCAGGATCCACTATCTATGCTCACTGCTCCTGGCTGCCCTCAGCAGCCACACTCCCATTGCTGCAGCTCAGCTATTCAGATCTGAAAAATTAGAGGTGTTTTGAAGGTAGAAAAAACATTTTCAGTTCCAGGTTTGTTCCTTCTACCCAGTGTGGGTGTCTTCCAGAAGGTGGCGAGTATCTCCATCCACTTTGGAGAAGGATGAATTTCTGCCCAGTGCCAGCATTGGGAGGAGACTTTAGCCTGGCTTCTAGCAGTAGTGACAATTCATCCTGCTTTGCAGACCCAGTTTATCAATTTTTCCAGTCATGCAACAGTGTCAGGAAGCAGAGCCAAATCTCTCTTTCCATCATGAGTGTTAGATACAGGTTTCAGACATCTATCACCCACGCCAGGTTCTGTGCAGTGAAATTTCACCTCCTGCAGCAGTTGCTGCTGCTTTTCCGGACAGGCTGATGCAAGGGAAGCGCCAGGCTGGAGGGTGAACTCCACAGCCGTGGGAAGTGCTCCTTGCCTCGCTGCAAACCGAGCTTCTGAAAACTAATTCACTGCCGATGTATGACAGAAGTCCACTGATACCCACCTGGGGACGAGCCCGTTCCTGCTCACACCCTTATGGGTAATCAACTCTTGCGGGCAGTCTGGGGGGGGAGTGAGGTGAGCCCTTCCTCCCCCTGTGCTCACCGTGCAGTGGGGGCTCTACGCCGTGTATTGAGAGCTAAAATCAGACCTCGACCACTCAGGTAACAGACCTAATGGCTCTGTCTCCTTCCCAGGCCCAGGCACACTCATCAGCTCTATGCCAATCCCTTGGCCTTGAAACTTTCCCTGCTCTTTTTTCTTCCCCGCCTCAGGGAGATGCATATGTGTGTACATACAGTTTCAACCACATCTGATAATGAGCTTCAGCTCCTAAAGACACCTCGTTCCTACAGAGTCCAGGCAATGGATGCCCAAGTATTTCTACCTGAAATAGTGGCCGTACTTGGGCAGAAGCGATGACTGTGATGACACCAAGGGGAAGGCTGCTAAGCTCAACCTTGGCAGAGAATCCCTAATGCTCAAACCCAAATTTCATCAGTTTTCACAAGGTGCCTCGCCGGTTTTTGTGGGAAACCACCAGCAGTTGTATTAGGTCTGTTCTGAGAAGTTTAGGGCTCTTTAGATATTGGCTTAATTTATTTTCCGAAGTTTCCACCTTTTTCTGTGTTTCCACCCTGAGGCTATCTTTGATTTTGGCAAGTGCTTCTCTTTATTGGTTCCATCACGGATCAAGAGCTAAAATTACGCACTTTTGGAAAGTCTTGTTTGACACCAGAAATAGTACTTTGGCATGGAACTTTAGCTAGTGTTCAGGACTTCATCAGACAGCTAGAAGGGAAAATAGATTATTTAAATTGGGTATAGTATTTGTTAGAAAAAGAATACTAATTTTTCTCACTCCATGTAAGACTGGAAGAGAACCAAATTCCCTTTAGAATAATGTTCTCAAGTGTTGGTTTTGGAAAAAAAAATTCAAACTTACAAAACATTTTATTTAGATAAAAATAAAATGTTAAATTTCAAAATTAGCAACTTAATATTAGCTGCTACATGTAATATAATACAGCAGTAAAAACATCCACTGTTTGCCTAACATCTTGCCTACTGTTTATGTGTATTTCATTATGTTCCATATTTCATTATGTTTTTATTTGGGATTTTAAAATAAAGGGTTTGTGATTATTTTTAGCTTGCATATGGAATGTGGTGATTGGTAACCTAATAACATAATTACTACTGAAATGGGTAATTCATATGTAACTGATAATTGGTATCCTAATTGCTTCATTGATAGGGACTTTGTTCATGGGTAATTGGTAAATTTGTTATTTGGCTAAGTGGTACAATGGAATTTGGTGAAGCACCAAAAAAGTGCATTGGGGAGGGCGAGGGGTGTCCCTGCTTAGCCCCCACTTGTGTACCCAGGCAGTGATGGAGGAGCTGGCAGCAGGCAGGGGCCAGGCCTCCCACCTCCTTCCCAAGGAGATCAGGAGGCCGCTGAGCCTGGGCATCCCTGCAAAATGCTCCACGTGCCACTGAGCCCATCCCTCCACACCCAGGGACACCTGGGGGCAGGCACCACCCCCGGCCCGTGCCCTGTGCGTGGGTGCTGGGTGCAATGGCTGCGTGTGCTGGGGACGGTGGAGGAAGACGGGTAGTCCCAGCGCTGAAGCCCAAATCACAACCTTCAGGGCACTGCCTTACTGCCAGAGGCAGGTCTTGCTGGTAGGGCAGCGGGGCGAGAGCAGGAGACCCCGGTGCAATGGCTGAAGGATAAGAGAGCGATCGAAAGTGCCTTTTCCCTAATCCCAAATGCGCTTGTAAGGCAGGGGCAATGCCCAGAGATTTTGCACCATGTGGCCTCTCTAGGGAATGTCATAAAGTCTAAAATGACAAAAGGAGGAAAGGTCCCTGCCCTGAAGTGCTCACTGGCTACGTAGACGTGGGGTGGGAGGGAAAAGAGGCAAAACATAACACAGCAGGCTAAAGGTAGCATGGGAAATAAAATATATTTTTTTGTGTCTCAGCTCGGTGCCTTACGTCTACTGTCCAAGTTTTTAAAATTATATTGAGACGCTAGGACCATGAATAACTGTTTTTAAAGCAGGTTAACCAGTGGGTTTATGTCATATATATATATATATATATATATATATATATGAATAGGGCAGAGGATAATCCACTTCTCAAATAGTTACTCTGAAAAGGACATGACAGCGGTCCATCCTTCCCATCTCACTACATATCATTCAGCTGCATTATCACTGGTATTTTCAGAACCAGTTAGGCTCAGACCACTCATGGGGGTTGAAGGGGCCAGGGCCAGCTGGAGACGCAGGCACGGTGATGCCCCCTGACAGGCTAAAAGCGTCACGGTGTCCTTCTGGGACAGCAGCACAATACGGTGACACAGACCTTGCCCATGCCTAAGGCCTCGCAAGCAGAAAGGCTGGTTTGCACCTCCTTCATCCACCTTGCTAAGTCCTTTCATCGCCACATGAAAGCACAGACAAGCGCTCAGCCTACAGCAGCAGGCTGTCCTTGTCACTCAGCATTTCACTTGATGCTGCACAAACACAAAAGCCTAGAGAGACTGAGCAACAGTTCCAGGACTGTTCACTATAGGGGGTGCAAACTGTGGAACATCAAGCCTAATTTTCCTGGGCAGCCCCAGTTGTACCTACATGTGTGGTCCAGTTCAGATGAGGACCGTGCTTTTGAAGCGCATCTCCTGATGGCTGCCGCTGTGCTTTGCTTTGCCTCATGGAGCACAAATGGGCTGGGCACCACAGCTCTCAGCCCGTGGGCAGCCTGTGGGGGCCAGCAGCACAGGGATGCTGCTTGCCACCAGTCACCATGGCAGGGGCAGGTCTGAGAGGGACGAGGCAGACAGTGTTAGAGCTGTCCTTAGCCTGGCACAGCCGGCAGGCTTTAGGGACAAGCCTGGGGAGGGAGGAGAGGACGGGGAAGGAGAGGGGAAGCCCTTATCTCACTCTTGTATGCGAGGACCCTGCCTGGATGCTACCACAGTTGCTCCCCTGCCCTGTTTCCTACTGGTGTCCATTCACAATCAGAAGGTAGCTAGAAAGCAAGAGTAACAAAAGCGACGTGCCCTTTTTGTGTCTATCTCAAGGATGGCATGCTCCAACTCATGCACAATTAAGTAAATCCTCTCTGGAGAAGAGACAAGGAAACAACACCTTCAATTTAGGTAACAGGGAATATGATCTGTGGTTCCAGTGGGTGTCACAGGTGGGATGCTAATCACAGGCACCAAGGAATATTAGGGAATAAGATTTCTTTATAGATAGTTCTTTCAACACTTTACATCCAGTTGCTGAAAAGTGAGGTCCCTAAATCAATATTTTTGGGGACCTCAGGCCCTAATCAGGCCTCTAAACATGTGCACTTTTCAAAACTAATAAGCACCCAGTAACTCCAGTAGGACTACTCATGTCAGCTTATGCTCCTGGTATGCATTTATTAAGGACAAAAGCTAACACTAAAAGAGAAAGGTATAACACAGTGTGAAATGCTAATAAAGATGTTGTATTCCCATACGAATGTACTGCGTATTCAAGGGGTTTTCTTCATATGTGTACAGTCTGAATCTGCTACCATTTTTCATCTGGCTAACAGTTAAACCATAAAGGCTTCTTTCTGGGGGTATACCCTTCTTCTTATATCCAGTTTCCAGGCTTCTGCTCTCTGTGTGATGCTGGTAACATGATGTGCCCCATCACTCAGCTGCCTCAGCAAGGAGAGCATCCAGACAGCTGAGTTAGAATCCACTGGCCATGTTCCTCTTCAGACATCTTTTGACTTCAGTTTCCCTCTGTGTTATGGGGAAGGAAAACTGTTCCAGAGGGGATGACACGGACCATGGGGTATCTCAATTTCAAACGTGGGCAAGGAAATGCATGCTATCATTAGAGACTGACACGTTTGTCCTGTTCAGCCCCATCTGGCAGGCTGATGATGCTGCCAGCATTAACTCCAAGCCATGTAGGTACAGCTGAGTGTGAGCAATTTAACAGTCTTGTACTGACAAGTTGGTCCTGCGGTAAAATTCTGCATGTGCATCTGTAGGGGGGGAGGAGGGACAGGTAAGAAACCAGATGGGTCAAAACAGTCTTCACTTTCTGCTGCTCCACAACCTTCCCCAGCCGAACACTTGCTGCTCTCAGTGTACCTGCGCACACATGCACACACCGCACGTGCACACACGCACGCACACACACGCACGCACACATCTTCTGACTGTGCCCATGTCCCCAGGCCAGCTGCAGCCCTCGCTTTGCCACATGCTTCTGTGTCCCCGTTTGACTCACCATGGCACCAGGGTGGTGCCTCTCCAGCCTTCTGCTCTGACCTTCATTTCAGCCTGTGTGTTCGCATAACACCACACGAGCCATTTTCTTTTTCCCTCATAATCCCTTCCATTTCTCTGAAGGTGTTGCTCAGCCTTGGAGGGGGTGATGGTGTTGGTGTTGGGCTCAACGCAGGCTCCTCAGGGATTTGTCAGTAGGGCCAGCACAAAATGGAGAAGCGGGTGCACAAAGTAGGAAGCTAGCGGAACTCTAGAAACCAAATTACTCCTAAAAATACCTCACCCTGAAGTGACTTTTGACGCATCACTTATTCCTTCCCCCCTCCAAGGCCTGGAGCTGGGCAGGCTGAGCATGGTGGACTTTGCACAGGCTGCTGTGCTGTTGGGCACCAGGCAGTACCTTGCACGCTGCAGGGACTGGTCCTGCCCATGAGAGAGGCTCGTGTGGGGGCCCAGAGGTCCTCCTTCCCCCCATAACCAGACACCTAGGGTTCAGCCCCCTCTTCCACCCCGGAGATTTCAAGGCCACATCTTCCATGAGGCCACATGCTTGCCAGGGGGGGAGGGAATGGTTTCTACCGCTGGTCTCAAAGCTGAGGCATTGGCTCACTCTCCATGCTGACTCTGGGCAGCTCCTTCCTCCACATCCCCATCCCTCTGGACCCCTTTCAGCAGTGCCTGGCTGGCCCACACATGTACACAGGGCCCAAGCATCCACTCAGTGCTGCGAGAGAAGGAACCATGATGTTCAAGACGAGCAACGTTCTGATGCCAGAAGCTGCGAGCTGCACAGTTGCAGCCTACCCAGCCTGATGGGACCGTTGTTTTCCAAAATGCCTTTTGATGAGCCACCTGGAAGCCCCTGATGGTGCTGCTGCTGGTTGGGTGTGACACCACAGGGTAATGCCGGGTCAACGGGCGCTTTGCGAGCTCCTCCAAGAGTCTTGAGATGCCAGCATGCAGCGCTTCGCAAATCCGCTCCTCAGGCACATAATTCACAGGGGCTGGCTTTGATGCTGCTTCCAAGAGGCAGTGCCTGCAGTATTTAAGAGCTCTGAGGACAACGCAGCTTAACAGTTTCAACACCCTTTTTTTAGGGGAAACAGATATTCCAGAAAGTCTTACAACAGGAGAAAAAATAGCCAAGGAGGTCAGCCTGTGCTGGCCAGTATGGACACTTGTTCACGCTGGCAGCAGCCAAGGGTGGGTGCCCTGGAGATACAAGCTGCTATTAAGAGGTGATCTGCTCATCAGCAGAACGGTATCTTGAAGGAATTGTGTGATTCTCTGACCACCTCCTATGGGAATTGTGCAATTGTGATGAGGGATAAAACATAGCCAATGTGTGTGGGGGCAAAAGATGGCAAGGAGCTGGAGACGGGAATTCTGCAGCCAGTCCCACCGGAGGTCTACATGTCCCACACTGAGTGTTGCCCTGAAGTTGCTAGAGCAAATGGCCACGAGCTTCTTGTTGTGCCTTCATCTTACAACTATCTCTATCCTATGGATGTCACCTGGTCTTCTTTGAAATGGTTTGTTATAAACAACAGGAAGGACTTTGCCCTGAGGTCTATTGAGAGGACCCATTGCTATAGGTGTATTCTCTTCAGTGACTTGATTGTTAAGGGAATAGAGAAGATGACCCCAAACAAATGGAAGGTACCGATTAGCAGAGTGAAGAGGTGGAGGACTACTACCTTGACACACTTTCTTAAATGGTTCCTCCTGCAGTCAAGCCTCAAATGTGTTTCGATTGGTGTTGAATGAGTTACCCTGCTCCAGCTCTGCTGACCCCTTTCCTTCAAAAGGTGTAAACCTAAAGAAACACATGTCAATAGCACTAATAAAAGAGATAGATAGTTTTAAATCCTAATGTTTCATTTTAGGTGTATTACAGCACTAGGTTGATATGTGCTATGCTTGCACCATGAAGGGACAGTTAATTTGCCTTATCTCAAAAATGGGCCAAAGCATGCCTAAGATCCAGTTTAGCTGGCCTTCTGCATAAATTCTTCTGTTATGGGAGTCATGAGACCATGCCACAGATGTAAATGCCCTCAATTTCAAGAAAGACTGGGCTGCAAAATGAATTCTGCAGGTTAGGCCTGTCTTTGACCCAAATGGCAGATCTGCTCCTGAGCACGGAATATGCTGGGCCGTGACTGATGCCAGAGTCCACAGCTTAAAGAAGTCTGAAGAATTTAATGCGACTTTCCCCTAATATACACATTAACATCTCATATCAGCTCAGTAGCTCATTACACTGAGTACCTTGCTTCCAACAGTGGTCTGCAATAAACATTTCAGTGACAGGTAAAAGAAATCTTTCTAAAAGGGAAGTTTCTGAAGCCTAACCATTAGTAGTTGGTTCAGGCTTTAAAGCATGAAGAGTTCAGTCTCTCAGGATAAAATATGGCACTCAGCACTGGAGATTTTCTTTATCCGTGACACCGATTACTGAGATGTAATGATTTCTCATGGAATTGAGTTCAAAAGATTATTTATGAGTGATACAAAGTAGTATTTCTTAACAGCAGTTTTTTCAAATTCATTGAACACTTTCTTGGTTTTTTTGAAAGTGGCTTCCAATTTACATTCTCTGTGTTGCTCATTACTGGGTATGTGTTTATTGTGTACTTCTAAGAGAACTAAGACCATAAAAACATAAAAGAAGTAAGTTATGAGATGATTCACAGGTTCACTAAAACATTTCAATACACTGAGGCGATTCTGTGCCTCAGAATTTTCTGTGCCTTTTTCTCCTGTGTGTGGAAACCATCTAAATGAGCATTGTAATTTGGTGTGGCAGAGAGATATCTAAAAAAGGGAGTCTCATCTACCTTCAGAAGAATCCACACATGTAATTCTCTAGAGCCGAGATGTCAATATACAAAGAAAAATAACCATTTTTTCTCAGCTTCATATTCATCAGCAAAAACATCTGCTCAATTTTTACAAATATGGATGTAGCAGAGAATGGAAAATTAGGAGGAATGCAAGGAGGAATGCAATCCAAATACAAGGAGGAAAGAGTGGGGGAAAAAGGGGAGAAAATTAGGAGTGGCAGGAATGTTTCTA
The DNA here is from genome assembly GCF_034638445.1 of Ciconia boyciana. Taxonomy (NCBI): domain Eukaryota; kingdom Metazoa; phylum Chordata; class Aves; order Ciconiiformes; family Ciconiidae; genus Ciconia; species Ciconia boyciana. The sequence goes on along the minus strand of NC_132934.1, from coordinate 118,027,810 downwards.
TTGTCCTGGTATCATGGCCCTGAACATAATTTCGCATTGGCTTGAAGCAGCAATTGCTCCACTACATATCGACGAATATGAAGTGGTGTGAAATCAGCATGAGGAAAGAAATCGGACCAGTGCCTCTTTACCACAAGGATAGGCAGTAATTGCACAGTAGCTTGGTTTTCTTAAGAAACAGATGATGCACACCCCATTTTCCCAATGACTCTTTACCTTCACCTGATGACACTGCACTATACTACTGGGGAGAAGTAACAGCCTCACCAGGCTCAGCCTTACCGGTCTCTGCCGCCATGGCTTACACAGCTGCGGGTTTAAGGCTGCATTGCAACACTTCTTCATTGGTAGGGTGTGTCTTCTGCCATCCCTAATTAGCAGCGGAGTCCATGGGACCGCGTACAGAATCACCTGCTTTCCTTCCATTTTAGCAATGAGGAAGTACCAAAAGGAAGTAATTTGTGTCACAGGAATTTATCAGTCTTTCCTGTTTTGTATTCTTTGGTAAAACGAGGGTGAAGCTGCCCTGAAGGGTTTCCTGGAAACAAGAATCAGGAAAGAGGAAATGTTTAGTACCACATCTCCCAGAGAGTGAGGGAAAAACATCCTTTCCCTGCAAAGGGCTGGGAAAGCCCCACTAAACACCTTTGCTCTTCCCAGCCTCCCCCTGGGAGGTTGAGGGCTGGCGAAACTTTTTTTACCCAGTCCTACTTAATGTGTATGGAAACGTGTGGGCAGGAAAAAGAACTGAGTCTGAAATCAAATGAACTTTGGTGTTTTACATAAAATCCTCTGAATGAGTCCTTGTGCTGGTTTTGGCTGGGATACAGTTAATTTTCTTCATAGTAGCTAGGATGGGGCTATGTTTTGGATTTGTGCTGAAAACAGTGTTGATGATAACACAGGGATGTTTAGCTATTGCTGAGCAGTGCTTACACAGAGTCAAGGCCTTTTCTGCTTCTCACCCCACCCCACCAGCGAGTAGGCTGGGGGTGCACAAGGAGTTGGGAGGGGACACAGCTGGGACAGCTGACCCCAACTGACCAAAGGGCTATTCCATACCATATGGCATCATGCTCAGCATGTAAAGCTGGGGGAGAAGAAGGAAGCGGGGGGGCGTTTTGTTTTCCCAAGTAACCATTACGCGTGATGGAGCCCTGCTTTCCTGGAGATAGCTGAACACCTGCCTGCTCATGGGAAGTAGTGAATGAATTCCTTGCTTTGCTTTGCTTGCGTGCGTGGCTTTTGCTTTCCCTATTAAACTGTCTTTATCTCAACCCACGAGTTTTCTCACTTTTACTCTTCCGATTCTCTCCCCCATCCCACCATGGGGGGAGTGAGCGAGAGGCTGGGTGGTGCTCAGTTGCCAGCTGGGGTTAAACCACTACAGGCCTCTTCTTTCTTCTTTCCTCCCCCTTTGCTGCTGCAGAAGGGTAATTACAACCCATATTTTCTACAAAACGTTGTAACCCTTTGTACTGAAGAAAAATATTGCGGCTCATACAGTTCTGACTCAACTGGTAATTTAGGATGACAAGCAATTCCTTTAACATATGACTAAACAAGCTAATAGGAGGATGTTACCAAATAGCATGCACCTTATTCAAGAGCACTTGAAATAGCATGCATGAGTCTAATATCTTCTTGGTAGATTTTAAATACCTATTATTTTATTAGGTTTGTGAGCAATAGCTCTTATAGTGAGGCTCAGTACACTTGACCATTGCAGGATGTCAAAACAAATCTCTTTGTTCCCACTCATGACTCTCTCTGTGTGACTGAAATGCACCACTAGAATAAAATGATTAAACTATCTTTGCATAAAGAGGAGAGGCAGATGCAAATGCATATGTTGATGAAGAAGCTATAACAGATGCCCCTCTGTTCTAAGCTAGCTGGAATGCAAATCACCTGAATTTTCATTATGTCTCATTGACTAATTACTTCTAAATGCTTTTCCAAGTCTCATCTTCATGGAAAAAAACATTTATTTTTCCTCCAGCTCATGAAGCAGGCCTGTAATGATAGGCTCAACATAGTTTTTTCCCTATTTTCAAGTCCTGTGTCCTAATAGCGTGCTGCAACCCAGGGTACAGACAGGACAAATGCACCTGGGGAAAGAGCCTACAGAGGCCCAAGCCAGGGATGTAATAATGGGACACAAGGTGTGAGCTTCTGTGCCTGAGCAGGCAGAGTGGGGCCCATTTGGTGCCACGCCTGAGAACTGGGAGAAGGCTGGCCAGGTGGTGGAAAGGCAACCAACATCGCTTGAAGCCCTGCCTCTGCCTCTGTGAACTTGTTCCTTGAGATTTCCTTCTGCAGCGACCATGTGGAGGAGGTATGGAGAGCAATGCACAGAAGAAAGAAGGAGGGATATGGGAACAATACTCTATGTAAGAAATGCAAAATAAGAAAACTGTTTTAGAAAACTGTCGTGGCAACTAAGCACCACACAGCCGCTCGCTCACTCCCCCCTGGTGGGATGGGGGAGAGAATCAGAAGGGTAAAAGTGAGAAAACTCGTGGGTTGAGATAAAGACAGTTTAATAGAGAAAGCAAAAGCCGCGCACACAAGCAAAGCAAAACAAGGAATTCATTCACTACTTCCCATCGGCAGGCAGGTGTTCAGCCATCTCCAGGAAAGCAGGGCTCCATCACACGTAACGGTGACTTGGGAAGACACACACCATAACTCTGAACATTCCCCCCTTCCTTCTTCTTCCCCAGCTTTACATGCTGAGCATGACGCCATATGGTATGGAATAGCCCTTTGGTCAGTTGGGGTCAGCTGTCCTGGCTGTGTCCCATCCCAGCTTCTTGTGCACCCCCAGCCTACTCGCTGGTGGGGTGGGGTGAGAAGCAGAAAAGGCCTTGACTGTGTAAGCACTGCTCAGCAATAGCTAAACATCCCTGTGTTATCATCAACACTGTTTTCAGCACAGATCCAAAACATAGCCCCATCCTAGCTGCTGTGAAGAAAATTAACTCTACCCTAGCCAAAACCAGCACAAAACCAAATACATGTAAGGGCCAGACTCATTTATATGACTTAAACTGCACGTAACTGTCAGTGTCTGACATTTATTATTGACTAGCTCTAAGCCTCCTCAAATCAATGAGAAACACTAAGCCAGGAAATTAGCCTGAATTTAGGCCAGAGGAACCTGAGTCACAGCAAATCAAAAGAGCCATAGGACTGGGAAAGTGCCACAGTATCAGAAGCTGAGGCATTGGAGAGCAAAACCAACCAATATGAGGAAGTCCAGGAAAAAAAGAGACTAATAAAAAAGGATAGTCACCCATGCTGTGTTTCTAGTGATGAATAGGAAGCAACTATATACATTCTCTGCTCTGTAACAGCCATCTCAAGAGCCTTTGGATAGACTTTGCAGTATCACGGTGAGGCACAGCCTTTGATACTGGTACACACAGATATCTTCAATAGCTCTTTCATCAGATTCAAAGAGGGAGAAATTTGCCATATGGAGATACACATGAATACATGCCTGATCACTCATTTGTGCCCAAACAAACTTTTTCTCTACAGGAACATGTGAGGAGTCCATTGCTATAGGGATAACTGTTCTGGCAACTACCAGGTATTTCTGTTATCAGCTGGAGAGGGCCAGCTGGTTCTGATTATCCCCAAGACTGGTACACGCATATGCCAATCAAGGTCCAGCTGAGCCTAGATGATATGCTGGGCTTGCTCCAGTATCCAAGACAAACCAGCTTCAAAAGCCAAAGCCAAACTGTGGAGTGACGTGCGTTGTGCGTAAACATCCAGCCACCTCTGAGTCCCCAAATCAGGTAGCCGCTTACAGCCAGCCTGTCTGAAAATGGTGTTTGGCACATATCCGGGGGGGAATGTAAACTCAGGTTTTAGAAATTTTACCTGATCTGCCTCCACACACTCATGTGGGTTGTACATTTGTTTGTTTTCCATGTGATCAGGAGCACGTCAGACACAAGACTGCAACAGGGTAGTAAGCTCCTTCATGTGATCTCTCTCAGCTCCTCACTAAACTTGACTTGAAGGCTGAGGTTAGTACATACTTAATAAATAGGGAGAGGATGCAGCAAGTTGATGCACCTTTGGAAGCAATTTTGCAAAGACTGTGAAGAACTGGTGAAGGCTGAAACAAGAGAGGTTTGTTTCAGCTTAGTCGACTGGTTTCTCCCATGACAGAGCTGGGAGAGTTTGCCGCAGTGCTCCTCTTTGGCCAGAGTTGAGGCCAGGGGATTGACAGTCAGCAGGTAGGCAGAGATGCTGACAGTGTCACAGGTTAGAGCTGGGATCAAGGAGAACCATGAAGAACTCTACCCCAGACAGAACATTTGCAGTGCCTTTACTGAGAAGAGCAAGAAAAAACAGCTGGAATTGCTGATCCCCAAGAGGAAAACTGAGGAAGGAAATGTGGGACATAGTTGTTTGCATGTGAGGCTCTTGGAAGAGCTGAAAAATATTTAGCTCCCTGACTTGCAGCACAATGGCTTGAGAGCAATCTCTCCTGCCCCTCTCCTCACCTTCTCACCAGAAGAGTGTGACCTGGCTTGCTTTCTGGGATGGGAACACCTACAAGAGGATCCTGTGTAGATCCCTTGCTATCTAACAAGCTGCACGCTCATACACACTGAGCACTTCAAGGCTCTCTATCCTTGCTGCCTCCTCTCACTTGCAGAAACTCAATCGAATTGAACTCTCTGTTCCTCTTCTAAACTTGCCAGGACTAATCATATAACCCTTCTTTCAGTAAGAAACCAGACTTTGAGGTCCCCAGCTGGTTTCCGAACAAGAAACCGAAACAAATCTGAGCTGCTGTCTCCCCCCAGCGTCAGCATATTTTCTTGTTTAAGGCTGCAACTGTGGCACATAGGGTGCCCAAACGTAAAAAAAAAACCTGCTGTAACCTATCCAGTGATAGCATAGATCAAAACTCTACCCTGGTATGTCAGAGAACAGATACTGGTTCAGGTTTGGGAATGGATAAGATCTCTTCTTATTTTGGAAACTCTAGGATATCAGCCTGCTGTGACATCCATCACAAGCTCTAGGGGTTATCTATGCTACAGCGCTACTCTGAAGTTAAGGGAAAAAGCAGCCAGGTTGGACCAGATTTGAAGTCTTACACATACAAAGAGGTTTTCTGATTTGGCTGTAGAGGCAAAAAGATGGTTATGTGGAGGACTTCTGAGGAGACTCCTCACAGCCGCTTCCACCCACCCCATTTCAAGCCAGGGACAAAAAAGAGTCTCCTTGTGTTAATTCCCTTCTTGCACATGTTTGGCAAGGTAGGGCCCCCGGATTTTAATGCCAGTCTTGATTGCTTTGGGTGCTAAATGGTGCCCAATTGGTGCCCAATTGCTTTGATGCTAAATGACTTGCTCTAAAGGGAGATTGTGTACCTTTGATCCTGCTTGCAAAGCAACTGTATTGAAGTGGATAATACCTCTGCTTTCAGTTTAAAAAACAAAACAAAGGTCATTATGACTATTGGTCCAGAAAAATCTACTCTTGGTTGAGAGTCTAAAAAAATCTAGATCGGGGCCAATATTCAAAGGCAACCAGTGACTGCATGGAGCCAAGACACTGCTTACTTCTGAAGCTGGTGGACACTACACAGGCCTGACAATTTCCTGTTAAGGTTTGGGTGTGTGGCTTAGCTAAGTACCTTGACGCATTTCCCTCAATAGCTGTTTAATGGAGGCAGTTAGCAGAGCCTGTTCTCACTGAACACCGCAGAGCCATTTAATTACATTACCATTCAATTCCACCTTTGCATAGACAGATTACTGCCGAGACTGTAGAGGGAACTGCTGTAGCAAGGATATTGCTCTATCTGGGGAATGGGTTTCTGCAATACCTATATTCCCCAGTCACCAAGGTGACCACAGGAACAGCAAGATTTTAAAAATCACTGCAGTTCCTGGTGAGTAACTCCACCACAGTGAGAGCTCTATGAGCATCAGCTGTGTCAGCTGCACACAAACTTAGTCAAGTAACGCTTGAAAGAGGGATACTGCAGCAGCATGTGCTGGTGCAACCACAGCAGGCACCTCAGCCCGCAGCCATAGGGAGAGGGCAGGAGCGAGCCATCCCAGAGGCCTCCCACATCCTGCTGGGCTCCCAAAGCTTCTCCAAGGACCCTTCACTTCTCCTCTTCCCTCCTCTCCCCTCTCCACTGTCAGATTTCAGCTTCACCTTAACTTCCAGAAGTTACAAGGATCTAGGAAGTGCTTTATAACGGAAACGTGAAGGCAAACGTACCTGTTGGCATTGCTACTCATGCCTAAGCCTTTATTTCTGTGAAAAAAATCTGCTCTGGTGATTAACCTACTGTGATGGAGTTGGCTTAGACTCCAGGATTTGGTGTTATTGCACATGCAGGAACAGCTAGTAATGGTAATGAAACCCCCCTCTGCTTCATAGGCCAAGTAATAAATAGAGAGCCATACACAGTTCTCAGATACTGTGCATAGCAAAATAATATAAGAAACCTTCCAGCATGAAACTTCCTCAAAGGTTTTCATACTGACACTGTGATTTGCTTTACTCTAAGGAAGTCCTAGGTATGGAAAGTGGTTTGAGAAAGACCTGCCTGGAAAAGCTCCTCTCCTGCATTTGTTCATCTGGGTTCAATAAAGGGCCCACAAGTTGCAGATTTACACCCCTGCAGGAAGCCGTTGCTCTGAAGAAGTTGCACAGAGCCCTCCCCATTTCCTTCTGTCTGTCCATGAACCTTGTACACACCCATGACGGATTCAGAGCATTTTTCTCTTTAAAACCAGCCACCTCCTTGCAGCAAATCTTTAAAAACTGCCTCCCCTGCAGCTCTAACTGTAGCATTTGAGTAAGCAGCAACCAAGGCTGTTACTTTTTTTACAAAGGATTTTTTATTGTATAAATAGAGGCTTAGATATTTTGCTGTACGTATAAAAAGTTAAGATACAGTTTAAGCTAATGTTACTCTTGAGGGTTTTATTCCTTTGACACATCCTTCATCTACAGGAAGGCTTCATTCTCCCAGGAAAGGAATCCAATGCAAGCTCCCAAGTGTCTGAAAATCTGCAGGGTGGGGAAACAGCAGTGAGAAGAGCAGGCATGATATGCTGGCAGCACATGGGCTAAATCTGCTTGCCCACGTGGCACGCTGCAATCGGAGCTAATCACAGCTCTGCAGTGCTGACACTGGAGAACACTTTCAGGGTAGAATTCACCCCTTCTCGCAATCCCATTATAGAAAGGCATGGCTGACAGTCCGAGAGATGGCAGAATTTAGGAAGGACTGGGCCTCCGGTGGGCAACACTGGGTGACTGGGCAAGTAGGGTATTTTCTGTGAAAACAGAGATGCTTTAATGTCAGTCATTCAACAAGGTCAATGTCACATGCTGGACACAGACGCCTTGTGAGATGAGCTCGTTATCCTGGCACAGCAATCCCTTGGGCTGTGGACTCTGGCAGGCAGAACTCCCTGGGGCCCAATGCTGCACACGCAGCACAGTATGGTCTGCTCATTACAAGTAGCAGGCTTGCTCACTTGCAGGGCAGTCCATCTCTCATTTGTTTAGCAATAAAACTCCATATAACTTACTCTGTCTGACTTATTCTGAAAAAATGGAAAGAAGTGTTCTCACAGCATTTTCCAGTGGCTAGCTAAACTGATTTAAAACAAGAGTTTAAAATGGCACAAGTCTGCCCAGAGACAAGTCCTCAATCTGACATAAACGGGAGACTGAAAAACACCTTTGTTTTTGTTGTTTTTTCTATGCGAGTGAACCACTTCATTCCCATGGTTATTGCCAGGGCCTCATTTCTACTCACAATTTCCAAACCCTTTGCACGAAATACAACTGTCATAGGTTTGAAATCAAAACTAGCAAACATTTCTAAAAACTGAAACTCTCTTCATATGTGAGGTGATGACCTCAAGAGGATAGTAAGTTTTTTAGTTTAATAAAGAGTAACATTACATCAAACTTCCACTGAGCTTACAAAGGGCAGGCAGGAATAGAATTCCCATTTTGCTGCAGAACAGAGAGATGTGAAACAAACTGATACAAAAATCACATACCAAACAAGTCAGGGAATATAATCTTAGCACCAATCAGCACTCATTTAACTAATGGACTTGATCCAATAAGGCAATGATTGCTTAAACTTTGAAAACAGTGGGAAGGAATTCAGCACACAGGGAATGCAAACGCAAAACTTTAAGAAATTTTGTGATGTTCATTTTGCTTTTTTATGCAGAAAGATGTCCATTTTTCTCAGTGAAGTATATATGGTGGATATTACATAGCATAACCTGTAGCATTTCTGTTACCTTGGGAAGCTCCACGGCATGAGATTGGGCACTTCCAGCTAAACTATCTACAACTTGTCATGTATTTAACTAATATGGAATGGCTGATTCTTTTCTATCTTAATTATGTGATTTAAGGCCAAGAGGTCTGACTGCATCATCCTGTCTGTCATGCCTCTCATGCATTTTTTGCCAATTCAACCATCTCTTTATGTATCAGGATTTCCTGTGCAATTGGCTGGGCGTAAAAATTCAGGGAGATTAAGAGCAGAGAAGGAATATTGTGCTAAGATCTCCTAAATCACAAAACATGGCTGCCAAGTTTTCTGGTGGCAACTGCAGTTCTTACAAAGAATGGGCATGATACGGGTGTGTGAATATGCTGAAGCATCGCAGGAGACAAATATTACAAGAACTCAGGTAATGGTGATAGTTCTAATTGCACAATCCAAATGTATCCAAGCCAAAACATAATGGGATTAATATGTCAATGCCATTATCAAATACCAGGATGTCGAATAAATTCTATACCTGAGAGACTCTTCAGTCATCCTTCTTCTCTACTTCTGTTTTAAATTTCTCTTCACGTTCCCTCTTCAGTTTTTCTTCAATTTTTTTGCTCTGGTACATTTTTACTCCAGCAAACGCTAAGCAAAGAATCAATGTTTTAGCTGCCAAAATGTACATCAGCAACGGGAAATTCTCCAAAGCCTGAAATGCAAACCAATATATTTAAGCAGTTACTGGAACACTTGGACAATTAAAAATGAATCTACAGGGATGCTATACAGCTTCCTACAGCAACAGCATTATTCAAAGCAATGGTAATGCTCCTCTGTTCATGCTTTTTTTTCTGTAGGAAACTTTAAACTAGGCAGATCAACATCTAGGGGAAAGGACAAAAACAAGTTCACTCAAGTTTGTATATGAAGCTTCTTTGAACAGGTCTTTGCTGCTTTTGCTTGCTTTACAGCAAATGGAATATTGGCACAATCTAGAGCTGAAAAAGGGGAAGAACTGAATATCTTAAGATAATTGTAAAAGTGGAAATGCTTCTGAACAATTCTCACATGAGCGATGAATCTGTGCATATCAGCTATCAGACATGATCCCCAAATACACTTTTGTGCTCCTAGAAATTTTAATCCATGGTAGTTTTGCAATTAACTTGCCCAGATGTAGAAGGTATAGATATAGACCTTGAAACTGCAAGAAAAGTAAAAAAACCCACAGCCTCCAATTATTCAGTTTCAGGAGTTTTTAATGCCTGGAACCACTGAAATTGCACAGCGTATTTCAATGTTATAAAAGCATGCTACTGCAAGTGTACATGGAGTGGAAAATAAAATGCAAATGGTTAACACTGTGAACTCAGAATACAAATATAACAAGAACAGCACAAGCACTCAGTGAAAGATGTCAATTCCAGAAGGATATTGGAGGTACATGAACTTCCCAGCACACTGTTTCAAAGAGCCACCTGGCCAGCAAGATCGGTCCAGTGGTGCACACACAGTAGGTTCACAGTGCCAGCTCCCCCTTAGCGAGCCTCCTAGTACTCCCCTGTACCCTTAGCAGGCCTTCCAGCACCTCATAAAGCTGTTTGGTCATTGTCAAACTACTGAATTCAGAAAAAGCCTTGTATCCATACACCATTAGTGTGTCCCCTTGAAGTCCACCTGATTTGTGGAGTCTCAAGTGGGGTCTTTTATAACACTGATCTCTACAAGCTGCATGTTACCTTTGACATCAGGTCACTCCCCTCTAATTTTGCAAAAAACCATCATCCTGTGTCAATCTTCCCACATATTAAAAGCGGCAATCTCTTTGAACCACAGCTCTGCAACACCAGTAAGGTAAAGCCAAGGCTGGGGGTTAGCAATGCTTTCTTGATAAATGGTTTGATTTAACATGTTAAAATTTTTAATGCCTGAGGTACTTGCTCAAACATTTCTGTGCCTTACACACATACCCTTCAGAGTGTTTATGGCCCCAATACACTAAAAGACATAGTGGAGAAAATACCCTCCAATAATGAAAGTTGCTGAGGAAAGAGCAGCCAGAGAAAAGCCTTGAAAGAGGAGAGCCAGGAGGAGCAGAGGCGAGCAGAACAGAGCTTGCCTACCAGCGCTGCGCTCAGGTCTAAAGTGTGAGGCCCCAACAGCAAGTACTGGGGCCAGCCTGCAAGGTGCAAGCAAGTATGGCAAGAAAGGACAACAACAATGAGTCCTCTGTCCCTGAGGTGCAGAGAGTGTGGTAGTTAAACAACCTTCACCTAGGCAAGGAAACCATCTTTAAATACAGGACCCACCCAACCACATCTTACATGCATCTGCTTGAAAGAGCAGAAATTCACTGCTTTATGAATGTGAAACATCCTCACCTTCCAGTTAAATGCCACCATCTTGGCTGCGTGATGATATTGTCTGTCCCGCAGCAGGCTGTGCCCAGCACCGATGAGCGTCACACTTCTAAAGGCACAGACCAGGGCAGGAGCATCTTGAAGAAATGGAAATTAAAAAAGAATTAGCCAAACTGTTTCTACTCAGCACGTCCACCCTGCACCTCTCTGACAAGCTCATCTGCTGCACAGTGCCTGGCAGCATACCAGTGCCACACGGTTCACAAATGACCTACGTGAGCCTTTTTGGAGCTGAGTGACAGGAGCAACATCCATGCTGATGAAGGACAGGGGTTTGACAGGCCCCGGGCAGGTGCCACACTTGCGCAGAGCGGAGGCTGCGCTTCCACCGTGCACAGCACATCTCGGCAGCTGCCCAACCAAAAACACAACGCTGGCTACTTTCGAAAGCTTGACACGTGCACATCACACCGCCTCACTGACGTCTGAGATGTAGCGGACAGCAGTACACCCAGAAGAGCTGTCTTGTGGTTTTTAAGCCCACCCGCTCTGTTCAGAGCCCAAATGCCTAATGAATCCTAGTATCTAGTATCATTTACCAGTTCCCTCTGATTTACTAATAAATTAAATTCTCCATGCAGCCCATAATAACACAGAAGTGAACCAACCACTCACTGGATCCCTTGAGTGGTCAACGTACATTTCAGAGCTGAACTTCGAGGCTGAGAAATGCCTGAGGGGATGCTGAAGGCTGCAGCACACAGCCACAACGCTGCCCTCCGGTCTCTGCTTGCTGCTCCACCAGCACTGACAATGTTTCAGCCACTGGATTTCAAATTAAGCACGTTTCCCTGCCTGACCCCCTCGAGGTGTTTTCTGTATGTGTAACAACAGAGTCACTGTCGAAAAGCAGGAGGAAGCCCTACAGCTTGGTCCAAACCTTCACCAGCAGCTGGGCTGAATAAATCACCACCACACCACAATAGCTGCTCCTGACCTTTCTTCAGGAACAGGGAGTCAAGTAAATGTTCTTGCAGCTCCTGTGCTGCTCAGCCAGCTTCTTCACAGAGGCCTTATTTCTCCAGCTAGGGTATTCTCTTCCCTCCTCTTCCCCCAGCTGCAAAAGCCTCACCCTGCAGAGACCACCCTGGAGATGTCCCCATGGAGAGACACCACTGGAGATCTCCGTTAGCAAGATCGAACTATACCGACGCAGTGGCGTGGTCAACTTGTTTGTCATTCAGTATTTACTGTGTTGATCCTGAGTTGTGCAGCTCGCTTCTCCTGCTGATAAATGTCAGGGCATCTGTGAACTAGGGAGTCACTAGTATTTCACCTCTAAAAAAAAGGCATTTTAACTTCTGATGTTTCCTCCAGAATTTCAGTGGCCATTAAGATTTGAAGTTCCCTGCCAGATGGTCAGAGCAAAAATCCCACATCAGAGCAGAATCTGGTTCTCAGTGCACGGTTCAGATGGCTACATGCTTCTCAATGAAACCCAAGTTACACAAGCCTGGCCTGACCTGAAGGGACTGCACTGCCCAGCTGGGGTGTCCTCATCTCAAAATGCTGACTTGGGTGAGGGCTTCATCAGACACAGTCTTCACTCTTCTCCTAAACTGCTATAAATTCTGTGCTTCAGACAGAATCAATTTTGCAACATGTTGTAAAAAGGCAAGAATTCAGCCATTCAAAGACAGGCTAGCATCTGGCATATGATGCTGAAAATGGGGTTTTAGTGATTTTTTACACATGGAAAAAGTTTTAGACTCAGCAAACGTTATGCGAGCCCATCTGTAGGGTCTGATTGCAGGGTACTATCCCACCAGCAAGAAGCAGTGTATAATGTGTATCACAGTGTGCACTTCTGTGAATGCTCTTGGTTGCGAGTTGCTTATTTAAGCATTCAGCGCAACACTTTGTAATATTTCCGCTCTGCTGAGACACGAGCCTGAATCTGCCTGAACTGTGTATCCACCAGGAGTAGCTGCACTGAAGTGACAAAGGACAGGAATTAAAGAAATTCTCCCTTTGTTCTGAAGAGTGGTGTTTTAATCCAAAATGTTTCCTAGGAGAGCTGATACTTTTGATGGTCTGCCCTCACAGTGTCTTCTGCAGTTGGAACTGAGCCACCGCTCTCTCCATGTTGCGTTCCCACATCCTGTGCCACCAGCCTCTGGTGGTCAAGCACTTCTCCTCATTTCACCTCTTGACTCTTCCAGTCTCCATTTTGATCCAGACCTTATTAAATACAGCTGAAACCCCAGGACAGAAAAAAATGGGTGGAACTGGGGCACAGGGCAGGGAGAAGAAAGTGGGAAAAGGAGAGAAAAAGGCAGGATTCACTTCACATTTGAAAAAAACAATTTGTTAGCACTGAGGTCGTTAATTCAAAAGAAAAAACCTCAGACACTGTACTTTCAAGGTTGTGGTATCTTAAAAGCATGCAGGCAACTAAACAGCTGAAGTTTCATGTTTACTTTTTCAGAGGCAGATAAGGCACAGATAGGAGTTCAGAACACATCTACAGTCAGGCATTATTTGCTCCCCAGGAAAATGCAAGCTCGCTTAACAAATACAGCGCTATTGGGAATGGAGACTGGGCCCCATGGAAGGTCACTATTACCTTCACTCACAACAAGGAGGACTCATGTTGAGCCACATGAGAAAGAAACAGGAGCACTAGGCTCTGCCTGAAGCCCTGCCGGAGACTCTGTGACAGACGCTCCATAAGCTATCCATCACGTACTTGTAGACTCCTGTAAAGGGTAGGGATAAAATGATATCACTCTCACACATATTGGTGGCCCTCTTCACTGTGATTGCACCTCGCAATCACTAGACTATTTACACCCAGACCTCCTCTGTGAAGCAGATCAAACTACTGCAGATAGGAAAGGAAGAGAGGGTCTGCCTGTACTGCACACCTCAGTGCTGTACTAGCAATCCTCCGTTATCTCCAAATGCTGTGAGGTCTTCTGGGTCCAGAGCAGGCAGAGAGAGTCACCAATGCAGCCCTAGAGGCTCATGTCCTCAGCAGGGCTAAAGAGCTCTCAGGGAGGGCTGCACCAAGTCCCAGAGCTAGACTTCAGCTGACACCAGCCCCAGGATCTCTGCACAACGCTGTGTTGTGCAACACAGACCACCCCAGACAAAGGAGTTGGGCCCCAGTCAGACGGGAAATCTGTGGTGGAGCACAGAATTGAATCCAGGTCTCTCAGCCACTGAATTACAGCTCCAGTCCACCACAGCAACCACATCACAGCCCAGCCACTCACACCATTGTTTGCTTATGCAGCGGCAGGGTATCGACTGGCCTGCACGCACCAGAAAATGTCCAGACAGGCATCTGGGTACTCACAAACCCACTTGAGTTGTATTGGCTGAAAGTCTCACTCAGCCTGCCAATAACTCCATCTACTCAACAAAATGGGACTCGAGCTATTCTTTTGTCTAATGGGAATTTCTGAGCATCTCCATTTTATCCACTTTGTGAAAAGCTATAAAAGCCACCAGCCTTGGAAAGCAGCAAGCTACTAGGGTCATATGACTGCATTTAAAATGGACTGATGGCTGAGTATGTCCTAAGCTAGAAAAGGGGTTTCATTCCCTCTGTCTCTTGTTGCTGCTTTCTTTAACGCACATATTTCAGGAAGCAAAACGCATGCTTCCCACCTGGCCAGTCACTGGAGGACTCACCACTAGATGTGACCTGCTGTGTCATGCATCAGGCTTAGCATCTGCAAGACAAGCCTCTTCAAAAAAAAGACTACTGGGTCATGGGAGAACATAGTAATATGGCAAAGCCCAAAGGCTGCAGGGAAACACAGTGGGAGCAACTGTGAGCCAGAGCTGCTGCACTAAGAATCCATCACAAACCACTGCCACAAGACGCAGCAGTTATATTAAGTCAGAAGCACTCAGAACTGTGTACATTTACATTTACATGTGTAGGTAGGTCAAGGCATCACTCCATAAAAAGACCTTTGTAATCATTCAGTTTATACTAGTGTCACTGATAAAGAAATTCCTAAACTAACACCAACTCAAGGAACTCAAAAACATAAAGCCATGTAAGTTCCTCATACCTGAAGAAGCAGAAATTAAAATATTAGTGATTCCTCTGGCAGCTCGTCACATGCTCCAAACTCTGGAAAATAAGAACAGAGCAGATGGGTATATCAATCACGGCAGCTGGATTAAAATCAAATCAAATCAAAACCAAAAATGTCAGTGGCACATCAGACTGTTCCACTGTGGGTCCCAGGACACCATTTCAGCCACATCCTAGGGTCCTTGCAAGCTGCAGGCCCTCGCTTGCTGCCACCACCTTGCCCTAGGAGGGTCTGCTGTGCTGGCAGCCTCCGCTGCCTCCATTCCAACCCCAGCTCTGCCCTGGTCCCTGGTCACCTTTCCTGGTCCCTGCAGCACCAGCGCCCAGCACAGCCAGCAACCCACACACACGCTTGAGGAAACCAAACTTTTTCAACAAACTATAACTTCAGATTCCTCTTTCTGACTTATTTGCTTCATTTTTTCTTAAGAAAACAACAAAACTCGGCAGATTCATACGCAGTAAAGCGCACTTCCAGACGGCCGTGCATCGTCCCCAGCGGCAATATGCCGGCAGACGGCCGAACAGGGCCGGCCTGCGGTTTACAGCCAGCGACCGTGTCTCCAGCAGCTTTTAAACCTCACGGTCCCTCGTCCGAGAGGCAGCCGGGAGGCCGCAGGTTACTGCGAGGGACCTTCAGCTGCCGCCTCACACAGCCGCTGGCGGCAGGGGTCGGGGCGGGAACAGGGCCTGTGCGGGGGTCAGGCAGGCAGGGGAGGGCAGGACGACAGGCAAGCAGGGGGGGCAGGCAGGAGCACGCAGGCAGGAGTATAGGCAAAGGAAGGCAGGCTGGCGGGGGCGGGGGGGGCAGGCAGGGGGCCTGGAGGACAGGCAGGGGAGGCAGGTAGACAGGCAGAAGGGCAGGGCAGGCAGGAGGGCAGGAGAAGGCTGAGAAGCCGAGGCTTCTGGGGCTGGCTGGCAGGGGCGCAGGCCGGAGGGCAGGCAGCAATGCAGGCAGAGCAGGCCGGGTCGGGTGCGGGGGGGGGCCGCCCCGCTCCTGCCCGATCTCGCCCCGCCGCCCCCGCCAGCCCGCCCCCCTCCTCCGCGGAGCCGCGGGCGGCCGCGCCAACAGGGGGTGTGGGGGAAGGCCCAGGAACACGTCTCCTACCTCACGGGGCGGCCATGGCTCTGGGCGGGAGGGCGCGATAAACTACATCTCCCAGGAGCGGCAGCGGCAGGGCCCGGCAGTGCAGGACCGGCAGAGCGGCCGGCTCTCCCCGCCTCGCCTCGCCTCGCCTCGCCCCGCCCCGGACACCTCTCCCGCAAACCCGCCGTGCCCCGGCCGCCGCCTGTGGCCGGAGCAGAAAGTAGCCCCTTGTTTCTTCCAAAAAAATAATAATTTTGAGGTAAAGCAATTCCCACATGTCCCAGAGATGTAGGTCCGAGGGCAAAGCAGTCCGGGTCCCTGTCGTCAGCTTCGCCTCACAGCCGCCTGCCAGCCACCGGGAGCAGGGCCGGGCCAGAGGCGGGAGCTGCCGCCTGGTTTTGGCGGGGAGCAGGGCCTGAGCGGGTCGGCGAGCTGCTGGGGATGCTGGTGCACCTGGACAAGCTCTGCAGGGGTGCTCCTCCGGCTGCACCTCGCCGGAAGGGGCTCTCCGTGACTGTAGCATGGCCGTAGGGCCCGGGCGGCCTCCAGCCGCTCGGTGCAGCACACCGTCTGCGCTGCACCAGCCCGCGGGCCCCGGGGGCAGGGAAGGTCCTGCAGCCTGGGTGTGCAGCACGCCCACGGCAGGAGCAGGGGAGCTGGCAGACACCCACAGGCCACCCAGGGGAGGTGGGGGAAAGGGGGCATGCTGGGCGGGGAGAGGCTCACCAGGTGGCTGCGCTGGGACCTGACAAGCCTTCCCCGGCGCTCACGGACTGAGATCATTCAAAGGCTTATTACTATGCCAGCACAAAGCACATCTGGAGCGTGACAGCAGCTGCTGTGCCAAATCTCAGGACCGGTCGCCAAAACAAGCCGAAGCTTCCCAACAAAAGAGGCCCTTTTCTTTTTCATTTCTTTTTAACACAAGCAAAACAAAATTGTCGGAAATGCAGCTCCAGACATGGCTGAAGTGTTTCAGCCAAAACTTTCTAAAAACAAACAAGCCCACACGATAGACAGTCAGGATGGGAACTTTTAGCTTAAGCGATTTAAGTCTGGCAACATGAATAGGAGCTAAACCCAGAGTCTTACAAAAGGAAGCACGTTTTAATACTAGAAGTATCACCAGTTCTGCTTCTAATTATTCCCTGAGAGCCAGTGTTGTGATACTTCAGCAGCAAAGGAGAAGATAAACCACCCTGAAAACCCATTTCCCAGCCAGTGGAAACCAGTACTCAACATGGGAAACCCTTAGGAAGCACAGCAATGGGACAGCCTTCATAGCTGGGTATAGAAATCCCTCCTCTGAAAGCCACAAGGCAGGATCTCAGTGGTTTACACTGAGCCCTGGGTGATGGGATGTAACCAGCACCTCTGTCACCCAGCTTGCAACCCAGGTAGACGAATTGCTCTGGAGAACCAAGGAGCAGCAGAGAAGACAGCTTGGCCAGCTATGGACTTGAGGACAGATGATGAACCTCTGGAAGCTGCCCTGGACAACTGCGACATGCTCCTAGATGAGACTGCTAGTTTAGCAGCTCTTCTGCTATAAAACAGGCCTTGTCAGAAGCCCATGAGTCAATCTCTGCTGCCAATGAATAATGAAATCAAAATGGGAGCCAGATCATTAAAAAAAAATAGTTTGGAATGAATGTGTGTAGGTATAGGTTACCTCTTATGATTCATGGCATTATTCAGTCAATAGATGGAGATTTTGATATTTTACTGTACATTTTCAAGTTATTTTTAAGATGGGCTTTAGTCATACAGTTTGGATCTAAATCAGCACTTTTGACCACTAAATCACAGTTATTCTGAGGTGGGAACATCCAGGTCTGCTTCTGGATTTAAAAAATACTAAAAGAAATCAAGTTATTCATTCTCTTGGTTTTATTTTCCTGAAGAGCAGACTATCAAAGCAAAGCACAATCATGCATTTTTCATGGGTGTTCCCCAAGCAGCTGTGCCAAAGTCCTCATGGGAAACAGCAATGTTGATTTCCTCAGCACTCTGTTCCACATTGACCTGTCTGTTAATTTAATGAACAGTTTCACAGCTATTTGTAATTCCAGGGGGTTCCCTACATGTGGCTTCATGATTTCCTCATTGCTAGTGTTTCCAAAAAGTCAAGGTGATCCAGGGGTTGTTTTGTCCTTTGCACCCAAGTTTTCATGGATCACACACTTGAGGTCTTCTCGATTCAGAACCTGGCTTTTATACTTCTCGCCCCAGTCCTCAACGATGTACTGATGATAGGGGTCATTGGAGTGCTCTCGCCTCTTTGATTTCACAGTACTCACCAAGATTGCCACAATAATGAAGGAGAACATCCCAATCATCACCATCAAATAAAGGATAACGTAGTCAAAGTTTTCAGCATCGACCTTGGCTTGCAATTTATCCGCCGCTTCTGTCATGTTTTTCCTCCAGCCATTCATGTAGGTGAGAAAGGTATCCTTGAAAATATTTTCCACCGCCCAAGTGAAGTTTCGCATTTCAGCCATCCTTGCAAGTTACGGTTACTAAAGACAGCACGATACTTATTTTAATCAAATATCTATAAAACAGTTACATTGTTTTCTTTTGTCCACATTATGGCAATTAAATAATAACACCTGCCACTTGCCAGTGCAAATGTAGTACCAGTTTTAGGTCAGCTGAGAATCCCCATCTCTGAGTGGTTCAATATGTTCAGAGACCCAAGGAGGTCTTACTCTCCTCACTCAGGTCACTTTTGGTCTGTGGGAAGCCAAACACGCTTTGGTGAAATCCCATGAGCGTGGACCCTCCTGACCTACGTTATAGGGCTTGAGGCACGCTGCCTTCCCTGCTGAGGCAGTAGCTCTCAAGAAGCTCTGAGAAAAGCCACTGTCCTTTTCTGCCTTTCCTACCTAAAGAGGAGGGTGTGACTGCATTGCAGCCTGCTAGCCTGCAAAAAGCAAAGGGTCTGGTACAGGATTTCAGTCTGATGCTCCTGTATGACGCCTGTCCTTCAAAGCTTCAGGCCAACCAAGCCCTACAACATGTGGCAAAGCTTCCACAAAAAGTCACTTGATCTCAGTGCAGTCTTCAAGCAATGAGGAGCTTACTGCAGCCTATGGTAAGGGGTGCTGAATTTTCATCAGTAATAAGAAATTGTGGTGTCTTTCCAGCTTGAGTTCAGCAGTCTACCTTCCTCTGCTTGTTGGACTAGCCTTGTGAAATCAGCATGCACAGAACAGGCACACACACACAGAAGGACGCGGGTACACGTGCATGTAGGTCTCTCTGCAATTATACACTCACACACGCTCAGACACAGGGGATAATGGTAATCTAATGAAACTAAGCAAGCTATAAGAAAATCCAAATACAAACTGCCTTGAAATTTTTTTTGTGTAAAATCTCTCTGCTTTCAGAGAGAACAAAAATTGCTATGCTTTTTCAGTAGGAAATCAAGAATTACCAACAGAAACTTACCTTTCCTGTGTCCTTCTCTAATAAGATTCACGGTAAAAATCAGGATTTTGAAACTCCTCTGGATAATATGATGGTACTCTCAAAAGGAGCAGAGATATCTTAAACTTTAAGTAGCCTCCAGCCTGCACAAGGCTATAAGCGTTTGTCTGTTAAATAAGTGCCTTGTACTGCAGGCTTTATGTTTATATTAAATTTAATGCTAAATCTAATCTCACCTGGAAAGTCAAATATTGGCTGACAGCTTACATCAGTCATCCTGTCAGATGCCGAGTACTACTCTTTATGCTTATTACTGCAATTTCACGTATTGTAAAAGAGCACTGTTGTGCTTTCTAGAGGTAGACATTGTTGTAGCTCGATCTTTGTTGACCCAGACAGAAGAAGAGTAAAGACGAGCTCTACAAAATAATGATAATAATAATAATAATAATAATTCCCTTGGCTGATACGGGCACAAGAGGCTGAGCACTGAGCAGGCAGTGTGAAAGGCCTGCCAGGCTGCTTAGTACCCAAAGGGAAGAATTTTCTGCTCCTTTGCTTCCCCTGGGAGGTCAGCGATACGTGTCTCCTGTCTCTTTCTCTGTTCTTTCTCCTTCCTGCATTTCATGTTTCCCTTGTCCTTTGCCATAAGCTCAGCCTTTCTCTCCCTTTCCCCTGGATTCCCCACACAGTTTGCCTTTCTTTTTCTTCCACCAGGACTGTGCTTGTTAGTGACTAACCCCTCCGTGAAGCCCTTGCTGTGAGAAGCAGGTCCTCAGACACAGCCAAGACCAGCCTCTCTGAGCTCTGCTCTGTATGCACCTCACTCGTGATCTGGAGCAGGAAAAGATAAAAACTTATTAAAAAAATAAGCAGAATTAATTAACATTGATTTTATTTCTAGCAAATAGCACATGCTGACACCTAACTGAAAGGCTCTGAGTCAGACCTTAGAAAATAGCAGCGTGCTCAGTGAAATGAGACAACTTCGGTTTTAGTCAGCACCAGTTCCTGGCCATGATGGGGACATCCAAGCGACGGGGATTAGGGTGGAATTGTGGTGCACAGTGGTCCACAAACACATGGGCTGGGACAGACTTTCTGTAAAAAAATAGTTTCATTTTACAGGTAGTCCTGCCTAAGCAATTTGCAGAGAAAGCAATTCTTGGGGAGCTCTGCTTTGAGGAAGATAAAGCAACCACTGAATCAACAGCGCACATCAGAAAAAGGGAGATACGCTCTTGGTACGGAAAAGTGTTAATCCCCGAGGAAGCCCTGCTAGTGCCGTGCTGCTGACATTGTCATGGTTACTGCTATCATTTCTTCTGGATGATTTTCTGTGCATGAACACCTCCCAGCACGGGGGCGAGCTGCTGGCAGCATTTCCTCTCCGATCCCCCGCTTCTCTCTGGCAGTTTCCCATGTGCCCTCAGCTCGGCCCCTCGAAGTTGAGGTAGCTGGCAAGCTGCTTCTGTTTGATGAAACTCATAAGCCAGAGGGACCACTGCAAGTCCAGCCTCCTGCATTGCGCAGCCAGGGACGTGCCCTTGTTGGTCCTGGCTGAATAAAGTCACTCGGAGCCATCAGCACGCTGTTAGAGGAGCACCCAAATGCAGGGCTGTAAGCCCGGCTATGGAAATGAGAGAGGAGCCATAGCCCTGGAGGTTCCCAAACAGAATGGCTTGGGAACTGCTGCCCTGGACTGCCAATAACCAGGTGAAAGGACTTACCACTCCTTCAAGCAACCTCTTCTACCTTCTGTTTCTGGCCAGTCCTGTTTGGCCAATACTCGCAGGCATACACTCACGCACACACACAGGCATACCTACCTATATAAAAGATGCGTATGTTGTCAAGCAGACATGAAATTTAACTGCCAACTCTGTTCTCGTCCACACCAGAAAAGTCCTTGAATAATCATGTTCTGCTGCGTGTCCCCCGAAGGTCACATTTGCTCAGGGTTTGTTTAGTCTCTAAAGCAACGAGGTGATCAAGGACAGGCAGTGTGGAACTGGTTAAAAAGAAGGAGGGGCAGCCAAATGTCTTGGGCAGGAAAAGTGACTGTCTTAATATTGTTCTCCCAAATGGAGACTAATATTACACAAAATGCTCCTGATCTTAATGGAGAGAGGGAGGAACGGCTGGTTGAGCCTCCTGTCTCTACCCCAAGGATGGCAATCAGGAAGAGTCCCTGGTGACTGGAAAAAGGCAAATGTCATGCTTATCCTTGAGAAGGGCAATGATGACCTAAGGAACTGAAGGATGATCAACCACATCTCAAACCATGTGATGATTAAGGGACAAATCCTTCTGGAAGCCATTATCAGGCATGCGAAGAACAAAAGCTGATTGGAAACAGCCAGCATAGATTTACCAAGGGCAAATTGTGCCTGATCAAGCTGATTGCTTTCTATTGCAAGATGATGGGAGGACTGTTTCAGTGGATGAAGGCAGAGTGGTAGTGGTGGTTTACCTTTGCTTTAGCAAGGTTTCAGCCTGGTCTCTCATAATATCCTTGTAGCCAGATTGGTGAGATATGGACCAGATGTGTGGACTCCAGAACTAGCTGGACCACTGTCATGGGCAAGATAGAGTAAATGACAACCCACGGCAGATCTGGATGCTGGGCTTTATGTAAGAACCAAGAAGATTAGTGCTTTTACACGCATCTGCCAGCTCCATCGCAGCGACTGACCATTCACTGATGATGCAGTGCTGTGGCAACATCTGCTCTTGCCTCCCAGGCGTTGTGGAGCAGGTGGGTCCATCCCGTGACAGGGTGTTGTCATCAGCAGGAGGTACACCACATGTAAACATGCACGGTATTTAACAATTAGTATAAACAACATTACAATTGGATGCATTTTCACATGTAGCAGCCCTGTGGTCTTGAAGGCACCATTTGAGGAAAACATTTTCTTTTTAGATGTACAATAGGCTCAGAACTGAATGATATTCAAGTGTTCATAACCTTTGTGATTGATAACCCTTCTGTGACTGTTTAGTAATGTATTCATTGTTGACTATTTTACAAATCCCTTGTTAGTCTTACTGGTGAGACGGTGAAGAAGGTAGCAGACATACTGAAGATCTTGTGATTAGACCCAGATCTCATAGGAGGGTTTATGTGAGTTAATTAGCAATTCACCTCTCCCAACATTTTGCAATATCTATTGTAAACACATAAAGGGAGACTCATAAATAAACACAAACATGCATACACATAACATACATAGATCAGTATCTATAGGATTGGAATGGGGTGCTCAGTTTTCTGTGTTTTCTGTAGAAGATAAGATTAACAGAAGATTGTTATTAATAGTGATCTTTGTTCCCCAGACATTTCCCTTCATAAGAGCTTCCAGTATACTCGGTTGCTTTTTTCCAGTCCTCCATCAGTTGTTTCCCCATATTCTCTACAATAAACAGACAAACTTTACACTTTATTTTAAATCAGCAGTTGATGTATTTATACACAGCTTTTGCCATCTTCTTTTTCCTTCCTTTTCTTTAAAGTAAGGAAATTAACCATACATAATTCATGAATTATAGGGTTCATTACTTAGGATCATGAATTTTACAGGGTTAATTCTTAGAAACAAAAGAATATAGCTGTTAAGTGTGGTTATTGGAGAGGTATGAGTATCCTCTCGTATGTACCTATGTAATTTTCCTTTGGTATTTGTTCTGGTTAAATCATAATATTGTACTATTCACTGTGCCTTTCAGACCTCAAACCTTTGTCTACACAGACTTAACCCACAATCTTCTCAGCCTTTAACTACTGATATACTATACCGCTAACTACTGATACTTAGAGTGCTGATAGCATTTAATTAGTTTCCCCACTGCTTTAAACTTTTTTCCTTCTTGATAGCCCTCCTAGATTCCTTCTGGTATTTACACATTTGCTTAAAAGAACATTAGTGAAATCAACAGTTCTGTCCCTGGGTCTGGCTGCTGCTTTTCAAGTTGTTGTCTGTCAGTCGATTGCCCTGTAAAACAAAAAGACCTACCAAGGCCACTAGGTTTTTATACTTTCTCTTTAACCATGACTGCTGAAACCTTTCCTCCTAAGATTACTCAAGATTACATCTATTAATTAAGTTTGAACTGTTTCTTTATCTTGATTTTTCTTTATAATCTAATTTTTACTACATCTTGGGACATTTTCCAGCTCCTTCTGGTTTCTCATAGCAGTGTTGATAATTAAAAGATACTGCCTCTTTATTTTTTGTTTTGCAGCTGTGCTTCTAGGTCTCTTACTGTTTCTTGAATTCTTGTGCCAAGCCTCTGCAGTGGGTCAGCATGTGTAAGCTACCACCTCTCCAGGAGCTTTGACTTCCACCTCTCAAACATTTAACTCTTCTGCCTCTGTTTGCATTTCCTCTGATCAAATCATTATGGTTTCATTTTCTTTCTGCATTCACCCCATGCATGATGGATGTTGTTTTCTTTCCCAGGGTAAGGGAGTTAGGATTTGTACATCGTTTCCTCTCAAGGGTATGGTTTTTGTCACAGCTGGGAGTTTTGGTGTCTTGCCCTGTGCAGGTTGGGTTTTCTTTTTAAGTGAGGAAATAACTTTAAAAGAAATTGTTGCAATAGTTTATTTCTTATGTAACTGTTCTTCCATCTTTCAGGGAGCAGTGTTTAGAGCTTTCATTCTTAGCCTATTTTCTTGGTCCCTTGTCTGCTCAATGGTAAATACATTTGCTGGTTCAACGGTTGGGGTATTCTGTTTTTCTGAGAGACCCTGAGACTTAATTGCGTGTTATACAGTTTGATCACCTGTTATAACACTTTGGGTACATTTGCAAAAGTATTAACCCCCATCCCTTCGCATAGCATCTGGCATGGGTGCCAGCCGAGAGGAACAGCTGATCTGCTGGAAGGTTGGCTGCTATTCAGAGGGATCTTGACAGGCTGTCCCCAAAATGTTCATAGCTGGTAAAAACCTATCTCTAAATATTAGAATAACTCCATGTCTGAAGATCGCTCCCTCGTCACATCAGAGACCCACATCAGAATGCACTGTCCTTAATACCTTGTGTAGAAACAATGAAGAGTGCAGACAGCAGAGAGGGACAGCTGGAACGGTCCTTTGTGACTAAATGAAAATATGTGTGACAAAGTAACATTTTCCAGTCATCACTGAAATGAGAGGAAAAGCATTCAGAAGGAAAGGGAATTTTAAACATATTTTGTTAAGCAGTACAAACATAAGCAAGGTTGTGGGGAAAACCCTTTGTGTCTCTGCAAAAAGAGTGTATCTCATCAGGATGCATTCGACAGTGAGAGACTCTAGCCTAAGCAGTTTCTCAACCCTGAATGCTTCAAAAAACCAGCCAGGAAGAACAAGTCGTGTCCTGAACTCTGTGTCTAGTGCCGAGACTGCACTGCAACTGAGGTACCGGCACCTGCCACCCTGCCCAGAAATGCACTGCTCCCCTCCGTCCAAGCTGCAGGGATGGAGAAATCGTGGCCAGGCGGAGACTGCAATCATTCAGCTTTGTTGCTATGGTTTTATGTATTGCTGTTGCAAAAGCTTTAGAGGATAAATAAGGGTGTTGCCTGCACATAGCATTTAAATGAAAAAGCAAACACTAATATTTCACCAAGTCCGATGCTTAGCTTCTAGTGACTTAAGGAAATTCACTCCTCAGCCTTTTTGAGAGCACCCTTCTGAAAGCAAGAGGGAAAATAAATGCCTTTCCAAACAATGGCCACAGGGATGGCTTTTGCTGGGGACAGATAGCTCTGAGGGAAGTGTTGTCCAACACGCGGCAGGTAAAGGGCATCCCCACATCAGCCCTGGAGAACATGAGCTGCTGAGTGACCTCCACTCCCAGCACGGGCAATGGGTATGGTACCTGCACGCACCACTGATAAACTGCTCAGCAGCTGGCGGCACTGTGCCCCTCCCGTCTCCTAACACTAGGGTAGGACTAACAAGGGCTACCTGTTATGGCCACATGCCCGTTACCACCTCAGTGTGTGTGCCTGCGCTAGGCTGATCAGCTCTCACGTGGAAACCCCATCCTCACTGCAGCCCAGGCAGCCAAAGAGCTCCTGAAAGGCAGATGGGGCTGTCAGCTCCAGCCTGACCTCTTCACTCCGCCACAACCCGAGGACAGCGTCCTTCTGGCTGGGAAGATAAGGTGTGGCAACTGGAATGCATGTATGTGTGTCCCTCAGAGAAGAAAAGAAACCTGAGGTGCCCGCACAGGTTCCCTCCTAAATACCGAGTGGATTTTCACCATACTTTCAGGTGTAATTAAACTATTGTTGTCTGCAGCTAAACTGCAGTGCACCACCTGCAGTTATCTGAAGGCAAGGTCCTGTTCCAGGCCAGTGTCATGAAAGGCAAAGTTAATGGTAATAACTGACAGCAGCAATTTTGCTCCTAACAGAGTAAGCTGAATCTGTCCTTTGGATGGAAAGCTGCAGGTCATTTGCTTGCTGGCTTGTGGGTAGGAACCACAGAGCTCTGCAGACACCTCCCGCATGCGCAAGCACACTCGATACCACCCAACATAGCTGCTCTCTGCTCCTCACCCACAGTCTCCAGGCCTTTATGGAGAAATACAATCAGCAGCTCAGCCAGAGCAGTTAAAGAGTGGGAGAGATGGTAGTAAAGAGTTGAACGGGGAGTATAAATGTCACCCAGGGCAGCGCACACAGCGGCGTAACTGGCTGTGCCCACCTGCCCTCTGCTTCCACAGAGTACCTCTGAAAACCACAGGTCATTTGCCATCGGTGGTTTGAATTAGCACCAATGGTGGTATGGAGGCACCGCTGTCCCTCATGCCCCCCACCTAGCCTGGGATCTGGGCCCTCTGCCCTGGGAGTCCCTCTACAGCTCTGATGCTTATACACTTGACAGCTACGCTCCTGGTCCTGGGAATAAAATTGCATCACGATCCATCAGGCTCAAGTGGGGTTTTTTTTGTCCTGGCATTTGCTCTTATAAGCACTATCTGTGTAGCTAAAGGCTGACTGAAGAAATGTGTGCTGTGCACTTCAATTAACAGACAGAATAAGACCTTCTGAGACACTAAGGTGGTGACTGCTGGTGCCACATAGAAATGCTTGCCCTGTGCAGAGAGCCAGCCCAGCATAAGACATAGGTGTCATCTATACCTGCATGTCAATTTGACTTCCAGTGATGTCCACAGCTGAACATGATGACAGATTAACTTTTCTTCCTTCTGAGTGTGTGGGGTCTTTAGATGCCTGGGCTGGGGAAAGGAAACAGATCTTTACATGTTCTCTCCGCTTCCCCACAAGGCATCCAGAGACAGGCAAGGCAGACCCTTGGTGGTGCTGAGGTTTTGTTTGGGATTGCAGTGGGTAGCAGTTCACAGAAATTGCAGCACAGATGTGCAATGGTAGCAGGCATCGTGCCACACCTGCTCTCTAGCAAAAAGCCATTTCTCACCACCAAACTCACTGGACACTGGGGTCTCCTTAAGAGCGAGCTGCTAGTATCGAGGAGTTTCTGGGGAATGGAAACTGGGAGAGGCACCCTTGCTGAAACGGCATTTTATTGCAAAGTCCTGTCCTCATAAAGCCGAGGGAAGGGAGAGTAGTAGTTACAGCAACAGGCCATGGGTTTGGCAGGAGATCGTCGCACTGGCAGAGGTCACCGATTGCAACAGCTCCTCTGGGCAGGGACAGCTCACAGCTTCTGATGGGGCTGAATGCCCACAGTAACACTGCCTGGCTTCAAGTCTTGTTCCTTCTCCTTTCATATCCTAACTGCAGAGGGTGGCCTGTAAGCTGGATCCAAATCCTGACTGAGTCTCTGAGTCTTTATAAAAGGAACTCGTCCCCTTCTTTCTTCACACAGTGCACTGCTAAGCTGTGGACCTTCTTGCCACAGGACACTGTAGATGCCAGTAGCTGGCAAGCATTCAAAAGCGATTAGATTGATTCAGAGAAGAAAAATGTATCAAGAGTATTTGAGTAAAAAGACATCATGCCCTGACACAGCAGACTGCTGAGGATTATTCTGGGGAAGCATGACTACATGCTTGCCCCACTTTTATGGTCTTTCTTAGGCTTCCAGGTTTGTCCATTCCCTTGGCTGATTTCTTCACTTAACGAAACCTCCCCACCCTGTCTGGTAGAGGCTCAGGAGAGGCAGGAAAGAGGATGGTGGGAAAGAAAAAAAACATGTAGGAATCAACCTGTCCAGTGGACAACAGAGAAGACAAAGGGAAGGATGTAAAGGTCAGTAGGATGCTCCTGTCAGACCTCCCCGTCTGGGGGCAAGGGTGCCATCACTTGATGGAGCTTCAGACGGGACAAGGTAAATAAAAAGGGGCGGGCAGGGGAGCAGCCAGAGCCTTTCTAGAAGGCTCTGCAGGGGTCAGAAGAGAGATCACAACCTGCCACCCTCAGGGTACTTGTGTGCCAGGGTGTCCCTCTTGCCACAGAAGGCTAGATGGACTCAGGGCTGATGCAGGATAGACATCCTTACATTGTTGTAGCCCACTGGTGCTCCAGAGTGGGCTTAAGCCCCAAGTTTGATGGCAGCAATGTAGAGTCACAGCTGAGAGGTGGATCAGGACAGAGGTGCAGGGGTACTTAGGCCAGCTTTGGTACCAGCCCTCCCATGGGCTGCCCCTCTGGCATGACCCAGATTGCAAGCGAGCTAGTTCTGCACTCCTGGCTCACGTGAAGTCCACAGAAGCCAGCGGGGAATTTGGATGGAATGGAGCAAGGAGAGCCTGAACTGGAGCTGGAGTTACTGCCAATACACACTTTTGCAGGGCTTGATGTTGTTAACTCACATGTCTGCAGACTTATGGACTTGTTGCTGAAAAATAGCACATATAAGTGAATCATCTGTTTTCATAACTCCTCAGCAAAACAAGTGGTCTGATTCACATGGGCAGGAGAGTTCAGCCATTTCTCCAGGAGGGCTGCTGCGACATCCTAACAAGGATGCATTTCAAGACACGTTTTAAAGCAATGCTGTTTAGAAGATAGAGGACTGAAGTCAAGGATTAAATTCTAGCCCCCCCTGGTCTCTTAAAAATTACAAGACACTTCTGGGCCTTTCAAGTTCTGTGGGAAGCATTTCCTCGTATTACCAAGCACTACAGATCCTACAGCAGATCTGTTACTCGGCCAGTGGATATAACTACACAGACAACTTCACCTGCTCCAGAACCAGCTGTGCTTTAAACCAGCTTGCAGCCACATGTAAAAGACTCTGCCTTACCTCACACTTGATCTCTCCCCTGCCAGACGCATTTAGCCAGTGATCGAGACCTGCCTCCTGCATGGCCATGAAATGCTTCTGCTCAGGACAGGCCTCCTTTGAAAGTCTAGCAGGTAGCTAGCTACCACTGCCCCATTTCTCGGGGGCGGTGAGAGGAAGCACTGTCAGAGCAGCATGCCTTCCCAGCAGGTACCCTCGGGAGTCAGTGACTCGCAGAAGCTGGGAATTAAAGTACTTGCCAAATAGCATGCCTCTCTCCCCCTATCCAGAGCCTAGTGCAAACCAGTCCCTTTTGCACAGGAGCCAAATGAAAGTGGCTGCAACAAGCACAGTCTCATGTTAAACAACTTTGTGTTTAAAACTCCACCTTTGTCCATATGCCTGCATGCAAATGCATGCCTACGTACAAACATACATGTTTATATCTTTTAATGCCTTCTATTTGTAAAGGCTGTATAAGTGCTTTACTAAGGAGTTGGGGAGGAGAAATGGACTGGAAACCTCAAGATACAGCCTGAGGCTTGCAGAGGCTGAGCTTAAGCTGGCAAGTCTGATAAGAGAGCAAGTCACTGTGCAAATCTGTGATATTTAATGCAGGAGCAGAACAGAGCTCAGCTCAGTGCTTCATCTGCGCCTGGGCAGATGCAGCCCTCAGTGTGAGCTCAGCTTTCACTGCGCTTCCAGGAGTGCACCGAGGCCTCTTCCCACCCAGGTACCTGGTGGGCAAATGCTGCTGGTCTGCTGGAGCTGCCTCTGGCCCTGGATCTCACACCGGAGGAAGGCTGCTAGCCAGCGGTGTGCTACCTGATAGGGCCCCATGTTCAAAACCTTGGTGCTAGTGAGCAAGCACATTGCTTGAGCGTAGCAGCCACCCCTCAGCCGCACAAGCCCGTGTGTCTCTGCCTCCCGTGTTGGGAAAGAAGAGATCTGAGAGCTGCTCTTCTTGTCTTGTGGCATGAGCAGCTTTGTTACTGGTGGGGTCCAAGCACCAGCAATCCGTGCAGAGTGCCTGTGCCACGTTACGCAGCGCAGGCAGGAAGAGGAGGAGAGCACCCAGCACAGGTCGTGCCAGTATTAGCTGGTATGAGCATGATCACTGTGGCTGGGTGCAACCTGCTGACGAGCTCAGCGTTTTGCAGAAATCTCAAGTTAGGTCTAGAGCTGCTATCTATTTTGGGTTTAATGCACTCCATCATTGCATATTTTAAAAAGTGCTGTTTATTTTTCCCAACCTGTAGACCTAGATACAGCCTAGTAGAGGTGCTCATTGCTCATAATTGGGACTTCAGTGGCATCCTGTGATCGTGGAACCAGTTGATACTGCTCACACGGTGATAGTGAAAGGGGAAGCAAAGGCCAAGTCAGGACATTTTGTTGAAATAATAGAAAACCAGAGCAAGCACCCTACACAACCTCATGCAATGGCATCTTCTGAGCCCAACTCCACTGTCAGAGAAAGTTACATTACACTGATATTTCTTTTGGCAGAAAAAATCTGTGTTCTACACACAACAATCCATATGTTTTGGTCATTGAGGCCAAAACATTTCCTGAGGCCCCACATCACCCCGAGAGCTCTAAAAAGTAAAGACAACTGATCATTTCAAGCCCACTGACAAGGAAGGAAAACAAGTGTGTCAGCACATGAGTTAAGAAATAATTGCTCATTTAACCTGCTATATGTTGCGTGAGCCCAGGCACATTTCTTGTTTCCTCAGCCTTCCTTGACCTTGGACACATTTGCTTATATGGCCACAATCCAGTTGTGCAAACTGGCCTTGCAATCTGCCTGCGTTCACCTCCTGCTTCAAGCAGAAAACCCTTGCCTCCGGAGCGGCAGACAGAGGCCACCCACACGTGCACACCTTTCCTGCGCCTTCCCTGCTGCCTGGCCTCGGCACCACTCTGCAGCCGCTGGCTCGGGGTGCGGGGCTGGTGGCGTGCAGAGAAACCCAGCGCCCCTGGCACCAGCCTGCTCTGGATCCGGTGCTGACCCCGCTCCAAGTGGGGCTGGCTACCTGCCCTCTCCCATCCGGCACCAGCTCCCCCAGAAAGATGCTGGGAGCCGAGGTGAGCTCCTCGTGCTGATCCGCCAAGCCACACATCTTCACACCCCCCCGGATGGCTCCCAGGCCCAAAAGAATGAGTGATTTTAGATATACCATGCACTACATAACTCTGTGAGTATTCCCGTGGTCAAGAAGTGCAGTGACTGTGGAGACAGCAGCAGCCTCCTCCCAGCTTTCCGAAATCAGCTGGAACCTTCCCGTTGACATTAATCTCAATCTAGGAAGGCAGCTAGGGTGCAATTAAGTACAGCCTTGTTGGAAGTGGCTCTTATGTACATGCCTAACTTTAAGCAAATGCTTAAGTGCTGTTCTGAATAAAGATGATTTCCTGAACTAGAGCCTCCGCTGGGAGCTGGAGTGGATCCAGAAGAAGGTTATTCTGAGTAAGCTGCCTGAGGGGTTTCAACAGATAATTTTGTGCATCTGTATAGCACCCTATCTGGAGAACAGGAGGTTAATCTTTTAATTGGATTCCATCCAATTAATTACCCTCCTGGATCTGCTAATGTCCAGCGCTCTAGAAACTGTTTTCTGGCATCTCCATCAAAGGCTCCAGTAAAAGCTACAGTAAAGAGCCATGGACTGTTGAGTCACCTTAGATTTCAAAAATACTGTGAATGTTGTGGCCAGGAACATATGCTGCAAGCATTGTGGCATGGTATGTACATTTATCCCACCAAAGTCATGAAAGTGCGTTTTGGTCCTGCTTTCTTTTAGTTCCAGGGCTATATAATGTGTGGTTCTTCAAAGTGCCTTCTTTGAGAAGGGTGAGTTTAGCCTTTCTGCTGCTGCCTTTCACTGGTCATTTCTGAGATGGAAGAAAGAGCAGAAATTCCCATTTTCATAAAAAATCAGTCACTTTTAAAATAAACCAGATTTTTCGTAGTGCCCAAGAATGTCTGCAGACCTGCACGACTGGAGTACGCACACCTCTTCGTGTGTATAAGTGTGTGATTGTTGTGGTTCATGTAAGAACGTGTTCACAAAATTTCCATCTCATGTTGGTACCTTACCCTGCTTTTGCATTGACCCAGACCATTCAGAGGTCTCATCGTCTCAGCGGGATAACCACAGTCCCCATGCTGGTATCTTCTGGATGGGGATGAAGCTGCCCAGGGCAGCATGGAAGGCGCCAGAGGACAGCAGTCAGCGTGCAGGCTGCCGAGGGCAGGTCTGGGCTCAATACCATGAGCTCTCTAGGACAAGGGGTAGCTTCATATTCCAGTCTAACGCGTTGAATCAAACTCCTGTTTTGTGCTCATCTGCAGGCATTGCCATACCTCATGCACTTGCAATGCAGACATTTACTGTTACCATCACTCCTTCTCCATCACCAGGGCTAGCTACAAGCCCAGTGTTAAGTGCAACCCTCCAGCCCAAAGCAGCACTGTACCTGAGCTTGGACCCTGGTGCATTGAACAACGCACCAGGCCCACACAGTGGCCTGTGAACTAAGGGGCTAGATGTGTCAACCATCAAGGTTGATGGAGGATACGATGGAGGAGAGGAGTCTTAAGACACCTGGGTGCAGTGTGACTATGTATTACCTAACTCGGTGGGGGTGATCCTGGATCTTCATTTTAAAGTGCTTACTTTCTGCCATTGTAATGGCAGAAAAAGCAGTACAAGGTTCCTAATGCAAATTAGTTGTAATAGACACAACCAGATTTCAGCTAGAAGTTAGCAGTTTGGTCCCACAAACATTAAAGAGAATAGTCTGGAGTCAAGTGGGTGTTTATTTGCCTGTTTGCCTCCTCATCTGCTCCAGATGCTTTCAGAGCTGACAAACTTCAGCTTGTTGTCCTTGGGGAGCTGGGAATCAGTAGACTACAAGGGATAGACTGCTTGCCTGGTTTTGCACATATGTGTCTCCACTGAAGTTAGCCTGAAAGATATCCCAAGTAAAAAACCATCACTCATCTCTCTTTTTCCTGTCACTGAAGTTCTTCAGCCTGGTATTACATCTCCTAAACAAGGACCTTCTGTGGGATATTTTTTAAAGGGAAATTGTCCATCTACTCAAAGGCCCTTTAAAGAAAAGTGGCATTGGAGGTAAGGGAAGAGCAGAGACAAAGGCATACATAGGACCTATCTAAAATATGGGATCCATACAATGTAATGGACAATGTTTTGCCTTGTATGGTATCTTTTACAGTAATGATGCGAGAAGCTGTATCTTTCAATGGTCATGAAAGAAAACAATTCTCAGGCAGAAGCACCATCTGCTGGTGGACACCAATTCTGTTACTTCACTTAGAAGTGAAACTAGCTGAAGCAACCACCTCAGAGACTGTTAGAGGTGCTTAAGAGGCATCGTTGAGACCTTAATCCAAATCCTAAATGTGATATTTACCCATTTTTCACACCAAATCCCTCATGGCACTGTGTTACTCCAGCCACTAGCTAAGAAGTTTCACAAGAAGATATTTGCTTTGACAGAAGCAAAAAGGTTTCTTATGTTTAGAAAAGGATCAGGCTTTCAGCCTCCTCTCACTAAAGTCAATACGAGAACTTTCACTGCCTCCCAAGTACCACAAGTGTTTCTTCAGTGACAGCAGGAGATGCTTCTTAGCGTTGGGCCACAAAGGCTGTGTGTCTCCCCTTTCTCTATGGAGGTCTTGGTTTTCAGCAAATGGAGATTTCTCTCTGCCCAGAAACATGGATTAAGGGCAATGTATCCTGCAAGCTTTCAAGAAAAGGTTAAGATACAGGACTGAAAGGGTGACTACATTTCACCCAGTGGATATGCTGAATGATTAAAAATTTCCTTGCTTTTCAGTCTGAAGGGAAGGTGAAAGATAGTGTGCTATATGTTATCCAGGAAATGGTTAATGAGCTTACAAAGGCACTATGTTGAGTAAGTTTCCTATGTTCCTTCATTAAAAATTTACTCCAGTGACATAATTCAGGAGCCTTGCTTGACAAGGATACAGAGCTGACCTTTCTGACCTCAATTCCCTCAATTCCCTCAACTCAACCAGGGTTCAAAATATGAATCCAGACCTGGATTCAAATGCTGCAGGCCATTCATACATCTGTATGTCTGTATAAGAAGATGAACTTCAACTGTGCGTATTTCCCCATGTTAATACATTCACGTTTGACGTGAAATCTCAGTGCTGCATCATGAGCTCACCTCTGATCCTAGCCTGCAGTGAAAAACGGAGAGGTTCCTTATATCAAACTGATCCTCCTCCAGAAGAACCCCAAACGTTCAAAATCCAAATGTAGTAATGTGAATGGATTGGCTGAAGAAAAGGAGACTTGAATTGGAGGGCTCCCCATCTCTGGGGTTTGATTTTGCCAGCCCACATTCAGAATTATCATATTCTGCATAATTAAAATAAAAACAGTTTCCATAGCTCAGGGCTCACCTAGAGTAATTTCATCTTCTCAGAAGGGAAGTCTCAAACCTCTCATTAAAGACAGACTTTCTCTTAAAACTGATCTGTAAAACTTACTTAATTTTTTCTGCTTTCTCTATTCAGATTTTACTTTTGATGAGTATTCCCCTCATTGCTGAGAGTTACCATAAAGCTAATATGCCAGTGAAGTGCTCAAGAATGGGTTGAAGAGTGATGTGCCAGTTGTGTACCCACTTATCAGGAGGACCAAACCTGGGGGGAGAAGATTGGTCACATTTCTTACTTCAAAGGTTCCATATCAGTCTGCATTTGGCACACAGCACAAAGCTGTTTGTTTGACCTACAACTCTGGCTAAACATCATGATAAATGAAAAGGAACCCAATGATTAGATATAAAAATATCTGGGTCACTTTTGCCAGTGAAGCAAAAGCGGATTTAATCTCTTCCAGAGATGTGTTTTTCCATAAATCAGGACAATGCGACATCCCTTGCTTTTTCTCTTGGAGCACATGGGACACTGCAGAGGATGCAGGTCCCACCAACTCCAGCTGGCATCGTTGCTCTAAATACCATTTCCTATTTGAAGGGCCAGCTGAGGTCTTATTAAAGAACCAAAATGTTTCTGTTTCCCTTCGGATATCAGTCCAGTAACAAAAGTCCAGGTCAGCACCCTATGGTGACCCAAAATGGGGTCCTCCTAATTTTTTTACGAATGCAGCTGAAAACTATGAAACAAACAGTCAGGCCACGAAGAAATGGCCAAATAGGAAGAAGTGATGCTCTAACCCGGTAAGTTACAGGCATTTTGCTTTTTTGTCTTGTACTGATAGATACACTTCTGTCTGGAAATCTCAAAGGTGCTTTGACACAACACCAGCTCGGTCTTACAGTGACCACTTTCTTTGCTGGCATCTTTTGACAACCTCAATGTATTTCAAAGCTCACATGTTTTCAGAAGATATTTGCTGAAAATACAGATACAGTTTTGCTCATATAACTCTAAACAATCTGGAAGCTTCCAGATGCGCTGCATGTGGTGTGAGATTTTTCTTTAACAAGTTGGAACTTTGAAGGGAGCCTTATCTCACCAGGCGGGAACAGCATGAGCCGTACCCTGCAGCATCCCACAGCTGATACGAGTCTAAGGAAGGGTAAGAACATTGTTTCTGAAGGACACAGACACGTACCACCCAGAGAGAGAGCCTGGCTGCTGGCACAGAGCCGCCTCTAGATATGCCATCCCAGGAGGTCTGCGTTTGCAGGGCTGCATGCAGTGCTCTATCCTAGTATCTGTGGGCCTTTTTTTGGTAACAGGACCACCATGGACTTGAGCAGTTCAAATGAAAACGTTGATTTGCTGACTCTCTTTCAGGAAAGCAACTGCAAACATAGACCTTCAAGGATACTGAGGTGTGTAATACCTATTAAAATCAGTGGGAGCTAGGAAGCAAAATAGCTTTAAGAAGCTGAGTGGTTTGTCCGGTCACTGAATGACTGTGATGGGACAAGAGGCTGAACCTAGGTCTTCTCAGCTGTGGCTGTCTCTGCTGACCCCCTGACTCCTGATACCTTTCATGTAGACTGATTTATGAACCCCATCCTCCACAGAACATGCATCAAAATTATCATTCTTATACAAAGCCCCACCTTAAACCTAATATCCATGCTACCTGCATGATGAAAGAGAGCCCCCACAAATCTGACAGTCTCGTAGAACTGCACTTGCTCTTTTAAACAAGGATTCCTGTTATTAATTCATAGATGAGCGGTATTTTTAATTGGTCATTAATATCACATCATAGGTGGCTGAAGCTCACATAATGAGATTAGTAAGGACCAAAGGCTCATCTGAACAGTCCTGGACTTTGTGGAACTGGAGATCAAATGCTGTGTCAGGAATCATTAATAATGGATTGAAACCAACTATCCCATTTAACAGGAGGAATTCAGGAGCTCAGAGCCATCTTTGCAATAGAACCTGATCCTGATTCATATCACTGGATATCTGAGCTCTTCCTAGGTTAACCAGAACCCCAGAACAATGTTGCTGCTAAATTTTATGGCATCTTCAACTCTAATCAGGGAAACACATGAACCGCCTGTGCAGGACCAGGATCAAGATTCACAGCCTGCACAGCATCGCAATGAGAACTAGGCAGAAAACAGTAATCCCCTTATGAAATCTAGTTGCCTTCCACCCCAGACTAAAACTCAAAACATCTCATCTTCATCTTGGAAAGGGAATGGAGTCTCAGGCAGGTGGGTGGGGAGGGGGAGCAGGAAGCCCAGGGGCAGTCTGCACAGTGCCTGGGTTACTGAGGAGTTGTGAGATGGGTCTGTCAAAACCTCGTCCAAACCTAACACTTTTGACAAACTGCTGAAGACTCCTTGTTCCGTTGCTGTTTCTTCAGCCAGCTGTCATGGTGATGGATTCAGTCCACAGAGACGGTGCTAACGAAATACTGCTGTTGTATTCTGGAGAGCACTGCATGCTCCAGCATGGCACTCTCCCTCTGCCCCTACCGCTGGCTGCCGCGAGAGGTTGGACAGGAGCTCCTGGGTGCGTATATGAACAAGTTCAGAGACAGACTAATCCAGAGGTTAGCCCATGGACATCAAAACCATGTCCCTCCTCAGGGCTTGCTCTGCTTCAGAAATCAGGATAGCAGCACCTGCAGCAGATGAGCACACATCTGGGCTTGGCCCAGTTGAGTTAATGAATAATTATTTTCTGACACAGTAACACACGAACATCCCTCCGGCTAGCTGATAAACTGTAGGGAACAAGGAATCAGATGTCGAACTTCAGGTTTGATGCATGTATCTATATACGAGTTATCTATTGAAGAAGGGGCCTGAATCTAGGAGAGCCCAATGGACTGAAGAAGTTCCCCTGGAAGGGCAGCTGCAGCTGTACGAGCCTGCTGGGAACACCATAGCGTATGCAGGGGAGCAGTTATAGTCCCATTGCATGGGAATAACTCTCCCAGTTAGGTTAACGCGCACAGAGAGATGCTTATGCATGTGGGGTTACTCTGGAGGCAAACCCCGAGCCTAGGCTGGTATCATTTACGGATGGAGCCAGGCAGAAGGAGGCATGATTTACGCCGGCAGAGACACACTTAGCCTTTCCTCTGAATCCGGCTGAGCAGATCGAGGGCAGAGTTAACCAGGATTCAAAGTGCAGAAAACTGAATCAATATTTTTCCTCTTTGCAAGCTGGTCAGCGTTGGAGTTTGGCCACCCAAAAGGCTGGCGCCGAGGGCCAGATAACCGTACAAGTTGGCACTATGTTTGCTGGCCCACGGTGACAGGCAGGTTGGTCTTCGCTCTTGCTCTCTGCCTACACCCAGCTGAGGAGAAAGCAAGCCAGAGGCTCAGCTCATCCACACCGGGTGCCGTTTTCGGGAGCGACCACAGCGTGTCCCCACAGAGCTGTGCTTCCATCCCTCCACCTACCAGCAGAAAGGCGTCCAAATGGTAGCTCATCTGCATGCCCATAAACATACCCCCCTCCAGCGCTGCTCTAACCCCTACTTACATGGTCAGAGCTGGCAGGAAAATGATTCTGACCTTCAGTTGCGACCAGTCCACTCAGTGCAGGCCTGGTGAGGCGAGTACGGAGAGTCATAAAAAAAACCCAAAAACCAAAAACACCACCCAACAAAAAAAAGCCAACAACATGTAAAGGTCAAAATTCAAGGTCTGCTGCTCATTACTAGGAAATAACAGCAGAAACGTTCCTCGTTTGCATAATACATTTCATGCTGAGATGTGAAATGTCCCAAAACCAAAAGTAAGCACCACTAGCCCCCTTTCACAGACGGACAAGCAAGCCGATTGCCAAGCCCACGTAGAGACACGTAGCAGACCTGAACCTCATTAGGCTCCTGTCTGTCCAGACTCACCCCGCTGGACCACACTCCCAAACCCATGCAATAAGGTGACAGTGTGGGGTTTTGTTTCCCTCTGCCCTTAAACATAATGTCTCCCTGGCTGAGGGATGGAGGTGAAGCAGCTCCCACCGTGCCACCAAGCTGTGGCTGTTGTGCCCCGTTCGGCTGCCCCTGCAGGGTGGGAGTGAGCTGCCTCCCTGACCTCCCCGGGCACACACACCTGAGACCACCCCAGCACATACAGAAGTCGGTGTTTCAGAAGCACCCAGCTCACTACACCAACCTTTTAGGACACCTCCATATCTGTGTGACCAGTCATGCACATGGCAACAGCACTTCTGGAACACCAGAGTTTGCCAACATATATCCGGAAGGGCAGACCAATGTGGGCCATGACACCTTACCCCCCGTCCCATGTCCCCTCAAACACAGCATGTCTCTTCAAAAGCTGGGCACTGCAGGTAGGACATGGGGTCCTCTCATCTATATCTCCACAGCCAGGCATGCCAACCACCTGACACCCAAGGGTGGGGCTCTGGGGCCAGAGAAGGCCCACATAGTCCTCACTAAATGGAGAGGAGAGGTTGAGGGGAATGGGGAAAAGAAACACATGCAGGGCTGTGATTTCACAGAGCAGAGCTGCAGTGGCCATGGGATACACAGAGATCCCTGGCCAGACTGGCTGCTGGGGGAAATGGAAATTGGAGGGCAGTGCTGGGGAAAGGGGAAGAAGTTAAAGGATGCCTTCAAGACCAAGAGCAGGAGCAACCACTCGAGATGGGAAAAGATACTTTTGCCTCGAGTGTGAAGACTTTCAGGAAGCCCACAGACAGGAAAGCCCTTGGATAAGAGAAAGATAACTCCTCACCCACCAGCAGGTTGCAGCAGATTCGAAGGAAACCTCACAGCTCTCATCAGAGAGGATGGCAGTGACATGTCAGCACATCCATGTCACAGTGGGCCTCATCTTGCTAGGGATGCACCACCAGCCCGGCAGCGATAGTCACTCTTTGGCTAGGATCATCACTTCCTGGCAGCAAGCTGTCTGCCCCTAGGGCCAGACCACCAGCCCTAGCTCAGCTATGCACCCATGCCATGCCTCCACCTACCAAGGTCACACCACCAGCCCTTCCATCAGTCGGCCCATTTAGCATCAAGGACTCTTCTGCTAAGGAGTCACCAGATAATGCTACCATTTTTGTTGCTCCAGAATAATTTGCTGGGAACCCCCCTGTTCCCCAGGACGACCCCCAGAAATACGCCCTAAGCAGCAAAAGAAGGGAAGTAGTGAGTCTGGTTTTGAGCAACATAATTTTATGTTGATGGATCATGGTGGAGGAGCCCAAGAGAGAGCCATGAGACACAGCCCTGCAGCCCTAGCTGTGCAAGTGGAAAGCCAGAGGATAAGCTCCTGGGATCAGATCCAAACACAAATGTTCACTCCCTCCTTTACCACGTAGGCTTAAAGACATAGCAATACATGGGCTCCTGCCCTGCACATGCCATCCTAGTGGAGAAGATTGTCTTGCTCAGAAAAATCATAGCTGCCCTAGCCTCCCTCACCTGGTGCAGGCAAGTTGCCTCACACAGTTTTACCACCGATGGTGCAGTCTGCTTGCTGTGGGCAGTACAGGTGGATCCAGGCCTGAATTGTGGAGAAACCCTGCATCCTACCCTCCCCAGCAGACCAGCAGGCGAAAGCTTGACCACCAGAAGGTCTGCAACTGCATTAGGGAGGCCATGGAGTAAATTAGGGGGAGCAAGCGGTCCTGAGGTCAAGTGGTACCTCATGCAGCAACAACGACCATACAGAGCTGGAGGACAGATATCACAGAAAATCCCTGCCAGAAGTTGAATAGCAGCACTGAGAGTCCTCCCAGTAGAAGGGAAGGAGTGGGCTCTAGCTACCAAATCCAATGGGATTTTTCTTTCAGGTCACCCCACTCCCTATTTCTGCTTTGATCAGGTCAGTCCAACAGCATGCTCCTTGAGGGCCCGTGACCATGGCTCCAGGAAGTCAGCCAGGTGAAGTGGTAGGAGGTTCAACCCTATGTCCTCAACATCAAGGCTGAGCCCTTAAACCAGAGGCAATCAGGCCATCAGGGTCAGGGAGCTCCTTGAAAGGGGGCCAGCAGGGTAACTGAGGGCCCTGGGGCTCTGTTTCAGCTCTACTTTTTCTTGGTCCTCTTGATTTTTATCATCTTTAGGGAGGGATGCCTTGTGCACCTTCTTTTGCAGGCTCTGATACCACAGACTTTAGCAAGGGGAAGAGCAAATAGCCCTTAGCCCGGAGTTGCTGCCATGCATAGCTGACAGAGGGGTCTAAGGTCTGACTTATAGCTTGTTTAAGAAAAAAGGCCAGGGCAGCATGTGGCTTGTGATAAAGCTCCCAGCCTTTCTCCCAGTATTGTGGCCCATCTCGTCTGGGTACAGTGAACATGAATGACCTCCAGGATTGCACATTGCCCCAGTGATCAATGAAGAGCTTTTTTCTCTGCGTGGTGCCTCATGTGAGCTGCCTTGGCCCCTTCCCTTCTGGTTCAGGAAGGTCTGCATGGTGTGTGCGGGACAGAGGCATCTCTATGGCAAGCCTGTCACTGCTATCGGTCCTCTCTGCACCTTCTCCGTCCCCGTACCAAGCCTGGACTACAATACTTGCAGCTGGAGTTTCTCACCACTATGAGGTGGTCCCCAGCGTAAGGGGAGGTGCAGGGGGGAGAGGGCTGACCAGTCTGCACGTCTTCCCTGGGCTTGTGCTCCTTCCATGGAGCCAGTGATCCCAGACGTGCGATATAATGTGAGCTGGCTTTCAAGAAAGACTTCTCACCAGAAGCTTCTGTGTGAGGCCAATGCAGATTGCTGGCCCTTGACCACAGGAGAAGGCTTTACACTTGTCAACCAGAAAGTATTTTTACAACACGTGCCTTCCTCTTGACTCGTTGACCTGTAGGATGGTCCTTACCTCTGTCCCGTGGTGTCTTGCCCCATGGACAAAGCATCCCACCACGTCCCATCCCTGTCTCCGGTTGAGCAGGACCAGCTGCTCACTCCTGGGACAAGATGGTGAGGAAGGTGCCCCAGGTCTTGCACTCAGCTGATCTCCCAGACAGCTCTCAGGCACCCGAAGATACATTTGGCAGGAGCTCAGGATGCTCAGGATGTGACTGAACTCCCCATGGTCATTTGGGTGGAGGCTGCAGAGGGTCACACAGCGCTGATAAAGATGAAAGTGGACGTAATCACATTGTGGAGACTGATATCTTGTGTCAACATTTGAGAGAGTAAACACTTGGCCCAGGTGGCAGGCGAAGGACTTCCAGGAAGCACAGGCACAACGCGCACAGTTGGCACTTCTGATCGGGGAGCGCAAGGGCCACCTGCGGTGATCAGAGAGGCCTGGGTACAACCAAACCTTTTGTGATTGCTATATTTGGGGGACACCGTGGGGCAACACGCATCCTGCCTATGAGCTCAAAAATAGGGAGATGCTTTGCCATGTCCTGGACAGCGGGAACAGAAGAATAATCCATCCAGTGCACAGCCCTGCTGACCTCCACAGTGACACTGGCCACACTGCAGGGACCTGCTGTGCCACAGGGATGTGGCAGTATCACTTTCCTTACCGAGCTGCATGGCAAAATCAGGTGGCAGGCCTGCTCTGCAATGAGGTCATGGGATCACAGGATAATCCAGGTTGGATGTGACCTCAGGAGGTCATTTAGTCTAGCCTCGCACTCAGGCATGGTCAGCTAAAAGAGTGTGCATGGGGCAGATAAGCAGATAAGTCAAGACTGAGGATAAGTATTAAGGGGGGCTTGACTGGGAGAAATGCTGCAGCGATTTGTGGGAGAAATGCCATACACTATGGATTGTCATACAGGGAGACAGGTAGGGTGCTCTAGTCCTTCACCGGAGCACCTCAAAGAGCAATGCAGATACAGCCAGGGATTCCTACGTTTGTTCATTCACTGCTCCTGCTCTGGAATTACTGCTTGAATGACTTACCCTTACTGAAAGCACGTGGCTTCATGGCTGCAGGAACACTCCTGTCTCCCATCACACCAAGCACATGCCTAGTGTCACGCCTCCTACCAGAGCTCCTAGCTACAATTTCTTAGCACTTCCACTGCTGCTGGAAGCTACTAATTTCTGACTAATTGCTTATGACTGTTCATTAATGCAGGTGACCTAAAAGTGTCTTCTCGGCAGTAGAAGCATGATATTTAATTTTAAAGCTTCAAACATTCTCCAGGTATGTCTGCCTCCCCAAAATAATGAAAAACCTGCACCTTTTATCTCCCCTACAGGTTGTAATCACTCTTGGTCCTGAGCAAGCCTAGCTTCCTCAGCTTCCCGTGTGGTATCTGCCAGTGAGATCCCTGTGACTGCAGCCTGCACTTTCCACAACGATGATGATCTTCCTGGCTTTTTTGACTTGCACATTGTGTGGACGTAGCCTCTTTACAGCCTGTAGCTCAGGCATTATTTCTTAAGAGTTCCTGATATGTCTGCCAAGAAGTTGCTCTTGTGGAACTATTGTATTTCTTTCCTTCTTTTTTCCTTGATGGCTTGGCTATTAAACTAAGACAACTTCTTCATGCAGGTAATAATCCAATAACCACACAATAATTGTCTCTATAGCCAGACTTCATGTAGGATTCATAAGCTACTACAGGCCAGCTGCAAGCCCTTCACACAGATCAGGTAGATGTTTTAAGCAGGAAAAAGAAAAGTAATGGCAGAAGAAAGATACCAACTCTTTGAATACCACTCAGTTCTCCTTGTTTAACTGGACAAACAACTCCTTTACACACAAACTTTTTATACACATTCCGAGAGACTGAGTTAACACGATTAGAAATTTAACTTTAGTATTTCCAGACCCTTGGGGACAGAGCTGTTAATACAGCTCTTAATTTTGGGCTTACATGGGAAAAAAGGGACAGGAATTAGTTGCTGGCAGTTGGGGTGACTGGTTGGTTGTGCTCTCATCCTGCAGGCTTTTGAACACAAATAGCCTCCTGTAGACACCAGGAGACAAAGAGATGAGTTCAAAAAGCAGGGTCCGTAACATAGGACTGGGCTCTCCACTGATTGTGCCTGTCAAATTTCAACCCTCAGCAGATTTGCTGTTGCCCTTCTTAGAAATGTGGTTAGACATTTTTCTTCCCAAGCCGGAAAAAATGTAGGGTTTTTTTCCACTCTCCGATAATGTAAAAGTGACTAGACGTCTTTGCTAGAACTTCCGCTCACACAGGCAAATTTAACCTCCAGGCAAACACCAACCATGGAAAACTCCATCTCCAAAGGTGAGTGTTTTGGAAAGTTAGGAGAGTGTGAAAAATAGGGCCATAATGGAAACTATTCCTGCAACAGTAGGCAAATGATTGTATTACCATATTGGATTCTTTCTCCACAGTGTTTTGTGTTTCAAGCCAACCCTGTAACGCACAGTGCACCAAAGACAAACAAAGCCAATAATGAACTGACCAAAATTCAATGTTATTCCAAGAAACATAGTTGAGGTGAAGTAAGTTATGTGGAATGGAAGTTGAGGTTAAGTGAACACAAAGACAAAGGAATTTGTGCAGTTTGGGGTATGTGTAGTAAATATCTTTGCCTTTGCATCTGGTACAAATTGGAGATTGCCATACAGAAAGTGCATACCCTGGGCCAAAACAGTGGTTGGTCTTAAAAATATTTCAATTGTCTTCGAAAACTAAATATTGTTTCTCTAGGATTTGTGTTTGTGTAGCTTCACAATATTCCATAGGGAACTCTGTAGAGTGCCAATGTTAAGATAAAATTACCCTACTATATCTGAGGGAGAGCTGAAAAGTTTAAAAGAAAGGCTCCTGTACCCCTGAGCTAAGGTCCCTGATGAGACTCATGGAGATGGCACTTCCAGAGAAAGGCGTTGGTTGAGGAGAAGTAAGCGCTCCCCATTCCACCTGTCTAACGGACTCTCTTTCTTCTTGTTAGCTGTCTGCTTGGTGGCTTTTTTTTTAAACCATACTCCATGCAATTTGTTAGTTTGCCCTTCCCTATACACTCCTTCACTGAAGGGGAGAGAAAGGA
Source organism: Ciconia boyciana (assembly GCF_034638445.1). Lineage (NCBI taxonomy): Eukaryota > Metazoa > Chordata > Aves > Ciconiiformes > Ciconiidae > Ciconia > Ciconia boyciana. Next base: position 117,983,867 of record NC_132934.1, on the reverse strand, counting down.
CGGAGAAGGACTGCAGGGATCCATAAGCAATGGCCAAAACGCTATTTCAAATCGCAAATCCCTTTTAGGTGCACAGCTGAACTGAGTAACTTTTTCTTCCCTTGGGCTGAGCACTCCTGACTCTGCTGTTAGTTGTCCTTTCCAATTTTGCAATATTTTTTACTTCACAGCATGAGCTGCCTTATGATCAGTAGCCGAAGAGATGCTTGGAACCAACCATTCTGGGCTTGTACTTGAGACAGAGACATGGGGAGATGGATCCTGTTAGCTTTAGTAAATACAGTATGGACACCTGCATTAAACTGCTCGCACTAGGCAAGAAGGAAACAAGTGTTTTTAGGGTGTGACTCATCTGGCCTAAAGTAGATGATTGATTTAGGATAAGATTAAATGACTCTGCAAGTGCTTATTTGTCTTTATTGACTATGAAGGGCACGCAGGGTGACTAGTCCTGCTGGAAATGCCTACATTGTCAATATCTGCACGTGACCAGATGGATCCTAGTGCTGCTTTCTGGTGGAAGTCAGGACACTCACCACATCTAGCAGACAATATCGTGATTGTTGGTGTTACCAACCAGCGTGTTACCATTACTGACTTCAGTTCCTTGTTCAAATGCTGGAAAAACTTTGAAGCAAAGGAAGGCTGTGACAGCTGGGTAACGTCTGCTGGTTTCTAAATGAAACTGTGGGCATTTCAAAATCATCATTTCTTGATGATTTCTTCAGCAAGACAAGTATCAACATAACCTGTTAAAATGACTGCATTCATTGCTGTAGGAACCTGGGCTCTGAGCTCTGAGCGAGACAGGAAAGCCTGAGCCCAGGAAGGAAGAAGACAACATTTACGCTACAAGAGCATAAAAAAGGGAGACAGGAGGAGGAAAGAAGAGATATATGGGAGAAAATAGATCCAGAGAGGCAGGAATGAGACAGAAAACCACAGAGAAACATGAAAGGACTGTCTCTGCCTAAGCCTTCCCTAGTCCCAGACATCTGGTTTTCCAGAAGGAGTAACCTCACAGCCTGTATTGAGGAAAATGGCAGCGTGTTCCCAAAATGTAGCAAGGTCATCAGAGATCAGAGGGTTCCCCATTTGCTACTGGTCCTCACTGTCTTTATCAGACACATGAGATGCCAATGTTCTCTGAGATCCAGATGATCTTCTCTCCTTTTCACCCTATTCCTTACAGCTCTTCTTGTTTTGTCTGGTTTTGCAATTTTCCTCTGCACTTCATGGGTCCCAAAAGCCATCAGATTTGAAACCATCCCTACAGCAGGTCCCTCTGTGCTACACAATGCTTAACTCCCCACAGCCTCCCTGACAGAAGGAGAGGCCATGCTTCCTTTCTTACCCTGGCAGGCAGTTTCCTTGCACCCTCACAGGTCGGGGCATCAGGCTTACAGGTACTGCACATCCACCAAGCCTTGTTTCTCTCTGTCCCCAAGGATTAAGGAGCCCCCCATTGCTAAAGAATTGGGTGAGGGAGGAAGTGTCTCCCCACAGTCTGGGGATCCTGGATAGTAAGGGATGAAAATGCTTCTTTGTCTCACATTAATTTCACAGCTGTTTATTTCTAGGTCCTTGCAGACCCTTACGTGTCCTGTTCCCTTCTTCAGCTGCTCTTCTGTTCTGCCTTTGGTTTCCACTTCTCTCCGTGGTGAGAGATCTGCTAACACAGAGGTCTCACCTGTTCAGACACTCTCAAGCCTTCAGCCCATGCTGCAGCCCCTTGAGGTGGGTGTGCATCAGTGCAGCTGTTCAAACTGTGTGTCACCACCCCAAGGATGGGGACAATGAGGTTTGGGGAAACCAGGAGAGGTTTGGGAGTCTGTGGGAAGTTCGGGAGATCTCTTTCTCTCTCTGTCCTCTCACTAATTCCCCTGCCCTCTCTTCCTGGCACATCTGACTTTCTTGAGTGACCTGCACAGGAAGGACTCCACTGTGCAACGATGGCACAAGTCACTGCTGGTCTGGGTTCCATTGCAGCAGAAGGATGGGACACGGGACACAAGAAAAGGGTTGCTTGGGCATCTGCATTTACAGTTGTCCATTTCCACTCCTTCCTCCTTCAGTTCCCTGGGAACATGGGACCCTGTCCCCAGGCTGCTCCCCTTTTGACACATTTACCCCATATGTGCGCACCCTGACATTTTCTGGGCTAATCATACTCCTCTGCACGGATTGCTCTCACTTACCAGAGCCTAGTTCAGGATGATCTTTTCCATCTGCAGTCACTGTATTTTCTTTCAGGGTTGCTGCTGCTTCCTTCATACAGAGTGCCTGCCATTTCAGTGGTGGAAAGACCTTTTCTCCTGGTTGCCAGAGCACAGCAGGAGGTAATGATGGCCAGGAGCGGCTGACATTTTCTCCTCTAGTCTTCACCTGGGTTTAAGATGCATGTCTTTTCCCTTGCAAAGGCTAAGGAGATCTTGCCTCACAGTTGAGTGTGGCTGTAATAGGTCACTGTCCTTCAGGTCAGTGGACTGGCTGTAAGAAGAGAAACCAGGATCAGACACTATATATAGCTTGTCTCGCACCTTTTCCCCCTCTTGGACCCAAGCTCCGGTGTCCTGACTAGCTGCCAACTGCACGTTTGCATTCCCTAAGCCCCTCCAGGAACTTGGCCCCTTGTTTCCACGAGCAGATAACATCCCAAGGCCTCAGGAAAGCCGTGCTGGCTGGATGAGGAGCAGAACAACAGAAGCCATGCCGTGGACAAAGTTGTGAAGGACTGGAAGGAAAAAGGGCTGATTCAGCTTCACAGTTTGTTGGTCAAGGCCAAATTCTGCCTACTCACATCCATGCAAGCTTGCGGGATCCATGAAATTCGGCACAGCATTCTGCTTCAGTGAGGCGCAGGATATAAATATCTTGGTTTAGGACTGGAAAGACAGACAGACAGATAGAGGGTTTCAGCTTAGTTTCAGAGCTGCAACATGAGCTTCCCCAAGGAGCCCGTCTGAACCTAGAAGAGTTGTTGGCTACTGCACTGAAAGATAAAACAGTGAAGAACTAACATGGCTTATAATGATTTGACTGAACCCAGATGAGAATTTAAATGCTAGTTTCCTGTGAGCCCAGCTGCAGGGGACTGCTGGGATGCAGCACATCAACTTTGGCCCGTCAACACTAAAGTTCTTCTGAGGCTAGCTGGCCCACGTTCACTCACTGGTTAGCTCAGCCATTTCTGAGCCCAGGAAAATGCCAACCCACCTCTGCCTCCAATTCTCAGAAATGTTAGCTAAACAAGACTCAGAAAACATTAAATTGAGAGCAAAATGAAAACAAAACAGGGCAGGGAAAGGAGCTTGTTGTTGCAAACAGACTACAAGGCAAGAAAAGCTTGATTTTTATAAGTGTCTACATTTATTGTAAAAACTACATATAATAATGTATGAGCTTTAAGATTATAACGGGTATCCTTCCAGTAGATAAGAAAAAAAATGTAGGCCCTTCTTCTGACACAGTGACTCATGATGCCAATTGCATGTCACTGAAGTCCAGAGAAATACTCGCACAGGTAATCATAAGGAACAGCAGTGGAAATAGGGCCATGACAAGAAACCCACCATGCGAGAGTACGGGGTCCACCTAGTTCAGGTTTGCTCACTTGCAGTCACATCCAGTGACGCTGTACGTGCTGATCAGAGTCTCACCTGAATCCTTCTTTACTACAGCTTTACATTGTGAGTACTGACAATCACTACTGTTCTACTTACCATAGAGTTAAAATTATACAGATGCTACACCTACCAGGAGCAAAAGTAGATAAAATCATGGCAGCCATGATATGCTAGCACCTTCTGGGGAGATTTTCAGTGCCACGACTGTCAGATAAACATTTAATTCCCTCTCATTTTTTTGATAGCTATCCAGCTAAACATCTGTTTGTGCCTTTGAGAATCATCACTGACATTGGTACTACCAGAAGAAGAAAAATTAAGAAGACAAAGGCAGGCAGACATCTTCGCACATGCATCTTTACCTTCACACATCTACCTTGTGCTGATGGCCAGAAGAGCATGTTGGAAACAAAGGTGCATATGAAGGTCTAAGGTGCATATGGAATGCACTTTATGTTTACATTCTGGAAATCTCTACTGTCCTGGAGCCAAAAATCATTATTTTCCTGCTTCTTTCCCACCATTTTTATTACACTTACAGTGGCTCTACAGCTGGCGCAATTTAAAATAATACTATTTCTAAGGCATGGCAATGGTTGTGGCAGTTCATTGCTGCATTTCTAATCATCTCATTTTGCCCTGCATCTACATGATTTAGAATTCTTTATGGTGCTCTATAAATGGGTATCCATTAAGTAAGCCATAAAAATCTTTTAACCTAAGGTCAATGTTTGGCTTACAGTGACTATATTTAAATATGATTAGTGGAACTCTGCATTCTGATTAAGCAATTTCATATAAAGTAAACTCACTGTAATTTTTTTTTTTTTTAACTGTAGGCAGAGTATGAGATTCACATTTCTTTAGTGAAACTGAGGGGGTGGGAATGTGATTTGATTACAAGAGTAAATATAAGATCATATGACTGAAAAATTAATAGCTTCCCTTATTCCAGTTTAATCTGTTAAAATAACTTCAGAAAAGGCTTAAGGCCTGAAATATTTGACTACTATTCAGTAAGCCGGCCAAACAGCTTAGCGGAGTCCCCCATGGAAAATCCTTGATTGACATTCTGCATGATAACTGAATACTTAGGTTTTCAACCAATACATTTATGCAGCATTTTCTTACACATTCTTACAAATTTTGAACAGCTGAGAATTTATTGGGCTTCTTCCTGTTGAAAAAAATCTTGTGGATATTTCAATGGAGTGTTTATTGTTAACTGAGTTCAGACTCCAGGGACAACTAATGTTTTCTACCCTAGATAAATCCACACTGAGAATTGGACAATGTCACAACCAAGTCCCATCAAATAGATTACAATAGGTCATTTCCATTTGGTGAGGAAAGATTTGTCTAAGGAAGTCTTGAGTTAAAAAAATGTAACTCTATTACATCTAGTGAAAAATATAAAGCACATTTTCCCCAAAAAAGTAATATGTGCAAGATCCATTGAAAACTTGGCTTGAAAATCTTTGTTGTGTGGGTGCGGAACGTCTAAATTATTCAGAGTGTTTGCTGGTGGGAGATGGAGTGCTATTCCACTGAGATACCAAATAAAAACTATTCCAGGTCACTCCTGAAAATGACTCCTGACTAAAAGAGCTGAAGGACGGAGTTCAAAAGAGCCAACAGTTTGAAGTTTAATTGCCTCAAGTCCTATACAGCTCTTGGTACTCCTTCACATAGTGTAACCATCTAGGTAATAATGATAATGTATCCTATTGCAGAAAACTGAGTTGGGTCTTTAATGATTTCTTCTGGTAGAGCTTCGCGCCTCAAAAGGTCATGGGCAATGCAGTACTCTGGATTGCTTTGGGTCAGAGCTGAACACACTTGAAGGGCTGTGGAGAAGCTTGTGTTGCCATTGCAAAAACATGCCTGTTTGAAGAAAGTCTCCAATATTATCAATCAAACACATCTCCTTACCTTTAAATGCACTTTAACAAATTACTAGAAATTCCAAGGGTTTTTTCCATAGTCTTTATGCATTTAAGCTCTGGAGACTATACTAATAGCATTCAGTGTAATGGCAACAGGCCACTGTCAGAGAACGAGGCTACATCCAGAGTTAGGGTAAGATCTCCTCAGTGCTGCAGAAGACAGAAACACACAGACACAGACACAAAACCTCCAGTCATCATTCAACCTCATTATTGTGATTCCTTAAGGATTCTTTAGCATCTAGCAGCTAATAATCTGTGTTACCCCAGGCTGAAGTACAGTTCCTTGTGGACACAGCCATTTCTTTGATGCAAAGCAAAATGACAGCATGAGCAGGTATTGTCAGAAAATCTTGTATGTAATGAAGATACACACTGCAGTTAAATCTCAGATGAGGTCTTAATGCCAGTCTCATTGTCATGAGGGTTACCTCCATAGTAGCAATGACAAGCTATGTTTGTCCTAACAGGGAGGTTCAATTACAATCCCTTCTCCATTTGCAAGACCTCCAGATGTATTTCCTGTAAAGTAAGTAGTTAAACCTTTAGTAAATGTTCAACTTGTCCAATACCAAAGCTGGTAAAGGATTGTGATTATTGCTCCAGTTCACTCCATGCTGATTTCATGCAAGCCACAGATGGCAGACCAGTGAGCTTCTCTGCTACACAGCCCAGGACACAGGTTATGGATCTAGGTTTACCTGTTCAAAGTTGGTCAAAAAGGGAATCCAAGAAACCTGCAGACACATACACAACCGCTCAAACAATGGTGGAGTGCTCAAGAATGGCAGGTTTGCCTCAGGGATTGACCTGAACCTTCCTTTCAAACATCTACCTTTCAAATGCAGAGCCTGCTCCTTCTTACGAAGCTGCCATGTCACAGTTTGCCAAGGGTAGGGCTCAAGATCCATCTCCCCACTAGATATGCACAGGTGAGGATAGCCTTGGGAAAGTATCCCTTCCCAAGAAACTGAAAACATTTGCTCTTGACTTGCAGCTACTTTTTGTTACGCACACATTATTCAGAGTTCCCCTCCCAGAAGGTGTCTCCATGGCATGGAGCAGGCGATACGCCAGGAGGGTAGAGATTTGGACTATCTGCAGCTACTGAAACAGTCGTTGAATTCCTGCTTCAGTTGGAAGTTGGAGGTCTATCTTCAAACTAATTTATACAGAAGGTCAAATAGATATCTGCAAGAGCTGAAGAAGGAAAATACCACCTCCTAACACTCTCTTACGCTGATCACTTTTCTTTACACCAAGTTGAATTCAAACAGAATAGATAGGTTTTGCTGGATCTGAGCAGCTTGCTACCTCCAATGGTGTCACAGGTTCACCTGTGGAAAGAGCGTAAGAAACAGGGCATATAACACAGTTCTTCCCCCGACACACCTTCTGCATTTCTGGCAATCGGTGATTTACCATTTGGGCTGGAGGCTGTAGCCAGTGTTTATTAGCTACAAATGAACCTATCCTACATGAATTTGTCTAATCTGTCTTCTAACTGGTTTAAACCTTTGGCCTCCACAATATGTTAGGATTAAGAGTGTCATGACTTAATTACACATTGAATTAAAAAGTCCTTCCTTTGGTCTGCTTTAAAACCTCTGCCTGATACTTTTATTAGCTTCTCCTTACTTCTTTTATTACCAGAAACGATGAGTATTCATTCCCTGTTCCTCATTCTTCATGATTTTATGGACCTATATTACCATTCATCTCTTTTCCAATCTATTAATCTCTTCTCCTACAGCAACCATTCTATATTTCTCATCAGCTTTGTTTCCCTCCCTTCTATCTTTTTCTAGCTATGGTAACCAGAACTGTACATAATGGATTTGAACAGAGGCATAATCTATTTTGGTTTTTGTTTTAGTTCCTTTCTAATCATTGCTACCTGTCTTTCTCTCTTTTTGACCATCACTGAACACTGAGCTGACTTTTCAGGGAATTATCCAGTGACTCCCAGACCAATTTTCTGAATAGAAGCAGCTCAGTTACACTGTTCATAGCTAGGGTGTTTTTTTTTCCTCCTGTATGTATTATCTTGCATGTGTGAATATTGTAGTTCATATGCCATTTTGTCACTTGGTCATGCAGTATTGTCAGTGCCTTCTGAACCTTCTTGCACTTCACTTTAGGCTGTGTAAAGCCATACATTATTTTTGTACTATTTGTGTAGGAACGGCTGTGGAATTTCACTAGCGGTCACTGCTAAGGGTGATGAGCAGCAGCAGTCGCAGCTGACATCCCAGTGGGATCCCACTGATAAGCTCCCTCCATTTTTCCCTCTTTCCATTTTATGCAATGACTCATTTGTTTATTTAACAGCCTGTGCTGAGTGGCCTCGTCAAAAGCTTTTCAGAAATCACTGTTATCCACATGGTTCTTTATTCCACCAGGTGTGGTGGCTGATGTAGGTGACAGAGAGCCCATTGTAAGCATCAGTTCAACTGTATCCACTTGATTTCCCTTTGTACTCTAGGGTCTAAGCTGTCTAGTCCTGATAATTCATTACTAATCATTTCATCAGCTGGTTGTTCAGCTCCTTCTCCTGACATTTCACCTTCATACAGTTCCTCAGGTTGACTCACGTAAAGATATTCTCCTACATGGGAACTTCTGTATGATCTGCTATAGAAAACTCTAGCATGATAAAGTTCAGTGCTATAGCTGTTGTGGAACACCTCTCCCCATTTTTTCAGATAGTCACATACATTGGTTCTCAAAGCCCTCCTCTCGCCACTGGAACTGTAAAGGCAACAGCAAAAGGATTGCTGTCCCTACAGCCACTCATTCCCCATGAGACACCCAAGCCTGTTCTTCTCTGTCCCTGCATTAGCAGACAATCTGATGTGCAACCTTTCTCTCTTTCACTGGCTTTTCCTCAAAAGAACAGTCAGAAATTTATTTAAGCACTATACTTCTGTTATCATCTGCACAAGTTGCAAGGAGTGCATTTTTTTCCAGGGAATCTTTTAAGAGTTTTCCAAGCCTTAGCCATGAAGCAATAGTTACCCCCTACCTGTTGGCCAAACAGCTGCTGTAATTTGATTCCTGCTCTTTTCTTTTTGGTTCCTATTCTCCTGGAGAATTGCTAGCTATTGCTGAAATTTGTATTGTGCCTGTTTTTATTAATTCATCAAATGCCAATGAACTGGTTCCTCATTCTGTTTGACCAGCTGTTTCATATAATCTGTTGTTACAATTGGCTTTAAAAATCTCCCAGGAGGAGCACAATAACTCAAATTTGTCGGATCTGCAGTAATTCATGAAAGATGGTTAGTATGTGGAAATCCACATTTCTTAAATGCAAGTATCAAGATACCAGTCCTATTGTTGAAACCAAGATGGGACTTCCAATATAACCCACTTGTCACTTACAATTCCTCCGCCCCCCTTCATATTACTGTGTAGCCTGAAATTTTCTGTGTTTGGTCTTAGTCCAGAGTTCAATGTATTTCCTTTTAAGAGAGAAGAAAATCCATTCAGATTAGCACCAAACAATCCGAACAATTAAGAAAATCACTCAGATGCTCCTTACGCACGGATAACTCAAGAAACATTTTCTTTAAAGCCTCACATTTGGCATGCGTCTAAGAGGAATGTGTGGTTTGCCTTGATAGAAGAAATATGGTAATGAATGTTCAAAGATTTTCTACTTTGTAATTTGTAACTGTCCTTACTGGTTTAGCAATAAGTATATAAGTATAATGTTCAGAGAGTTTTTAGTTATGGTTATTTGACTGCAACACAGACCTTTTTGTTATCTTATTTGACTCGGGAGTTACATAAGATGTCGTTTGGAAACCACCATCTGGCGCTATACAATGTCAAATGCATATACCCTGAAGAGAGTCTCAACATTTTCTTTACAAAAACGGTGGCTCGGTGCTTCTTTTCTGCAGCACCTTCTCACCTGCACAACAGTTCTGTATAAAACAGTTCCAGCTCGCGGGCATGAACTCCAATGTGAAATTACAGATTTTTAAATCCATTCTGGTATTTATGGGAAGTGTAGTTAAATGCAATGAGAGGCAGCAACCAGTTCTTTCATAAAAGTTCAATTCCCTGATAGCATAAAGCAATATACCATCAATAAACAGTTAGTTATATCAGTTTAGGCCTCATCTTCGGATTCAGCTGCTCTGAATATGTTTGATATCATCCAGCACATGCAGCCTAGTAGCATGAGGGCAGTTATGTCTATGTGGAGATCTCCTAAAAGCAGCCTAAGATCATCCCTACACTGTGAAGTAAGGCGGGCATACAAGCTGGCTTCAAGCACACACACTTCTCGTCCATAGTACATGGCCTGTGCATCCATGCCCTCCTTGAAGGAACCCCGCTTGGGCTGTCCCTTGGACACCTGGCTTCGTCCATCCTTCCTGCATGCAGCCCACTGACAGAAGAGCCTGGGCTACAGCTCTGGCCTTCAAACTCCTCCGCGTCAGAGAATCAGAAGTCCTCCTGGCCGCCAGTCCTCCGGCACATGCGTGCACACAGTGCACGTGGGGGGGCAAGCCTAGACTTCAGAGCAGGTTCGGAGCCAGAGTGCGACACAGAAGCTGATGCTGGCTCTGCAGCCTTGGCAACGGCATGTAGGGGCCAGGAGTGATGTCTCCAAGGTCAGGACTGGCACAAGTAGTCTTAGACTGCCCACCTCACGTGGCTGAGAAGCAGCTTGTTAACAGCTGGCAAAGGAAAAAAGATCAGTTGTGGGCAGAGGAGCTTCTGTCCTGCTGGGTACCCCAGGAGCAGCTCATTAAAGAAATTAAAGGGCGTGCCCCACCTCTCCCCTCTATGCCTACAACAGCTCTTCCGATCTGCACAGTTTCAACCCGTGCAGCAGCCTGAAATGCAGAAGATGCAGAAGTGGGCGTCCTGTCCTTTAGCTCTGATGTCTAATCCTGTGTGTCCTAAGGAGACAGGCTTTTCAAAGCACCCAGCTGCTGTTCCGGGGTCTCGTACATAACACTTGCTCAGAGAACAAGGAACATCTTTTAGCTTCATTACCAGTAGGTAACCCTGCTGACTTTAGATGCAGTGAGATCTCTGGTTTAGCTTCCTTGTGGGAATGACTGTTGACAAATAAAACAGAGCCAGCTTGTGGTCAAAGCACAGGATCTTTGCTCTATTCCTGGAATTGCAGCAGATTTCCTGTGTGGCTTTGGACAAGTCACGTAAGCCAAAGTATTCAAACCTGGGGCCAAGCCACTGGGTGCTCAGCAGCTTGAAAATCAGGTGTTTGTTTATTTGTCTAAGTATAGATTTAGGACCTTTATTTTTGGCATCCATTCTTTTTAAATCTTTGGCCTATGTGTCTCAGATTCAAGACCTATATGGCCACATTACATAGCCAACCAAATCTCCCGCTGAACTCGGAGAGAGCACTGTGTTTCCTGGATGTCAGGCCAATTATCTACATATGAATTTAGGTGCCTGCCTTTAGTTTGCACGGCTGATCATGTGGGGATTCATCTCTCTGAGCCAATAACTTCCACCTACGAATGAAGAGGACCCAGGAGCACACTTCCATCTCTTCAGGCCTTTCAGAAGCTGTGCTGGTTTTGGCTGGGATACAGTTAATTTTCTTCATAGTAGCTAGGATGGGGCTATGTTTTGGATTTGTGCTGAAAACAGTGTTGATAACACAGGGATGTTTTAGCTATTGCTGAGCAGTGCTTACACAGAGTCAAGGCCTTTTCTGCTTCTCACCCCACCAGCGAGTAGGCTGGGGGTGCACAAGAAGTTGGGAGGGGACACAGCTGGGACAGCTGACCCCAACTGACCAAAGGGCTATTCCATACCATATGGCGTCATGCTCAGCATATAAAGCTGGAGGAAGAAGAAGGAAGGAGGGGGCGTTTTGTTTTCCCAAGTAACCATTACGCATGATGGAGCCCTGCTTTCCTGGAGATGGCTGAACACCTGCCTGCTCATGGGAAGTAGTGAATGAATTCCTTGCTTTGCTTTGCTTGTGTACATGGGTTTTGCTTTCTCTGTTAAACTGTCTTTATCTCAACCCACGAGTTTTCTCACTTTTACCCTTCTGATTCTCTCCCCCATCCCACCAGGGGGGAGTGAGCGAGTGGCTGGGTGGTGCTTAGTTGCCAGCTGGGGTTAAACCATGACAGAGGCTCAGCATGTTATGGGTGGAAATGCTCTAATCCCTTATCCAAACAGAGAAATGCAAAAATTATCATTTGTACTGATGTTTATTATACCTCTGTAATTACACTTGATTTGGACAGTCATTGAATATCCCCTTTGTATTGTCAGTGGGGAGAAACTCAACACTTGCTGAGCAGAAAGGTCTAGCAGTTGTTCTCATCCTGAAAATGAAGTAGATTTTTTTTCTAAAAAAGGAACCCCAGAATTTGCCTGCTAGTTTTTTGTTCCCACTCCTCCCCAAGATATAAGCCTTCTGTCAGGTCCCATCATCAGAAAATATAATGTAAGACCTTTTTAAACAGAAAAATGCAAGGTAGAAGTCCAAAACCACTAATTATTTTTCATTCCTTGTTTTAAATAACCTGTCAAAATAAACAAATACCTTCTAGGCTGAGACTTTCTATGGCAATTTTTAGTCCTGGCTGAATTTTAACAGCCAACTTATAACAACAATACTCCCTTATTGGTAGTGGCATGTATGCTACCACGGTAAAAATATTTTCAATGTGCAGACACTGTATGGCATTTAAATAGAAATATCCTTTTTATTTTTGCTGACAGACTCCTCAGGCAAAGCTGGCTGATTGGAGAAGCAGAACTTTTATTAGCATACCCAGGGGCCAGCCGGCTGGATGCTGTGTTCAACACGCTGCTCTCACACAGGAGGGGGTTATCAGGAAGGAGGAATAGGGTATCTAATCTGAGTCCCCATTAAGGCCTGCATAGTAGAACCTAACAGAAGACACCAATGATGTATTTCATACCCCAGAGGATGGAGGACAGGGTTTTTTTTTCCAATATGCAGGAGACCTGTCAGATATGTGGCAAGAAGCAGGTACAAAAGCAGGTGAAGTCTCTAAAAATACTGGTGGTGAGTGAGATTTCCTAGCAAAGTGGATTAAAAATCCAAGGGAATCTTTAAACCAAATATTGGCTTTTGTAGAACAACAAAACCAGGATAGTGTTTCCACTCAGCCATAAAAGTTACTGCGGTTGTGTAATCATGTTGAGTTGTGGCCTTAGGAGAAGTTATAAAGCAGCTGCAGCAAATTAACTTTTCAAAAGTTATTATGGATTGGATGGAATCTAGAAAATTCCCCCATGTTATTTTTTTTAATAGAACTGTAAAATGAACAACCGTGGATGAGATCTTATCTCAAGCCTCTCACCCTGGGCGAGCACAAACCTGAAGACTTCAAGGGGAAATGCAAAGCCGGCAGCTCCCCTCCCCTCAAAACAGACACCCCCCTCCCAAAAATGGATGGACATCTTTTTTCCTCTGTAAGGGCTTGATCCGTATCCCACAGAATTCAGCCAGAGGAATCCCACCATAGGGGCCTGGTAGACCTTAAACAAGGTATAAATTTGTGGGGTGATCTCATATGACTGGCTTCTTGCAAAACAGTTGGGGATCCTCACACCTGAGGATGGGGTGTGCAACACCAGAGCTAACCCACGGGAGGGTTGCCACAGCTGGCACGGGAGCAAATTCTGGATTCAGTAGGATGCTGTAAATGGGAAGTCACTGGTTCTCAGGCTAAAAGACAGCACTTGATCTGCTGGGTTCCAGCAAGCCCAGAGCTCAGCCAGAGCAACACCCTCTGACCTCCCCTGGGAGGAAGTTACAGTCACTCAACTAATAGGAGGCACCTTGACTTTCTAGGAGGAGGCAGCTGCCAACCTTATCCAAAGTGTAATTTGGGAAAGAACAACACAGCTTGCAGACCACCTTGAGGCTGCTGAGCCCGGGGAGTAAGTAGAAAACAGAGGGTCCAGACAACAGCAGGAAAGAAACCAACAGTACTGCGTAAGAAGATGTGAAGTAAAACAAAAGAAGACACTGGTGTCATGGTCACCGCAGTCACAAGTATTTGGACTAGAAAATTTGTCATTTGGGAGATGAACAGGCTTGAAAACTCCTGGACTGAGCCGTGAGAAAACCGCACAGTAATAGTCAGAAACATGTGGGGTGGGGGGAGGCAGGCGTAGTAGAAAGAGCAGCATGTCTTGATGTCTGAATGAAATCCATACTGCAACTGTTTTAGGACAAATGCCTTATATCTTAACCCATAAAAGCTCTTGAATTAGAACTTAAAGAAGCAAGTCACTAGAAACGCATTACCTCTGACTTTTTTTCTGTATTCTCTTGCCCAGTCAGTGGTCTGAAATGTACATACCTATCATTTGACTCATCATGTATAACAAAATGTGAAGCACTGGAGCGACTCTAGGACCTGGAGTTCCAGGTTCTTGTGGCTGCATGAGGTGACAGTCTCAGAGCACTTGAGTTCATGTTGGGTCTAAACACAATAGAAAGAAGTCAGTGCTTCCAATGTAGGCACCCTCTGAGTATTTAGAAACAAATATGAATTAACAATGCCTATAGTACCCTTAAGAGCAGAGTACATGGCATTTCAATGTCTATTCAAAGCCAGCTAGTGTACCAAATGTGAGGGATCTGGCCCATTATAATAGTAAGATGTGACACATACAATGTTTCAGACCTTCAAAGTGTTGTCTCAGCATAAATTAATGACTTCTCACCAACACTCATGTGAGACAGGTAAGTATTTACACAAATAGGGAAACCAAGACCCGTTCAGAACATATTTATAGAGTGACCTAGTTACATTTGGGCATGTTAGACTGTGTTCTCGCCTGAGGACAGTTTTCAGATGTGACGCAATTTGCAAGTCACCGAACTACAGATGTAGGCTTGTGGATGGCCAGACAGCCAAGCTCCCCTGTGATCATCTTTCCTGCATTCAATCAGAAGGGCTGCTTCAAATATTTTCAAGTATTTACCTGAACCATTCTGGAAGGAGGAAGCCGGGTTTATCTACCAAAGAACTTGAAACGGAGCACACAGAAACCCTGCATACAGAAAAAAGCCTTTGCATACAAAAAAGCTTTTGACAAAATGTGGGCTATTTTTAATATCCACAGATCAGCCTCCCTAGAGGCAAGTAATGATAGAGGTGGACTGAGGGACTAACAGAAATTAGTGGCACTGTTCTTTGCAAATTAGTTTTTAAAAAATGTCAATTTTGGGGCAACCATTAGAAAGTAAAAGAGTTCAAAGTCCCTTCCCTCTTTGTGTTTCATAACTCGGATCCTGTCTGTTTAACTCCCCACTTGTCTGGGGCAGTGGCTGTCTCTTTCACCGTCTCTTTACACTATCTAAGGGTAAAAGCCTTAAAAGAGCCTCTGAGTTAATGATGGCCATCCTCTGGCCTACAGGCCCATGGTAGCATGTGAACTACTTACAAGGGATCTGGGAAAAGTGATTGAGGAGAAGAGTTGTCACTATGCTTATGCTATGCTTCACCTCTGTTAAAAATTTTGTAGGGATCCACTAACTGGGAGACATTGGAAAACACTGCTCTAAATGAGCTTGTAATGACATTTATCAAAATATCAGCCAACCTATTAACGATACAAGCTCTCCTCACAGGCCTTGTTCCTCATAACACAAACAAAATTACTATGGAAAAAATAGTTTCCTGGTAGACTTATGAGTTATGGATATCTAATATCTCAAGTACCGAAAAGGCAGGAGGTGAACAAGATTACCTTAGG
The DNA here is from genome assembly GCF_034638445.1 of Ciconia boyciana. Classification (NCBI taxonomy): domain Eukaryota; kingdom Metazoa; phylum Chordata; class Aves; order Ciconiiformes; family Ciconiidae; genus Ciconia; species Ciconia boyciana. Next base: position 117,968,542 of record NC_132934.1, on the reverse strand, counting down.
GTGATCTGAACGACTCTAACCCAACTTAGAAGGTAGGGACAAATAAACCTGAAGAATGGATAGATCATCCCCACATGGAATGACAGCCCCTTCAAAGTCAGCATGTGACTATTCTGCAAAGGATTTCCCTTTGAGATCCCAAAATACACCCACCGCACACTTCCACACTTGGTCTTCACTTGGTTGCACAGACTTCCTGTTGCTTCTGGCCCAGAAACGGGGACAGAAACAAATTCAACTGCAGGATCTGGTTTGTATTGTTTGCTCTTGATTTGTTTGGCGTGCAGAGGGCAGTGTTTTCCAAAAGCCTCCGTGACACTACAACTGTTCTCTAATGAAATGTCAATGGGAACTTTACCACTGACTTCATTGGGAACAGCTTTAGGTAAATGCTAGTCTCTTTCTGGAAAAAAAATAGCCCAACAAAAAACCAACAAAAAGCCCTCAGTCTTTGTTTTCCTTAAAATGATGTCTTGTGAGTGTATTATACAGGGATGCCAGTCCAAGGGAGGCAGAAAAGAATGCTGCGAGACAAAATGCAGAGTCTCCTCTAAATATCAAGCGCAGAAAGCAGTCAGTGACTTGCCATTTTTACAGTGTATAATTGGCAGGAAGCTGTCACAGATGCCCTACATTCTCCAAACAATGTTTCAGTTTCTCTTTCCCTTCAGAATATTTTCTGAGAGTCCCCCTTGCCAGCTATCTCATCAGTCCTCTGGTATTTTTCCCTGGGGCCTTCATTTCCTCGTCTAACCGTGCCCACTGACATATATCCCCTTTCACACATCTAGGTCTCCTTTGACCTTTCTCACTTTCTTTCATACTGTCACAGTTTTAATTCAGGTCACTTCATCTTTTCCTCTCAGTGTAAGCATGTAGTTGTGTTTGAGAATCTGTACTATCCTCATCGGTATGAATGATGGTTCTCATTTCTACAGTAGTCCAACAAGGATGAAATCTTTCCAATAAAAAGCCATCATCAAAGTGAACACTGTTTCCCAATCACTTTATTTGAAAGAAAATAGATGATCCCATTGTGAGGACCTGGATCACCTGTAATATTCACTTTGTACTTGCTATAGGCCCCATCCAAACCTTGTTCAGAATTAGTGGCAGTTTTTGCATCACCACTTAGGATTGCATTATAACTTGTTACAGGATAATTTTGTTTTCTCCTACGTGAACAGTCTTGTTCCCACTTACTCCTGCATATTTCTGCTGGGTGTTGTATCCTCACAAGGAGTGTTGTACAGTAATAAGAATTTTAGCCCTCAAATGTACCTTCCTTAAAGCCCACTTATTGTTTTTGGAAAGTGCTCAGTTCCTTCAATTGTTTTCCTATCAATAAACTTTCACTCATTAATATGTTCTCCATGCTGGTGGCAGGTTTTACCTTTAGAGCAAGCAAACAGAAAGGTAGTTGGACCATGCAACCTCAACTGCTGCTTAGCTTTATGCTAGCATGAATGAAAGATTTTATGGGTGCCACACTGTTCACTTCTGGCACTGAACAGCTCAGTAGCTGAGATCATATGCAAACCAGCTGCTCTTCCAGGTGACATGTTCATTGTCCCTATAGGAACACTCTGCATTCAAACCCTATGCAAACACGTGATGTGTTTGCACACAAAGCTGGCTCATCTCCATAAAACATTCATAGGATTGGAACAGGAAGCTGATGTATTGTGTGCTATATTTTTTCCTCCATGTTCTAGAGAAAAATATCAGAAAAGAAGGAAGATATGAGCCATTAAGTCTGTAGTGCAACCAGGCTGTAGTCATGAACTGAGAACAGGAGCTGGCCTCCAGCTTCTTGAAGACCTGGGAGTAAATGGGAAAAATAAAAAAATCAATGACTATGGCCTCAGTCTTCATAGCCGCATCTCCATCCAGTATGAATTTGGGCTGCTCCAGTAGAATCAGTGTAGATCACTGGGGATCTGGCTATCGACCTCCTAAGTCCAGACTTGCTCCAGCTCATTTTAGTGAATAACAGTGTACACAGGCCACCATTTTCCAGGTGACTTAAGGCTGCCCAAGACCTGAATTGATCTGAAAACCCTGACCTAAATATCTTCAGTGGCAGCAGAAAATGACTCCCTGCTTCTTATATATATTATCTGTTTTAATAAAGGGTTCCTACAAAAGAAACCCCTTGTGTCTCCAAAGAAAATCCATACACTCTTTAAGGTGACTTTGTTGTTCATGAATGGTACCTGCATGCAGCCAGGGTTCTCTGCTTCTTACAAATAGCTCCTGAGCTACATACATTAAACAGCAGTTTTAAAGCAAGAAAATAGCTTGAAAGGAATGAATGCTTAAGCAGAACACCATCTAAGGAATCATTCATGCCAGCTCAACAGCTTTATTACCCCTTGGTCTGCTTTATTGCAGACTCAGAGGAGGGGAAGATATGGATAATAGCCACTCACACCTTAAATTTCACCCTCAATCAAAAAGCTTCTCTCTCTGTTTTCCACTTTTCATGGAACAGCCAAGCCACTTATGTACTTGCTGAAGGCAACTGCCCACTTCTTACAGAAACCCTAAAAAGATGCAGTGGTGATGCAGTCATACATAAACAATAGCTTGTTTTACAGAAGAACTGTTCGTTATATACTGTTTATAAACGAGTCCCAGACGTCTTTTCTTACACGTACATCTGCATATAGTCATCAGTTTGGCAAGGACAGCATGGAGCATGATAAATCAGCATCGATCAGGCTCACAGACTATCCTGGAATTTGTCATTGCAGAGGGCTATTTGTCAGGCTTTGACCAATAAAAGCAGTGAAGCAATGCTTCTGCTATTTAAGAAGTTTAGTCCATTTTGAAGCATGCCAACTAGACTCCTGGGCTCTGCAGTCTAGCTCTTCAAAGGAGGTGTTTTCAACCTGCATACTAAAGACCAGTGATAACATTTCCGAAAGTGAGTGCAACAGGCTTGTAATTAGTTTTCTTTAATGTACCCAGAAGAACATTTCTTAATGTACACAGAAGCAACCAAAGGAACCCACAAAATGGGGGGAGAGTGGATCAAAACTGCAAGAGTAGTCCTCTTTTAATTTCATTTTAAATTGATGGCAAGTGTAAACCATCAGCAATAATACACCAGAAGATGATGTTTCCTAAAGAAAAGGTTGGTGACCTTCAGTGGACCAGGTTGACAGGCACTGCCCTGGCATCTCCTGGTTATCTTGGCCTTGCAGAATAATTAGTATCTCAGAGATGTCCTTCTCATTCTCTTGCACTTTCCCATCAGCAGGCCAGTTTAAGCAATGGTTCTTCCCATCAGTTTGCTGACCATTTAGTTTCATAGATACTTCCACTGCCCTACATGCAGGAAGAGGACTGAATGCCTAGCTGTAGCAGCTTGACTCCTGGTACGGGTCCCTCTCTTTTTCAGGTGCAGTGCTTGAGTCACAAAGGATCTTGATGCACCATTCCTCTGCTGGGAAATGGCTGGATTTGTTACTACTGTTACCTATGGGATGTTATTACTTACTGTCTTACTATGTTGCCTAAGAAACTCAGTCTTCAGGTTAGTATCTCATTGTGCTAGGAACAGCAAACCCCCTGACTAAACTCTGGTCCAGAGACTTCATGGACAGTGACTGAAGACAATGAATGGATGTAGATTAGGGATGCCAGGACTTAAGGAGAAAATACCGCAGAGCGCAGTCGGCAGCAGTCATAGCATACAACTGTTGTCAGAGCCAAGCTGCTGTCGCAGAAGCCCAGGGAAGGGGAATCTGAAAGCAAATAGTGAAGTAACTTGCAGGTTTTCCTGGGAAGCTCCCTCACCAAAGAGGCACTATGTAAGAGAGCAGGAAGAACTCAGATTAAAGCTCTAACGTTGACATTAGATGCTAGCAACAAGGCAGATGAGAGATGACTTATCACCAAACATGATGTCACAAGAATGAAGGAGAGAGGCATCTCTCCATCAGGACAGTGTGGACAAGTAGCTCACATGTAATAGAAAATAAGACCCAGTGTACAGGTTGAACAGAGAGGATTGGCACAGTGAGCACAATATTCCCTAGACTATGTTCTCAATAGAAAGTTATTGGGTAGGGTGGCGGGTAGAGTAAGGCCAGAAAAAGGGTGTTGCAGCACTATGTGGAGTGGAAGAACAGGAACCGGGCTAGCAGACTTTAGCCTCATTTCCTAAGGAAAGAATTCCAATATGATTATATTATCCATGTGTTAGTGTCCGTCTCTTGTCCTATTTCATAATTCTTGCACCCAGTGACTAAGTTCAGCCACATCTGGCAGGTGAACAGATCTCAAAATACAAAACTCCTACACAGTTCATGAAAATAGAGGGCAGGCACAAGACAGAGATCCTAGAAGAGTCTTTGACTTGACCACACCATCCATGGGCTGCGGTATGAATTCACTCTGTATTAAACATCATGTGGGAGAGAAAGAGGCCATATAAACGATCCCAATGACATAAGAGCTTCCATCAGATGCTGCATCTTCCCAAAGTCAGCCTCCAGATACAAATCCATCAGAAAACAGGATACGTAAGTTCGAATATTCATGGAACAGGGTAGCAATGTCTGTACATTAAAGGTGGCTTACATAAAAGATATCTTTGTTCCCATGTGCTCATATTTTCCTGAACCCATGCTCTTCTTCCGCCTAGAAATTCTGCCTATTTTTAGGATATTTCAGGACATTTTCAGGACTTCCTATGTTTGTTTGGATTCCTGGACCTCTGGCAGATGCAGGGAGACCTGGGCAGCAGAGCTGACAGACTGCTGTACATCCCAGATACTCGCACTATATTAGTACACCCTACCATACAGCAACAGTGCCTGACTAGTATCTATCATTGTACAAGACACTTACCTGGCAGGTAGACCTCAGTTTTCTGAGCCATATCAGAGATGCCTGAACAAGTGTTTCATAGCTGGTCTTCACACATAACAAAAGTCCCCCATGTTTGGAAATGTTGGCTTTGCCGAGCATGTGCAGAGCATCCTGTGTATCCTCTGCTTCCATGCTTTCATTCTGTAACCATACTGTCCATATTATCACGTCCAGAAAACCTACAGAGAAAACACAGAAGAGCTATATATGGCTAACAAGGACATTCTGGAAGATTTTTCATAATCCAAAACGAAAAATTATGTAGAGACTTAAGCAACAGATGAGTCGAGGCAGAAAGTGATGAAGGCAGAGATGAGGCAGCAGGATGACTACAGGAGCTGTGATGAGGACAGTAAGAGTCTGGGTCCAGTGATGTTGAAGGTGAGGTGGAGGAGACATCAGCAAGGCAGGCAGACAATTAGTTTGGGCAGAAGGATTTGGCCTGCTGTTGAATCTCCATTTCCTCCAGTGAACATGTTTTATGCAGCATGTAAAGCAATAAGGAAAAACCAAAGGAGGGGTATGTCATATAAGCCACTTTTTAAATCCTTTTTAATAAAAGGAGGTTTGAGCTGCAGGGCCTCGCAGAGCCTCTGCACCACTGTGCTGGCATTTCCACCTAGCAGCAGCATTCCCAGCCACCACCAGCCAAGCAAACAAACAAGCAAACAGCTGCCATGTTGTTTGCATTGTAGATGAACTCAGAAGAAAATACAGCTGCAATTAGTTGGCATGCAGCTGTTGAATTAAATCCTTTACTGCCCAGCTAGTAGAGCACTGAACTGTGGCTTAAGCTGCAGTAGCTGGATTCAAAGCAAGGGGTGCCAAAGAAGGGGTTAACCCTACACCTGTGTTCATGTTCATAATGTGTATTTTTTCCTGAACACATTATTAGTCTGTTAGCTCATTTAGAGACCATAATGAAGTCATTATGATGCCACCAGTATATTTTGCCAGAAAGCTGGCAATCTTTAATCTGCTTCCTCTACAGCATCTCACAAAGGAAGGGAGAAACCAAAACACTGATTTCAACTAACAATGCATTTATTTGCAGTGCTGGGTCCCAGCACATGCTGAGAAGAAAATTCTTTTGTTTAGTCCCCCCTCCTTCTGATGGGTTTTACATAACAAGCAAGGCATAGAAGATCCCTCAATGCAGCACAAAGCCACTCCACCTTTTACATGCTTTTAATTTTCTCTGCACCTTCCTTTGACCTTTCCTTTGGCTGAGGCAACCAAAGATGAAGTTAAAAATTCTTTGAAAAAAGACCTGGCTAATGAGTTGCCGTGCATATATGCATTGCCTGTAACTGCGCGCTGCCACACTTGGGTACCTTCTTGGGGAGGTAACAATATATGCTTAGCAGGGATGTCTAGGAGAAGTGTGCCAGGAAACAATGGTTGGCATGCCAACAAAGAGGACTTTCTGTGGGAATCAGGGGAAGGTAAGGGATATGGACGAGGACAAAGAGGGGCTAATCCACCCCAGTCCACTTTCACACTCACCAGTGCATGTGCATTTACAAATGGGGTAAAAATTACTTTTGTCAATCCCTGCCTTTGTTCCCCGATTAAACAAACCCCACCGATGTTTCAAGCTCACGTGGGTAGCATTCAAGGCAGATGCCCAGAGGGGCTGAATGAGCTGAGTTTTCCCATTAGCAATGGCTGGGATGTGACTGGGTCACACTGCAGTGGAAGAGTTGAGCCACACCTATCCAGCCCTCCATGCGTGAGGGAATGTATGTCTTACCTAAAAAACAGAGAGGTGAGTAGGTCAGGAAGCTGAGTCTAAGGGCAGATGACTACCATGATCATTGTCTTTTCTAAGGGCCTGATCCAAAGTCCAGTGAAACTTCCCACTATTTTCATCACCTAAAAAGGTTAGCAGAGGGAAGTAATTTTACTAGTACCAACAAAATGCTGAAAAACTGCACAAGAAATCCTTCCCTGATGCAAAGAGTTAGTAAATTCAATGACTTGGTCACAGTTAATTGCCAGATGTTCTGCTCACTATCAAGTCCTCCTGAAGCTTCAGTTGAAACTCTTTTCTTCAGACAATGGTAACTTTCTGAGTTACTAGAACATACTGCACAAGAGTGACTTCTCACAAGAGCTCCCATCAGCCACATCCAATGACTGATAACAGCACAGCAAGATTAGCAAAAAGTTGGGACACCAGTATACCTGAGCCCACCATCCTGCTTCACGTGGCAAACAAGTGCAGCACAACTGGTATCTTCCTGTGGCTAAAGCCTGCAAACCACCATTTTGTGACAATATCCTTGTGTTAAAACACTAGCAGCACAACTGAATGCCAGCAGGGCTACTTGCTTTTGGTAGATGGTGCACAGCTGTCAGCAACGTGCTGGCATGCCACAGAGATCTAAGCATCCCCTCCCAGCGTACCACTGCATCACAGCCCTTAATTACCACTCCTGTGCTCTCCTCCAGTGCGTTGATGGTGCACTGGTGAGAGAGTTATTAGTGGGTCCTAAAGGCCAAGGGAGCAGAAAGCACCGAGGGGCAAGGAGGGCACTGTGAGCAAGTGTGGATTGAAAGAGGAAGAGGCAATGAGTATATCATGGGTTGCTTTTCAACAAAGCAAATTATTTATGTTCTCTGAATTTATATGTGGCACATACTGCACAGCTGGGGAAATGTGATCAGATAAGAGGAAGAAGAATAGCCTTGGACTTAAAGCATATGAGCAGAACCAGACAATGTGACTCTCATAAATGGCTTTGACCACCCAGCTCACTGGTGGGGACCTTCGGGACGGCTACTCGAAGCTGTAGCCTCCAAGATAAATGGGCACTCCAGTGTGGAGGAAAGGAGAAAGCCAAGGATGCGGATATTTTCATCCTTGATCACTAGGGACAGTCAGCGCAGTGTGTGCTTGTTGTCCATATGGCAAAACTCTGGCGTTTTGCCACTCCCTGTGGTCACATCTAGCCCTGAGAGGCCCTGACAGCTTGTGGGCTCCCTCCTGCTGTGACCCCAGTGCCTGGGCATACAGGCTCATTGCAGAGAGCCTGGGGACAATTATATGGCTCTGGGAGATGGCCTTGAAAGCAAATGAACTGAGACTCAGAGGAACAGAGCTGAGTGCCTGGGCCTGAGCAGCTGAACAGGACATGAGTAGGACATCTGCACTCCCACCTTAGATGTTTTTCACGCTGTGTGCTTTGAACATGGTCCCAGAGCCATTGACCAATACTAGAGCTATCAACATTACTCTGGAGATGCCTCAACATCCACTCTGTGCCTGACAGCAGAGAGTGCTGAACTTAGCACTTACATGCAGGACATAAGCACTAGAGCCATCCATTGCACCCTGAAGTGATGGAGATACACTACACAGCTTCCATGGAGTTGGTGCGGAAGGAAAAACAAAACATAACCATGATTTCAACCCATAACACAAGGAGCTTTTGTGCTGATCTATCCTATGACCATACAGTCAAAATGAAATAGCACCTTCTGGCTGTCAAGGCCGACAACCACGCAGCTGGAAGCTCTCAGGAAAACTTAGAACCTGCCAAGTCACCATTTCCAGGTGGGAAAAGAAAAGGGCCATACCCAGGGGGAAATCGAATGACAAATAATAACAAAAATAACAGATGTATGGCAGCCCTTTAGAGTAGTGAAACCGAGACTCCTATTGAAGAACTTTGGCTTGGGCTGGGGGGTGGAGCTGCCCCCAACTGCAGCATAGGAGATATGCACAGCATCTTGCATGCACCTACAATGGTCATATGGTGGTGGAGGGGTAGCTGGGAGAGAGAGTGGTGGCAAGGGGGCTTTTTAATCACCAGTGCTGAATGCATAGATTTAGGTGCTTGAAGATCAGGACCATCAACTTCTCTGGGCTAAATGCTCCATAGTTACCTCAGCCCACAGTTTTGGAGAACCACTTGAATATTCTTCGCTCCTGTGCTCCCTGGCAGCACCCTCAAACATTACCTGCCATTGATGTTAACAACAGTCAGATACCCAAATGCTGAATTTATACTATCAGTAGTCAGTCAAGAAGAGTCTAACAGTGCAGGGAAATGAAGAGAGAGCTTCTGAGGCCCAGGTCAATCCCTTGATGCCCAAGTCAGCTTTCCACTATTAACACATATTTATTACATTAATCATTATATCCTAGCACTGTTGATTAAGAAGAAAATTTGCACCAATTTCTTGCTGATCTTGTTAATCATGAGGCAGGTTATTACTAGAAACACTCTTAAATGCACTTATTTTTAATTTTATATATGCTATGTATATATCCTATAGTTTGTAAATATCCAATATGTGAATTACACTTTAATTTTATATCTATATATATCCATTTCATTCAAGATCACTTGAGTCCATGACATAGCCAAATGCCTTAGTTGCTGCGTCATCTGCAACATTTCTAATGCTAGTATCTCCTAGGCTTGAAGCAAGGCAGGTATATGTGTACAGTGGTAGCAGCACAAACATACAGGAAAGAGCTACCTCTGTATCAAGACTGCGTGTGTTGAAAAGATTAAACTTCAGTCTTCTCATGCTGCAAACTTGGCTAAGAAAACTCTAAATTTAAAAGAAGTCAAAAATGCTTCTTGAAGAATTACTGAAATGTCAAGCAGCATATGAAAGGACTCTGTTTTCATGTCGTCTCCATGCCCTAACTCCTTTCACATCCCTCAGGATTATAATTTTTTAAATTGTATTAAAAAAAAAGGCTCAGTCATCTCAAGTGTATAATTTAAATGCCAATTTCCTGCCTGGATTCACATTTTCTAGCTCAGTTTTAAATCATTGAAAACAGATTGAATGGGGTGCCTTGTTTGGCAAGCATTGCTGTTCACCTACCAACAGAACTTCAGTGTGGTCCTCTTCTGCAGACATTTACCCATTGGCTTGATGGGGACTACTCAGGAGAGGAAGGACCTTTCAGGCCTGCTGTGTATCCTTTTGTCTCATCCTGCTGTTAAATCTCTCTGGAAAAGAAACATCAGCATTCTGGAATCTGATACTGTAGAAAATTCTGTGGTCCTTTGGACCCCATAAGTGCCAATTCATGTTTTGCTTACAGAAGCAAAGCAAATGGCTTTTTCCCCTCAAACAACATAATTGCTTTCTCCTTCTTGTGCACAGGACATTAAACAGTTGGGCTTGTTTGTCATACAAAATCAAATTAAAGAGAGCATGACAAGTTAGTGTGTGTCTTCTCTAAAGAATGAGAAAGAACTGATGATCACGTTCCTGCCAGCACCACCCACTTGTCTACCCTGGAAGGGCCAAATGCCATTTCCCAAGGTGAGAGAAGCTCACAGGTGCTCTCCAGTCCCAGGCGTGGAGCTGTGATTTACCTCGCTGCTAAGGGGAGCTAACTGTGGCTGTGCATTTCAAGGGTGGAAAAGTCCTCCACCAGCATTCCTGCATCTCCCTGTTCCTGTGTCTCTGCGCGTCCTCCCACGCCACACTCCCTGCAAGCTGGATCCGCTTATAGTTTCCTGTTTGGAATTGGAAAGCAAATATTCCCCTTGGTCTGCTCCCAGCATAACCACTACCAGCTCCAAAAGTCCTAGTTAACTTCTGCTCTGTCCAAGCAGGATGTTCTTCCAAACATGCAGCCGCTGATCCAGAGGGCACAGCCATATCCTGTTGAAAAGGGAAAAAACAAACACCAGAGTTTCAGCTGCATCGATACAGGTAGTCGTGGTCGCAATGCCATTGCAAGCCCTCTGGGTTTGAGCACCTCCACAGCAGACTTGTAGTACCTGGGGAGGCCCCAGCACCTTGAAGAGCCATGGCTGGCTGCACACTGGAAGTCCAACAGCATCCCAGCTCTATGCCCTGGTTACATGGAGCTCCATGAGGCATTTCCCAGCACTCTGAGCCCCTGCCCCATCCTTCTCCCAGGACTTTTATGACTGCATTGTCCTGCCCCAGATGTAGGAAAAGAGAAAGGGTGAAGGGAAACAGTGGTGGTGAAGAACGGAGCAGATATTAATATCCTTGATGATGTCTGCATTTTATTTTCCCTTTTAATTTACAGCCTGGCACTTCAGCTGCAGTTGCTGTTTCCCTGATTGCACCTGGTTTGGGAGTTAAAAAAGAATATACTTTTTGTTGCTGTTGGCCCATAGGTCAAACTAGCTTGCTCTAACGTTTCTACTTGTTATGTATGTACATGTGAGTTTAATAAAGTTTGTTGTCTGTTTAAGCTCTGTTGTTGTCTACTTAATTGTAGGGAAGTGGGAAGCTGTCACTATGCCAGAATTTTTCTTATTGAAATCTAACAAAACAGTGAGCAATCTAGACAAAGCAATAACATGGCACCCTGTGTCCCCAAACCAGCACGCACTAAGAGCTTCATTAAAATTGATCTTGAATTCAGCAAGTAAATCAACACTCACCCAAGACAATACATTAAATTAATCAGGCACAAAATATCCCATACAGATCAGCAGGCCAAAAGTTTTTGAAAAATAAGCACAACAGAAACTTTCAGTTCTTGGTCGATATCAAAGTACCATGATGTTTCACCACAAAGCAGCACATATAATTAGCAATCAATTACTCATTAAAATTGCCCCATGGAGCAAGCATGTGAGCACATACAACGTCTCTAATTCCCTTTGGCTCACTGGGCCCTGGCCTTATTTCATTATAAAAGCACTTCTGGGGTGTGCGAGAAGGCAAAAGAGCTCGTTCAGGCCCCGGGCCCACTTCCTTGGCTGGCAGACTGTGGTGGGTACAGCAGACCATGACCTTGGCCGCCTCACGCTCCTGGAGGATGAGCCCTCTCACTGTTGGCAAAACCGCCTTTTCTACACAAACCCCAGACTTTCTGGGTGCAGCTCCAGATGCCACGACAGAAAAAGAGAGGATGGCAAGGTCCTCCCTAGACTGTCCCAAGCTACCAGTGCCTGTGTCACTAGAATACAGCCCAGCTTCTCCTTGTCTGTAGGTGTCTGATCTCCCCAGACCCTACTGCCATCTGCACCACCATGCAGGAGCATGGCCATGTTGCCCAGGAAATCCTCCCCAACAAGGAGGCAGTACCTGTTGTGATTAATGTATCTGCAAGGTTTGCAAACCTTTGAACGATGGCACCGCTGTGGCTTGAGAGCCCCATCCTCTGGCATTATTTCCAGTATGCCCCTGCTCCTGCCTGCCTGTTGGGCCATGACCTTCAATCAGCATCTGTCATGGTCAGCCTAACATTGATTTTCCAACATCAGGTGAGACATCCATATTTCTAATGTAAGATTTCCAGGACAGCCACACATTACATACCTCACTCCTGTGGTGCCAGGGGCTTTTATCAGCAAAGGGCTCCTCTAGGTGTGGAGATGCCAGACAAAGACAGCAGCTTCCCAGAATCCCTGCGGACGGGAATTAACTGAGGGAAACACACAGGGGCTGTAAAATAGACACAGATAAAATAGCCTGATCGCTAAAAAAAAACCCAAAAAATTTAAAAGAGGAAAAAAAGAAGAAGATTTGCTGGGACCCCTGAAATGTGAACCACTATCCCCGTGATGCTCAGTGACAGGAACGCTGTGGGAAAAGACTGCTCTCGCTGTGCAGTGTGCTGCCCACAGTTATGGTTTGCCATGACGCCTCATTGATATAGAGATTTAGAAATTTCCTTGCAATTCCTTGAAGAAGAATTTCTAAGGAAGAAATTTCCTTCCTTAGAAATTTAGAAAGTCCACATGGTCCTAGAGAGTTGAACCAGGAGTACCCAGGAGATAATGTTTCAGAAAGGGTGAGTTTTAGCTCCAGGGGGAGATTTGGATGGTTGAGCAGAGTTCTTGGTAAAGTGGACTCTAAGGTCCCATTTCTGAGAAATTGCAACAAACAAGGCATCAGTAACTGGCAATTAAGACCGTAGGCATCCTTCTTAGCAAAACCTGCTGTCTTAAGAAGTGTTGCTGGTCTTAAGTGTGACACACCAGCTGGGCACGGCAGCAGGGCTCTCCTCCTTCTGAGGGCTGAGCTTGTGGGTTCGCAGTCAGTGCAGGCACTTCTGCAGAGTGCTGGGCTGGGCAGGTGAGCCCCAAGGTGCCAGAAAGCCTGCTCAGACCCAGGGCTGGTAATATGGGTTGAAACACAGCTGCCCGGGGAGCATTCAGGGAAGGGAGCTCAGCCAGCTGACTCATGGTCTTTTTTTATGCCACTGGCTTTCAGATAGACACCAAAAGGAAAAAAAAAATCTTGGCACCTCATTTGCTAGGAGAACAGCTTAGAAGTATTTATTATTAAAAGGAGTGATTGAGCAGTGACATTCAGTGTTTCCATTTTTCAATCGTTTCTGGTTTTTTCTTCTTTTTTTCCTTGTGGTCTTTGTAAAAACACCAGAATAATAGCAATTTATTAAGAACGGGCATTCACTCAAAATAGTTTCCCTTAATGTGAATAGTCTTACTGACATTGTAAAATTTATTTACAGTTTCTCTTTTTTCTTCTGTTCATTGTTTGGATGTACCATAGGACACCAATAAAAAAAAGTTATTTATGCTAAACAGATGTACTGTGAAAAGCCAGATGCAACATGGATGATAACCAGCAGCTGGGCAAGCCCTAGCAGATAAGCTGCCTTTGACTATGGGTTTCCTTCATGCCCACAGTTGTTATAGCAGCTTCCTCTGTCGCTCACTTCACTTGCAAGTACACAGAAATGCTTACGATGGAGATCTAAGTCCCCATTACTTCCAAAGGCTGAAGAGTAAAGCGTGAGCATCACCTCCAAAGTGCTTTCTCAGCCTCCCCATGCCTCCTGATGCCTTTCCCACTTGAAAAAAAAAACCAAGGAGAGTTTAAAACAGAACAACATGAAAAACCCTAACATAGTGTGCAGAAAGTTGATGTGCTGCCTGGATTTACCTCAGACACGTTCCTCTCCAGAGACAGTCCCTCCAGGCCAGGTGGAGACTGTCCTGATACTGCCTACTGCTTGTAGGTAAAGCATACACATGATCATCTGGTCTTATTCAGAAATGGCAAGGCAAACACAGACACAGTGGCGTGCTCATGGCAAGGTGCACTCAAACTGCATCCTATGGTGCCTCAGGTGGACGCAGGCCCATACTACAGTGTTTAAGATCACGAAAGGGACAACCACATGAAACCACGTAGTGCCCAGGGCTGCCAAATGCCTGCTGCCTGTGCAGTCAGTGAAGAAGGATGCACGAGGCACGCTACAGGTGTGCTGTGCCAGGTTCACGATTTCTTCTCCCCTTTGACCACCTAGGGAGCCAGGGCCTGGAGAGTAGATGGTCTGAATCACGTGTCACTATCTCAGTCAAAGACATCAAAGTAGGCAAGCAGGATACAGCTGGATACTCCTGCTTTCTCCTGAACGTGAGCCGTGCCTGTGGCTCTCCCACACAATTCATTTCATTGACGTTGTTCAGTTCTCATCCTATAAAGCATTCATTTAACTCAGAGGGGAAGAAAAAGTCAATTAAAAGAAAAAAAAAGTGCAACAATGAATTTTTAACATATTGTCCCAAACAGAAAGCTGGACCAGGTGCAGACCCATGATTAGGATCAAGTGATGGGAAGACGTCCAAAGCGTTCAGCTGAGCTGATTGCAGAGGCCTGGCTTTGAAGGCTGTATACAATGAAGCAACTCATTAATAGTTGGACTTTCACCTTCCTGGCAATAGATGAGTCATATATTTGAGAAGGTCAATCCCTTGGATTTTAAGAATGGAAGAGAAGATTGGGATCATTTACCCTGCAGTACACTGGCCGTATAATTTTCTTTCAGCATTAAGGCTGCGTGAGCCTAATACCTCCATCTACCTAGTGCCTTAGTTGCTTCTGCATGATTGGGCCAGGAGGGAACCATTGACCCAATTTACAGCTAAGCATGTCAACTTCAGTAACAACAGCAATTTGCTAAGACCTGGGTATTTGTTACTTTTCTTATGTTTCTCACTTTCTTCATCTGCAGCCAGGCTCTCCAGTTCATAAATGAGATTCCATTAGAGGAATCTGATCCCTTGTTTACAGGATAGTCCATGTCTCCGCACTATGACTAAAGCCGCAGATCAACAAAATGATTAACCTTTTGAGAAATGCTCTCAAAAGCACAAGTAGTCTCACTCTTTTTCAGCGTGTCACTTGGTGTCACACTCAGAGCAACAAGAAAGAGTTCTTTACAGTATGAGGTAGTTTGAGCCTGTTAGGGGAGCAGCCACAAGGATATTATGGCTCCTATTTTCAAAGCAGAGGGAAGCAATGGTTTTATTGCCTGATAAGCCAGGGCAAGAGAACCACCTGGCTGCAAAGCTGGGCTTTCTAAAGAGCTTCACACTGTGTCAGATGGGGAAAGCAATGAGAGCGCATGGTATCAGGCTTTTGAGGGAGATACTTGTAAAAACAAGAATTCTGGTGTGTGCTGATATGTCTGACACATGAAATGCACAAGAAGGGTTTGTTGGGAATACCAGAGTAGTGTGAAAAGAGCCTGAAACTGAGAGTTATGGAATGTTTCTATATCCTACCTGCCAGCAAGTACCAGCCTGCTCTCAGAACAGAACTTGTTTTGAATATGTGTTAGCACACTGCTTGGACAGAAATGGTTGATAAATCTTATTGAGGCCAATTAAGGGGAAAAAAAAAAGACAGGACCAAACAGTTCTAGGTCCTTCTTCCCCCCAGGAAAGCAAGAAGCATCCAGAGAAGCTTCTAAATAGTACATTTCATTTTCACATACCTCTTCCACCCACTCGGTGTGGGTGCACTGGAATGATTTTGCTAGCTTCTAATATTTCACTTGCAAGAAAGATTCCTGTAAAGGAAAGAAAGTGTCCAGGTGACAGAGTTCCAGATATTCACAGCTTCATATCTTCTCCTTCAAAAAGCTTTGGAGAGAGAAAATGCAGACCAGCCTCCCAAGTTGTATCTTCTTTCCTGAGGTAGTCCTTTGGCCCTTTTTCTCAATACTAGGTTTGGAAGACATCTCTACCCCCTTGGGAGAGAAATTAAAACCATAGGCTTTCCCAGAATAACCACATTTATACAAGCTTCCCTTCCCTAGAGGAGAAGGAGAGGGACTCAAAACCTCGAAGATTGTTTTAGAACTTCTATGGCGCTTAGCCAGAAATTTCAAAAAGCGTTCATGTGGCCATAAATCAGCTGAACTGGTCAATGTGCAGAGACAACTGACCAAAGGACTCACCCAATGCTAGATGATTCGCATTTCTGAGAAAGCCATGAAACAAAAGATTTTGCCTTAAAAAGCAATGGGTTCCTTAACTTTTCTTAGTGTCATAACACACTGCATGAACTTTCATGATTACAAGGACCAACATAACTGAATTAATGAAGAAGTGTATCCAGACATTTCTTTCAGTGCTGGCAAAATGACAAGTACACACCAGGTGACCAAAACCTCAACATCCGATACACTTAGCCATAAAATTCTTGCACAAATATTCTCACAAACACTTCTGTCCTGCTGAAAGAGAACGCCTAGCATCTTTTTGTCTGGTATATCTCCTATTCACATTGATTTTTATGTCAGGAAACTATATTTGTCTGCTTTCAAGTTGAGTTCCTTTTCTCATGGCTGCAGAGGCCAATTTTCTGGAGGAGGAACTAATGATTCTGCCTGTCTCAACTTACATTTTAAATGCAATTGACTTTTAGAGTGAGCAAAGCCCTTCTGAAAAATCAGTAGTCTTGAAGATATATTCACTCAAGATGAATACACAATGGGTTTTTTTGGAATAGGGAAGATATCTTATGGTTTTAGGAATAAATATAGATACCAGCAGCAAGTACTATGGACTTTCAAACACTCTGAAGATTCCTATATTCTGACTGGATTCTTCACTGCTTGTAGATATGCTGTGAATTGGGAAGAGGGGCCTCTCACACCATTTTCCAAATGTTTTTTGCTGCCCGTAGCTGATGCAAAAGAGGCAAGCATAGTCCTTTGTGTTATCCTTGCCTTTTCTGTCCTGGGTTAGAGTACCTAGTGCTTTATTTGAAACTCTTTTTGAGGAAAATATCCTTATGCTCCCATCTGCGTTGAGCAGGGTGGCAGACTCAAGTTTCCAGACAATGTTCAGAAACAGATCACTTACAATGCCAGTGGCCCAAAGATTACAACAGCTTTTACTGCAGTGTTAACTGGGAAGTACAGGTGTTGCTAAATGTCCTTGGCAGATGTCCCTTAAGGAAGTGACTGCATTACCTAAGCAGTCAAAGACACCGTCCTCAAAGCATCCACAACAGGATTTATCATGGCCACAGTGAGTGCTAAGATCTGGAGAGCTCACAGGTAAGTGGAAACCCATAACATATAGATATACTCCCCTTGTCCCCACAGTTCAACATCACATCTCAGTGGTGTAACTCACAAAGTCCCATGACTGGAGATGTTCACAGAGTTTGCAAGGCACCCTCTGTTCCATGGCCACATTGCAGAGTAAATTGTGTGAACAGAGGATGCCCACTAAACAGGGCACAGTTCAGGCCCACACCATATGACACATGACCATAAGGTGTGTGAATTTCACTCAGGGGCAATGGCTGGAGAATTACATTGGTTTGAGGTGCTCCTTCTTTTATTAGATCCACACCTGGATTATCCTGGTTCATGGCAACTGAAATGTCTTCAGAGATGCTATTATTGGTGCTTCCTGGGTTCTGTCTATCCTACAAGACAACCAGCTGAAGACTCCAGCCCATGAAAGCTGCATCCTCCATTGGGTCATCAAAGCCCATGTGAGGCAACGTTCCAAACACAGCACTTTATTTTTGGCTTTTGGGTCATATCATTACATATCACCTTGGCTTATGGGCAGCTAAACTGATTAGTTCATAGAGTGACTGATAGAAGACTGACAACCTAAGGGCTTCGTGCAGTGGTGATGCAGGACTTTGTGAGATAACTTGAATGCCTCTACTTGCTTTAAACACCCTGTTCCACCTCTGGTTACTATGCTTAGGGAGACAGCAATGCAAATGTATAGGTAAAGCAGCAAGGACTTTTACAAAGCCACACAGCAAAAGCTGGAGCGTCACAGATCAGCTTCAGCAGAGCTATGTTGATTTATAGGAGATGGCCCACACATATCTGATGCAATCTACTGTCCAGGAAAGAGATCATATGAGGTGGTTGCTCAAGATAGCAGAGCACTGGGAGTCAGTGACCCAGCAGGGCCCTTCCAGTTTAATATTCCAGAATTCCTTGAAGCTTCACATAGGACCTGGGACAGAACGCTTAAACTTTGCAAAGAAGGTTCATGCTCAGGTGGTTGCTGCAATAGATAGACACTTTGGAGCACTTTTATTTTTAAACGTTGCCCTCCACCGTGAAGCTAACCAGTTTGTAAGGATCAACAAGTCAGAGCAAGCATCTCCCTCTCCATGAACAATGCGGTTAGCTCTGCATTACAAGGTTTCACCAGTGCTTTTTAACTACTGGGTGCTTTTCTAAATTGAAGACCAGGCACACTGGTCAGCAAAATGAAAAGACAGAGCCCCAGGCAGTATTCAGTTCATAAGTACCTGCCAATTTGTTTTGCAATTGCACTGTTATTTAAAAATGACAGTGTTGAATTAAAAAAAGTTTCAGCTGGGTATGGACTTTGCAGCTCAACGGCAGATCTGCCAGGGCGCTCTATCTGCCAGCCCATAAAACGTTTTGCGATCGAGCGTGCCAACCTAAATTAACTGGATTTGAGGTCAAGCAGCATTCATAGCTGAATGCGCCACAGACACCCTGAGAAGGAGCAGCAGCAATACCCCCTTTACCTGTAAAGCATATTGGAAATAAATAAATAAACACAAAAACAAAAAAGGAAAAATCCACTCACTGTTCTCATGCTCTTTTTTATGAGGTTGAGCAATATTTATTTGAAAGCTGTAAAACCACAAGTGCTTGGCATCTGCCCTCTTTGATCGCAGCATAGTTTAATGTAGGGCAGGGGCATCATTTAGCTGCTTTTAGCAAAGTTAAAATTGGCCCTTTGAGTCATTACATTTTTCTCTAAAACCCGCCTGTACATGGATGTGCTGAGCCACCATTTTATATATAAATATATAAATATAATATATATACACACCTCCTCATGTTTTCTTCCTTGGCTTGTTAATATTGAGGAGAGTCAATTGAAGCCAATAGACCAACCACTGGCAAAAATGACTGAAAGGTTGTCAGTATACGACATGACCACAGATGCAGCCCTTAGCTTCCTTCTGCCTTAGCTTGCAAAAATGTCCGTTTGCCATCCAGCTCACACACAGGTACTGAAGGCTGATTAACATCTTTTAAATAGGTTGAGATCATCATATAAACAGAGCTTGTAAAATGCAGAGAATTATCATTATTTTACCAGGCCAAATCCTGACATCATTGCCATTTTCCACTGAGAGAAGAAAATTATCTTGGCTTCAACAGTGGTTTTGCCTCGCTAAAAGCTGAACAAAAACAGACTGAGAGAGGCCTTCAGGATCTGTCCAGAGATTATTTATTCTTAGGACAGACAACTCATACTAATAAATTTCACCACAAAATAGCTTGGCTTCAGCTTGATCTATCTGCCATTTCAGTAGGCCACCGATAACAGGTTGGCCAGTCTGCACAGCTATAAAAGGTGAGGTGGCCTGTTCCTTTGCACAAAGGAAGGACTGTGTTAATACACTGGACCAAGAGACAGATGATCACTCGACTTGCAGCTGCTTGGTGCTTCTCCTCTTAAAAATTGTCCTGGGCCATGGATGATCTCAGGGGTCAAGAGCTCTTCCCACCTGGGTCTTCACTGACTCTTCCCAGCTTCCAGCAGGGCAAAGGGCATGACCAAAGTGCATTCGTATTCCAGCTAGCATCAGGTCCAGGACAGCTCTATTCTCAAAAAAGTCATTTCATCTAAGAAATGGCCTTCATCAATGATTGCCATTTCATCTAAGTAGGTTGCTTTGTCAGCAGTGCTAGGGTTTTCATGGAAATGTTTCCATTTCAAGACAAATGCTCCATACCCTGATGGTTGTGGTACTGTGTTTGGCATGTGGAATCCTAAATTCAAGTCACCCAGTTTGGAACACAGTAAAGGTTTGGAATGAAAAATGTCAAGTCTGCTTTGGGAAAGGCAGGAACTTGAAACCAAATTTCCTATGTGCCAAGCCAGTAACTCAACCATCAGGCTTTGGATCACACAGGTCTTGTCCGTGGGCCAACCAGCCCTGAAAGCAACTGTGGGAGGAATCTTCCAGTCCAGTTCTAATCACTGCAACAGGAAACAAACTGACTTTTTATTTCATGATACCTGATTCCACAACCTTGGTTCTTTAAGAGCTGTCCCAATACAAGCTGCATCAGTTGAAGGCCTGGGTCAGTTAAGTGGTTTCTCCTCACCCATCCTGACAGACATGGGGAGTATTAGGGGGTATTCTTGTCTTACAGCATGCTCACTGCATGACTTCCATTAGATTAACTTGGCCTACCCAGGTGGAACCAAGGGGTTTTTGGTTTTGTTGTTAAAGCTGGGTGCCCAACTCATTGAATTTCAGTAATATAAGAACTGTTTCAATACATTGGAAATTTACCATTTTTCAAACATTCAATAAACACTGGAATAATTCCAGTAATATTGGAACAGCTAGTATTGGAAAAATATAGCCATTAGAACTGGCAAAAATGATTTCTTATAGAGATAGATCTATGGTTTCCATGTTTGTGTCTTCCAGCAGAAAGTAGATCCTTCACAGCATGAACAGAAAATAATCACTGTATCTGGGTGACTCATGTTTAAAAATGCTTCCATCCTAAGTCCCTTCATCCTTCTGGCTGAAGAATTAGTCAGTGACGCACACATTTATCACCTCCACCTGCATTGCAACAGTCCAGTGCATCTATTCTTGGAATAGGAGAGATCAGGAAAGTCACCCAGCTGATCTCTTGCATGACATTTCCAGGTACCAATAATTTTAGAGGGGCCAACACTTCCACTGCATACAGATCTTGAGAACAGAAGTCAAGCCACTTTTCACATACTTCTTTTTCACTGCTTATCACTGCATGCATTTGTTTACACACGTGCTCCTTTAAGGGCTGAACTTTAAAAGCATGAGATACCCACATTCATGCATAGTTAGTGGCAACTGAATGTATTTAACACCACTAAAATTCTCAATGTGCATCTCATTAACAAAGGCCTAAAATAAGTACAAGAAATTTAAGCAAAAGAATAAAAAGCTTAGCTTATTGCAAGCAATATCCATTTTTCACTGTAAACCCTGCTGATAAGAGCAAATATTTATGTCCTGTGAGAGATTTTGCATAGCAGGATAAGCAGAAATATCTGTTTGCCATCTAAGAATGAACAGCATTACATGAGGTATTATAGTACTTGTCATCCTCTGTGCTATGTTAGAGTGGGAAAGATGGACAAATACTTTGTGCATAAGGGAGTGTCACTACTCAGTTATTTCCTGCTTATCTGCCAGACCAGCTAAACAACCAGCTAATACACAAATGAAACGAGACTATAAATGATTCACAAGCTAGCTGGCTACTGAAAACTTAGTGCTGCTTCGCCCAACCCCTTCTAGTGGGACCAGCTGAAGCATCCCAACAGCCCCTCCACAGGAGTGTTGGGGGCAGTTTGACTCAGCCCACTTGGGTATGAGGCACCTGCCAGAGCCCACTTGGTTCTTGCTTGCCACAAGCTCTCTGTATAACAGGTAGGACACAGGGAAGTAGACAGTGCTGTAGGCAGTACATTAATGGATCATTTCTTCTGTTGATTTTGCAAGGTGGCTCACTCCAATCCCACCTACAGTCTTATGAAAGCTCTACAGCAGGGTAGTCAACCAATACTGCTTTTGAGGTGAAAATGAAGTCCTTGCAGCTTCAAACTTATCTGGGACGTGGGAGAGGGAGTTACCCTTTTGCTGAGAAAACCTGACTCTCTTCTATTTAAATCGTTCCTCTCCTTGAGTCCCTGGGCAACAGCTTGGGAAATGGGGGTGGGCATCATGGCCAAGCTGGACATGTCATGATCTCCATGGGATCACCCTAGCCCAGAGTTACCTCCAGGCTTTTGAAAACATCTGTCCTTCTCGTAAGGTTGTGAACAGGCTTTCTTGTTGCTGAAAGTTTCATAAGCTGCCTGGGCTTTTCTTACACAAAACAGGGTTATTCTAGCCATTCCCAATAGCCACTCCAATCCTGTAATACTAGCTGTACTCTCAAAGACAGCAGAAGGCGGCCCCAGAACCACCTGATAGTCTCAAACAGCTCTAAGGCTTGGTTGGCCAATATGGCTCTATGTCCACATTAACAGATAGTATAGTGGTCTTGTTTTTCCTGCGATAGCCAGTCATCTTGATTTCAAAGATCACGTGCCTCCCCACACTCTCTGACACATGTAGGCCCACATACCACATTGCCACCATGACAAAATATCCACTGACATGTCTGAAATATCAGCAGGCAGCATAGATGAAAATCAAACAAAATATTTCCTCTCCCATGTGAGACAACTACTGTCAGAGGCAACTTCCCTGCCACCCACCTACTTCAGGTTCTCCTGCCTGTCCCTTTCACTCTACATGTCCCTCTTGTCACCCCCATTACTGCTCCTCTCTCAGTCCTTTGCAGAGAACACCTAACAAATCCATGTCGGGGCTGGAGAGTTGCAGAAGGCTGACTGGCAACTGGCAGAGTCAGACTAGAAAGAATCATCTGCAATGGAAAGAAACAGTAAGTCCATTAGCAAAGGCTGGAATACCCTAAAAGTAACAACAAGATTTAAGGCTACCCCAAAGCTTGCAACATACCTGGTCTGTTTTTACAATGAGCAGCTCTGAATGTCAAAAGAAAAATTGCACTAGAAATTGAAAGGGTTGCCAGTAGCCAAGTAAGAATACACACACACTTAACACTTCTCCGCTAACAGCAAGAGCAGCAAAACTATAAAACAGTTATTGCTAGTTCAGTGGGTTTACAGCACAGGGAAAGCTGTTGTTTTTCTGTCAGAAAACAGCTGTTGAACAAAGGAGGAAGATGGAGTGATGTATGGATTTTCCTGAGTCCGCAGCAGCAGGGCTGTAAGGCACTAAGATGGAGTGGCACTGCACAGAGTCCAGGCTGCCTTAGGACATTCACCGTGCTCCCTCAGACACCGCCACCTCTCCTGGGCAAGGAGCAGGGGAGAGCAAACACACCAGCGCTGTGCTGCGGGGAGGTGAGGAAGGCAGCCAGTGGTCTGAGTGGGAAGGAAACCAAGGGCAGTCAGCTGCCTGGGACGCAGGAGAAACAGAAGAGGCTGAAGATGTCAACACAGATGAGGTGCTGATGAAGAGGAGAGGGGGTGGGAGGAGGGAAGACTCAGCCCAGGAGCAGATCTCCACAGCTGGCCAAGAAACGAATCCCAGCCATACGAGCACTGCATGGGGACAAGGAGCGGGAACCGGGGAAAAGCGCGGTCCCAAAAAGACCTAGGGGGACATGCACAGGAATAGTTACCGCAATGTAAACTAAGGTGTGCGTTTCCAGCCAGTCAGGTGCTCTCTGATTAGGGCTTGCACACACACACTGAGCCTTTCCCACAGCCAGCACCGGTTAGCTGACCCCATCTCCACTGAGAAGCAGGGAAACCACCCCTGCTTGTCACAGGGTAAGAAAGTGCACATGGGCAGCGCTTGAGGAATTGTATCACATGTTAAGTAATTAATTTGTCTGTGTTTCTGTATCTTGGGATGAGTTTCCTGTAAAAGCTTTTGTCAAAGGAGTATAGCATCCTGGAGAAGAGAGACTGACTCTGGACTCTGGATTCTTCAGCTACAGTCAGACAGGTTTAAAAACATTTAAAAAAAACCCAAAAAACAAAAAAAACCCCAACAGAACAGAAAAAATCCTTGCCGTTTTCAGCGGCTTTTAGAGTCCTGGAAAAATAGCACGTAATCTGAGGAAGGAGAAGAGGGGTTATAAACCATTGAAAGTACAAAGCCAGGCAAAAATAGTAGATGAATACCAAGACAGAGTGGGATTCATGTCAAGAAAGTAAGCTACAATTTCATTATTTGATTTTACAATAATTTGCATTGATTTTAGTAGGCAAATGACCTCTCTCTAATATTTGTCATATCCTTGCAAAGTCCCAATTAGCTGCTGCTGCCAACATCTAGCCAAGGTGGCTAAATGTATAAATCAGCTCTTGACTTAATCACCAATTATTTGAAAATCTTTTGTATAAAAACTGTATGTGCAGAGACTGGGTAACTAAATTAAAAAAGGTCTAGAATACTTCTAACCATTTTGTCGTGCTTTCAGGTTAAAAATCATTTTTTAAAAAAGGAGAAAGAAAGAAAGAACAAAAAGGAGGGGGAATGAAAAACTAACATTAGTCCAAACCCTTAGAGAGCAACATGTAACAGCTTGAGACAAGTAAAGCATGCAGCATTTGGCACTGAGCAGTGTGCTACAAAACAAGGAACGTACACTTGAACGCATTTCCAGATCTCCTAGCAAGCAAAAATAGCCACTGCCCAGAGAGGGTCAGCTGAAAGGATCCCAGGCTGTAAGGCACATTTCCTAGAGAAAGCTATCAGCCAACACCAGCTCTTTGAAAATGCAAGAGGTAACCCTGGGAGCAGACCCCACTTTCAACAGTATAGCAGGAATGATACCTAAATGCTCACAGACCATGTCGGAGGCAAAACAGCAGAAAGCACGTCCCCTTTCAGAAGTTACATGTGGATATTCCCCTGTGATCAATGTTTTCAGGTCCTGGAGTAAACAGTAATACCTCTTCACTTACTTATAGTTTTAATATTCCCTGCTGTTGTTTTTGACCCCTGCTAGCTGAAATTCAACTCTGATGCTCATGGGCACTGTGAATCTGTTCACAGCTCTTTCACCAAAGTGAGCACTTCAGCCAGACTCTCCGAAAATGCAAGCTACCACCCACCTGGGTCTGATAAGGAACAGCAGCCTTTCTTAGCCCTGGGATTCAGCCAGTCTGATTTATGGTCCTGATGACAACACAGGGAAGTGGCCCATTTTAGCTTTTGAATACAGGCCTAACTTAGAGGCAAATCCCACATATTTCTGAGGCCTGACACGCGGTTTCGTACTTTTTGTAAGAAATAATGCTGGTATCCTTGGGTTCCATGTCAGAAAAATGAAACATTTGGGTCATTAGCAGATAATATAACAAGTTATGTGGTAGGAACAGACATCTTAATTATGGATGCAAAACCACCACTGAGAAGTTGTGGGGAACAAAACTTGGGCTGCTACATGACTGCACCGCTTCTTGTGTGAAATTTACAGATGTGGAAAATACATTCCTTGGACCACAAGAAACTCTTAGTACGGGGTTCCTTTCACAAAATGAAACCTGAGAGGACCATACGTTTGCTATCTTGTTTAACATGGCTAATACAGTTACTAGACATGATTTCAAGTCAAGAGATTTTTCAAAGATTCTTCAGCTGCCATGCCAGAATGAGATTAATTTTGGGTCAAACTGCGTGACCAGAGATGGAGACACTTTACTGAAGGAGCTTGCTACATTGCCTCTAGGGAAATGGCCTCAGAAATGAAATATCAAGACAGCCATTAGCTTTTGGTGATGGTCCCACTGGCAATTACATAGCCAAGCAATAGTCAGCACACACCAGATTTATCCAGGAGGAGTATTTTTTCGCCCACGTTGTTGGCATTGCGGGTTTGAAATCTATGGCAACCAGAGGTATTGGTACAGGAATATGAAGATCTACGGCCCACCAGAACAATTCTGAACATTTGCGGCCATCTCCTGGGAGATTTACATGGCTCCTTTCTGGGATATTTGCTAGCCTCTCCCACCACATCCTCCTAGGGACACATGGGGCACAGAGCCTCTAAGAAATCTCTTGAGTTACCACCACTGACAGAGAAATTCATCTGGCTCACAATGTACGCGGGTGCTGACTCCAAGAAGCTCTCAGGAGAAAGAGGGAAGCCAACACAGGCCTCTGCCATGAGAATACTTCTTGCAGTCTGCTCCAGCAGAAGCAGACCAAAGGCAGCTATTTCAGGCAGCCACATGCTCACAGCTTCCTACTTTCCTAGATGCTGCTCAGGACACATGGACTTGCCCGGATGCGTGGGATGAGTAATGCATGAGCTACCCAAGAGCTGTCCATGAGTATTGTATTAAGAATTGTTCTTAATAAGCAAGCTACAGCTTATTGAGTAGCTTAAGGTTATTGTGGCCTGCCAGGCTGAAAAGGTTGGGTGCCACTGATAGAGCTAGAAGAGCACCAATCAAAAGGAGCAAGTGTGAAGCTCTGTGGGTTGGCAGCAAAGCTAAGTTCTCTTCTTGGTGTTCATGCCAAGTCTGGGCAAACTGGCATCTCCCATCATGCAGTCAAGTGGGGAGTCACAGTCCAGAGCTCCTTTCTCTGCATCTCAAAATGGGTTATAGCTTCAAAACTTGAGTTTAAGAAAAAAAAACCAGCAGCGTCTTTACTCCAAAGGTCTCCACCATGGGATCCCAAGGTCCTAGTTCTAAATTAAGCCACTGAAGGTCACAGTGAAACAACTCCACTCGTATGTGTCAGAGGTTAGTTGCTCAGGGTCCACCTTAGGTCTCAGTTGTGGTCGCCTGGAGATGTTCCTCAGGCAGGTGACACAAGCAGCCTATGGAAGTGGCATAACATCAGGCAAAAACAAAGGCAAAATTAAAGAGAGGTGGTAGAGACAAAGGTTGTATCTGCCCTGCAGATCAAAAGTAGCTGTAGTGGTGCTTGAATAACGCTAAACAACCAGGCTTTGGGCCTGCCAGAACAAAGCTCAGACAGAGCTAACTTTGGTGTTTCACTGCCACTTATTTGGCAGATTTACCATAGATTTACCATCACCCTGTGGCTCACAACTAGGACAACTGTGTTCTCCTCCAGTGCCCTCCATTTCAAGCTTTTAGAGAGCCTTGAACAAGCTACCAGAAACAAGATCCCCTCACTATGCTGTTGAAGCTAGCGAAGTCAGGAGCAAACAGAAAAACCGACAACTTGAGCGAGGTAAAGACATACTACAGAAAAGACATACTACAGGGAAAGACTACAGGTAAAGACATACTACACCTACCAACAGCTGAGGGGTAGGGCTGTGTTCATGAACCCTCCAAAAAGGTGCTTATCCCCTTTCGAACATTCACATTTAACTAGAAACATTAAGAAAATCCATTTATATGCTCACCAATCAGTAAAAACTATTGTGAAAGAATGTGAGAGGGATTATGTGAGATACGAATACATTTTCTTAGCTGTGTGGTGTTCATGCTAGTGTATCAAAGGAGTTAATCAATGAATTAGCCACGCCAATAATTATTCCTTCATTGTGAGGCACTGGGAGAACTACAGTGCTAGAGCAAAGCAAAACACCGATTTTCAATAAAAGGGGAGGTTGTATATTATACTAGGCTGCTTAATCTTGTCTCCTCCTAAATGTACGTGTTGTGCTTTCCACAATGGGCCCTGATCATGGTGGGGCTTTTAGATGCTTTGACAATAATAACAACAAAAATGAGTAGCAATTAACAAGAAATTCAATGGTTCCAGAAATTACCCCCTCTTAAGTCTGACTACTGTATCTAGTAGTAATGGAACAAATATTAAGAAAAATAAATTACTGAACATCTGGAAAATAACAGACTATTGAGCAATAAGCAGCACAATAACTCTGGTCAAAAATGATATGGCTGCTTTTTTGACACAATTTAAAAAATGACTGCAGTATACTCAAAGCAATACATGCATTACAGCTACATTAGCCTCTCAGTAAAACATTTGTTCCAGTGCCAAATAAAATCTTTTACTTTAAAAAAAAAAAAGAGTCAAATTAACTTCTTCTGGCAATAAATAATATGAAGATCAGAGCTGCTAAAGGATAGGAAAGAAAAATACTAGCTAGCATCATTTAAAATGCAGGCTAGTGATACCTAAGCAGTCGGTGTTAGACCATGTGCTTTTTTATAGAGTATTTCATTCTGTGCTGTTTAGATCTTTCCTTCACTCTCCTTGTAATACCATGTGAGATTTCCCAGAAATATATTGCTCTGTGTTGATATTTTCATTGTCTGGAGCTGAGGTTCAGGAGGGAGGAAGGGAATGAGGGAGCTATTTATTATCTCACCCTATAAATTCAAATAGCTTCTGAATTTTTGCATAATACTTAATGCTTTTTAATCATGACCTGGAAGGAGAAATTCACAAATGAGGAATTCAAGCTGGTATTACCTTACCTCCCACTTATAATGCCTTCCTCAAATTACCAGCAATAAATCCATCCAGAGCTAGCCCACAGCACAGCAAAACACTTGAGCATATGTTCAACTATTGGCACAGCCAATAGTCACTGAACTTAAGTAACTGCAGTTACTCTTGGAGGCCTTTTTTATATCATCAGGTTGCATTAGGTACTGAGAACTCTTTCCTCTATGCAAGGATGCAAAAGAAGGTCCTAAGACATCTATCACCTGCAAGAGTAAGAAAGTTCTGCTGTGGATTTTGCAAGCAAGCACCAAGCGGAATTAGCACAAGTTCCTACTAATTGGAGCACTTAAAAATAGGTGAGAGAAAACTCTAGTAATTGCACTGTAAAGAACAACCCATCCTCACACAGACCTGGAATGGGCATCCTCAAGGATCTGGACGGTGTGTAAGCAGGGCGGAGCTATCCCTTACGACGTGGACTTGAGGAAGAAAACTTTGCACAAAAGGCTGCACCAAACCCCAGTGTCTTCTCTCCCTGAAGGGAAAATGTGATATGTGAATCCCACTGTGGTAAAATATTTTTTTTTTTAAAAAAAGAAGCTGTGTCTTTCTTCCCTCTATTTATTCATAATTTGATTTATGGGAGTTTCTAAAAATAAAGTACCAAAACATATGACTGACGAGTGCCCTATGGCTTTCTTCCTCATGGAAACGTGAAAGCGTTTCTTTAATTATTCTGTATTATGTGACATTCATGACTACTGGCACTAAGGTGAACAGTTCTCAGCTGGGATAGTTATTTGCTTTTTACCAAACTAAGATGGATAAACTGGTGAAAAACAAAAATGGAAGGTCATTTGGTAGCGACATAGAAAATAAAATATATTCTCTGTAAACTTAAAGAGATAATGTCTGGATGGCTAGGAATGTTAGGCTGCTTTGGCAGTTGACTGAAATAAAGGGAATATTTTCTTAGTTCCTTATGACTATGCAGTGCCTCATCCTCTGGGACTCCAAGCAAGAATGGCAGCATATTCTTGACACTTCAGTTAACTAGCAGGTCATAATAAAATCCTCACATCGCTTCAAATCAATCTGAAATAGTAACCTTTTCCTTTATTTATTTGTAGTAAACCAAAATACTAAGGATGGAAAACATTGTAGGCCAAGTGAGATATTTAATTTGATCAAAAGGGAAACAACTCCGTTTTCTTTTAAATAAAATTCAGGCATACTCTGAACTGTTTGTTGCTATGAATTTCAAAAACGGGAATGTTTCGCTTTAGGACAAAGTGAAATGTTCCTTTTTTTTCTTTTTTTTTTTTTTTCTATTTGGGGTTTGTTTGTGTTTTTGGCTAAAGGAATTGGGTGAATTTGACATGACACTTCATGAAGGATGTGGGAATGCTAAACAGAAGTAAAAAGAGGGCCTGAGAATGATCCAGTGGTTGGCAAATAGCTCTTGCAATGGCAGGCTTCGGGACCTCATGCTATCCAGCTCATAGGAAGGGAAGATTGATAGGCAATAGAAAATAACCCAGCCTTTTAATCCCTGTTGCCAAAGAGACAGAAGGATCCAGTGGCTAGCAAGTGGTTCAGGATGGTCAGGAGTGGTTAAGGAAGAACGACGACATGCAGGAGATCCTGGGGAGCCCCAGGACTCTGGGAGCCCCAGGCAGGCATAACAAAACAGCCCAAGCCAGAGCTTGGCCAGCAGCAGCTTGGGTCTCTCAGCCCAGCACTAAGGCAGCTCCTGCCTGCACACAGCATGCTGGTGCTCACTCTGCCTGGTTCCCTGCCCAAATTCACCAGCATCACTTCCCCTGTGTTGGTGTGAACCTTGCAGAAGAAAGGATGAAATCCTGCACCTGTTGGAACAGCTTGTATTGTGTGTTTACACCTAGTTAGACATGGCTGTGATTCACATGGTTTGGGAACATGTTTAAGCATCTGCCCAGTTTCTAGCACAGGATTTTTCCTGTAGTCACGTGCCATGTGCCTGACTCTTTTGCTGAACAGAGTCCTATGTCATGTCCTTCCTCTGAGGTCAGACTGAGTAAATTCACTTTCCTTCTTTTGGAACCTATGTGAGCGCTCTGGTATTAAGTGATGAACTTGAATGTTATTAAGTTTGTGTTTTGCTGGAAGAAAGTGGGGAGAAATAGAAAGCCAGTGGGAAAAAAAAAGGCATTACGAAAATGGAACAAGAAGTAGGTATTACAAAAATCAGTACACACAGAACATAAAAGAAAAGATGAGGGGGCAAGAGACAGAACTTCTCATCTGAAAACACAGTGTACCTGCCATGTGTAGGGCATGCATTTCTGCCAGCATAGCTCTGGGGAAGAGTTTTCTCCATCGCACATAAGGCTCGCTTTAGCCACAGTTTTAGTTCATCACTCCCTTGCAGAAAATGGGTGAATACCGCAGTGGTAAAAGGTTCACTGTTCACAAATCCCAGATTAGTCTGTGATTTGGAAAACCTCAAGGTCCTCGAGGTTCACTTCTTACTGCATAGTGACTCACTTTGTATAATGAAGTCTCAGTATAATAAAATCTGGATTAAGCTATTATAGCTCTTAGTTGAGCCAAATCATTTTGCCAAGTTGCTCTTAATACTTTTTAAATGAAAACACATTAAAAAACCCCAACACAACTAGAACAAGGGTCAGTACAGCGTCATAAAGCAGAGCAATGTCCTGGTGATGTAAAGGAAATTGTGATACCTCATTGCCGTTGAGAACTCAGGCACCATACTAACTGTGTGACAAACTGTAACTTGCCGCTTTGAGGAGGGTGCTTGGAGGGAGTTACCTGTCTGACTCAGACGTTACCCTGCAGGACCTCATCAGGAAGATCTCCTAAATTCAGAAACTTAAAAGCAGTTGTTTGGAGGTAACAGCCCATTCAGATAGACAGAAAACATAACTCTCTATATCCCAATTGCATGTGAATCAGCCTGAAACGTGTTTTCTGATTTACTCCCATCCAGACTTAAGCCCTGTTCCAGCCCACATCAAATCCAGCAAGTTCCTGCACAGACCCATGGCAGCAGCCAGCTGCTCACACCTGCAGGCCACCAAGTCCAAACCCCTCACTTAGGGTACTTTGTGTTTCACTGCAAGAAATGTCTCATTAGGCAGATAAGCCGTCACCAGAGAAGGCTTCTCTTAATCACAGAGCAGTTTAAGGTCAGCGAAAAGTCTCACACTGGACACTTTATAATATCTCTTCTAACTTTCTTTTTTCCCTTTTTCTTTTTCCTTTCTCCTGAACACACACACTGTCCTAACTCCGGATGAGAAGTGGGAACCTGGAACACACAGCTGAAACTGCTGAACCCTCATTTCCTATGTGAAAAACGTGTAAAGCTTTCACAGAAAATAATGATTCTTACCTTTGGAAGTACCCTGGCTCCTGCTGTAGTGCTGGGATGGAGCTCAGCAGTTCCTTTGGACTTACAGGGGATTGCTGAGTGCATGCAGAGCTGCAGCCAGGCCACCTGCAATGCTGGGGTTGTTTTGTTGGCTTGTTTGCCAACAGAATTCTTTGTATTTCTTTCATCTCCCTCAAAAGTTCTCCGTTTTTCAGGGAACACAAGTCAACTTTAAAGTTTTCATAGATCTCTTTTTCTCTTACACCAAAGGGACTGTTATGACCAGTTGAACAGACCATGAAGAACAAATCAGTGACAGGAAAAAGTAGATTTCTATCTACCACAGAAATCATCTGTATAGTAGATGGGATAACTCCAAGTTTATCCATGGACAGAAGCTCTATTTTGCACTGATGCTCTGGGCTTCCCAGGAAGATCCTCCAGACCAAACTAGGCCAGCATTCAAAGCGTGACCACCAGAAATGGGTTCTTATGTGAACCAAGCCTCGCTCTTCTGAAGTCTGTCTTTCACTAATGGCATTCTCCCTTTTCCAGCAGAAGGAGTGGTCAGCACGTAAGGAAAGGACTTTAAAATAGACTTTAGAGCTGGAAGGCTATTCTTTCCCCTTGTTCATCATGGAATAGAGGCGCCATAAAAATGTTGCCTTGATGTCTATAAAGCAAGGCTCCAGCTGTCAGTCAGCTTGCAGTTAGCCCCACACAAGCACTTCTATGCAAATACAGCAGTCCAATACTTAGCATCAAATGTACAATCTCAGTTTTTCATTTTTTTAATTTGCTGCAAAGAAGCCTGAGGTGACCAGCCAGATGGTAAATTATTACAAGTTTGGCACCAAAGTCTGGTCTGGTCTCCTAATAGAGCATTTGTCATGGTTACATATTGTATCATGTTCTAATTTATAATGCAGTTACGCCCATCTGCGAGGCCAAATTCTGCTCTGAGTTACACAAGAGTAACCCCACTACAGCAGGGGTAAAGGCACAGGAAAGAGCAGAATCTCGTCCTGGGTTCACCTACGCTTCAAAAAGCCTTTAGAAATACCTAGTAACCAAGCCTATATACACTTGCTCAGAGTCTAGATGCTCTAAATGGGAAATAGATGGAAACCCTTTACAGTCTCATTTGGCACAATCAGAAATCAACAACAAAAAAACGTTTCCATTTCTAAAGAAGCAGTTTTATCAGCAATGATAGAAGCAGATATTCATTAACTATATATGGGAAGTCCATCTTCCAATACAATAAAATCAAAAGGAAATCTGCAGTTGCAGGATAATGTCTCTTGTTTTCTGCATACAAAACAAATAGTGATTAAGCTTAGTCTTGATAAACCAGTCCCTGCCAAACAGACTGAAGCAAGAGGATGTGCATGGCACCAGTATTCAGGGCACTTTGCTTTCCTGGTGACAGTAGATGTCATTTAACTTATGCACATGAAGACATGCACGTAATCTTTTGCTTGTTTGCATGGGGTAACATTTTTGTTCTGTATAATGTGCAGTCACTGGAGATGGAGGGATGCATCAGATGAAAATGGTTTGGGTCACAGCAACAAACCTTCCCTCCAGGGAAGCAACGTGTCCTGCTAGGGAAGCACTGAGGTCTGCACATCCTCTCCCATGCCAGATGATGCGAAGGCAAAATTTAAGTCTGTGTTCAGTTCAGCTTCCAGACCATTCATCCTCAGGATAATTCTTTTGAGGATATGCTGAAGCCCAGGCTTTTCCCCAAACATGGACATTTTTGTTTCAGGCAAGCAGTGTTCCTGTATCAAGGCTTTGTTAGTTTGTATATACCAGTATAGCTCCACCTACTTGAGTGCCAGCTATTTCGTCTCAGAGTCTGGGGTCCTCTGATTTATATAAAGAAATGATCAGAAAAACTGGTTTAGGCTTCGAAGGCAGCTGAGCCTTGAGCACGTAGGCACAGCTTGCTGTTGTTGTCGATCATGGGCACAGGTGTGGAGAGGAGCACTGAGTGAATGGAGGCTATTGCACTACAGTCTGCTGTAAATCACACCTCTTAAACCCATCTCATTTAAAGAGGACTCCCAGGTAATAAAAGCAGAGTACACTTTAGCCCTATATGCTTGCCAAACACCAGTCTGCAAAACCAAAAGGGATAAATCCTTGCGGTGGAGAGGAATCTGGTGAAAGTGGCACAACCTCATCATCCCGGGGAGCTGCCCAAAGCCATCCGTGCAGCACAGTCCCCGTACCCGCTGGTTCGGCACTGCTCTGCCTCCCCAGGTGGGACAGCAGCCAGGAGGCTGGTTTGCAGTTAGCATATTTGTCAACAGAATGGCTTGTCAGACAATGTCCAGAAAGTTTCCAAAACTTCTCCTAGAGTTATATTGAAATGTGGTTGGAAAAGCATGTGATTAATTGCAAGAAGGCTTGGTGATATCATTATGTGATTTCACCATTGTACAATGTGCCATTAACTTTAAGTTCCCGTGAAAGGAATATAGAAAAATTGATTGTCCATACTGCACGGAACAATTGCTTTCTAATGTAACACCTTGCTAAGTTGGTTTTGGTTTTACTGAAAAACTTTATCTGGGTTGATGTTTTTTACAGACCTACTCAATGCCTCTGGGAGCTATTTGTGAGACCAGTGAAAAAAGGCAACGGGTATTCCTGTAGTTTTTGTACCATCCAAAAACTGACCTGCCAGAAGAGCTATTACTTAGCCCCATAATAATTCCTTCAAGGAAATGGTCTAGAAAAGGGCACCCGTAACACTGAAGGACAATGGGCCCAAAATTCAGCTGATATCAACAGTGACTCTGTTAATTATATATTTTGAAAAATATGTGACTGGAAAGCACTGGAAAGTACTGTAACACTGTGAGGACTGAAAACCAGATTAAAGGTTAACATAACACTGAATTATTTTGTATCAGAGTTTTGTTTATTTTTATCTAATTTTCTTTAGCACCCAATTGTACTATAGATCAGCTGCTCCTGAGTTCTGAAATAAATTATTTCTCAAGAATAATCTTACATTTATGTTACTATAATAACCATAACCCTGTTGACAACATTTGTATAATTGACTCAGTCCGTGCATAGGCATCACTTCAGGCACCACGGAAATTATTCCACTTACAGACAAGTCTGTATCGGGTGAGTGGGAAGTAGCTCTGCAGGCAACTTGAGAAGAACGAGATTAATCGTACCTCACTTGGGAATAAAGCCTCTGTGGTATAGACTGAGTTACTTAAATTGCCTGTACAATTCATATGGAAAGAGAGACCATTCCAAAAGGCAGCTGGACACATCCAAGGGCAGAATTATCTCTCTATATGGACCCCCAGAGAGTTCCTAATCAACAAGCTTAGGCTAGATAGCTAGCATTTAAATGATGATGCAGAGGTAAGATAAATACTACTGGAAGTACTGAGCAATTTTTTTCACTTTGAAACTACTATAGAATTTGGCAAGGTAAAATGTGCAAGTAAAATGTTGCCATAAATTTATCAGAGTTCATGCTGCTAATCTTACACAGAATAAGAAACAAGTGCGGACTGCTCCCCGCTTGATTTTCTTTCTCTGAAACATAGGGTAGAATGAGTACATGCTGGCTGTGTACTGAGTTACAAAGTTACCATTTCTCACATCACAGTGAGATCTCCACTGAACAGTGAGGCATTTTTCATGTCCACACACATACCCTGCAGAAATATCATTTTCTTCCGAGTCAGGTCCTTTGGCATTCAGGTGTTCAGGTGGAAGATAGCATGAAAACAGGCAAGAAGGGCAGATAGCCTGGCTCCTCAGATTTCGAAAACAGCTGAAATCACACTACAATTGCAGATTTATCAGAAGGACTTGTCAAATAATTGCAACCTTCTAAATTATTCTTTGCAAAACAGTGATTCATAATCTTATGAAGCGTGAGGCATTCCTCATAGGCATGAGATGCTGGATTTCCAGTGGATCCAACAATGACAGCAGACCACATTTTCCTGTGAGGGGGCTGAACACATCTCAGTAAAGGAGAATTCCTTGATGTTTCTAAGGAATTTGAAAAGCTGGCTTCTCAGGAAGAGTAAGCAAAGAATTCTGTAAGAGGAAGGACCACTATGGCAACTTATACCAGCTGAAACTCGGCCTCCAGTTAACACACAAGGAAATCATGGAGAGGCCAGAATCAAGCCTAGAAAAAGAGGAAGAAGAAATACAGAGGCAGAAAGGCAATCAAACTGAAGCAAAATCAGAAACTGAGGGGAAAACGAAGAAAAAAACAAAAAGAGAAAGGAGTGTAAGAGAAAACGGAAAGATAACTGAATGCAGAATCTTCAAGCAAGCAAATGAACAATGAACAGATGTGAAGAATGAATTGCTGGACAATGACCAGAAATATATCTGAGAATTGGGAAAAGAGGCAGAAAAAGGAAGGGAAAGAAGCCAAAAATCACAAGACCAATGTTTTTATCTTCTTAGTATTTGTTTGTAGTTGTACTGCATGAACCTGATTTTTTTTTTTCTGAACTAGTCAGAAGTCTTGCTGAGAAACTGCAGTGACCGCTAACAAACACCATGCCTCTCAGAGGTTCTTCTGTTGTTAATCACACACTAGTACATCCTTTAGTGGTCTTCCCCCGTTCTTTCAGATATGGTTCATACAGATTTTCTCTCTGCTGTGTGAGAGGCCTCTTTCAGTTCCCAGGAGAGGCAGGGTAAATACAAATATAGCTATGCTTTTGCACTAACCGAAATAATAAAATGTGTGCAGTAGGCTACTCATGCTGCAATGGAATTAGCTCCTCCCTGTATTCAGGCTTAAACTACTGAAGCCCTCTGTCCTCTTTAGCAGGACAAGATACATCTCCTGCGACTCTCAAGCTGCAGCTGTAGAAAACATAATTGCATGCAAAGGAACCTATTCTTTTTTTAATTTTAATTCTGTCCATTTGTGTCTGTGTTATTTGTAAAGTGATACTCCTCACACCATTATATCCTTCCCAGTGATGTTACAGAAAGGTATCTTTGTTCTCTTCTATGGTTTTCCGCAGGCTGGGAGATTGCTTACCCTCCATATTTGAAAAAACATCCATACACACACAAACACACGCACAAGCATGGTATGGTGCTTAACCATCATTAGCTCTCCTCAGACCCACACTAAGCAGATCCACCTTTGCTTTCAACCAGTTTTTTAGATCCTTACTTCTGTGAGGACTCAGCTACCTTTGAGGTGATGACACACCACTTTAACAGACTATAATTGGTCTTTTTAATAGCTCTTACCTACAGTTCCTCTGGCTTTCTTTTTTCTTTGTTAAAAGTGTTTATACGATAAAACTCATGAGAATACAAAAAAAAAAAGAGAAAAAGTACAGCCTGAAAATCTGTGCAAAACATGCCAGCAAGCTCTGACCTCGTAGCTACAGATGAAGATATCATGTGACAGCGTATTCCTTATCCCCCTGCGGCACAATGTTTGTCTTCCAGCATCTGTCTCTGGACAATTGTGTAATACAAGGCAATGAGGTGTCTGCAGGATCCATGTCTCTTGACGTGAAACTGGAATCTCTCTGCTTACAGCCTTTCTGGGCTTTATCAGGCCAGGCATTAAGAGTTTTCATTCGCACTGCACGTTACATAGTTCAATACACAATTACAACTGTACTTCTAAGTGACAGGTTAAATTGAGTTCATTATTTTGTATAAAAACAAATGAGCCTTTTATGTTTCCTTCTGGTTTTCCCCCTAGGCACATATAAAAATCTTTCTCCCCTTCTAAGGACTTCTCTGACCCTCTGTAAGAGATTATGTTTTGCGAGCCAATTTTTCAGCTAGGATAATGCAGCTGAAGTTACCCCAGTTTATTTAGCTAGTGCACCTTGTGTCAGGTAGCCTGGCATCAAACTGTGACTGGAGGGAACTGGGAGGAGGGGAGGGGAGGGGAGCTGCAAGGGGAGCCGCCGTGCAGGGCGAGCAGTGCTAGCCACAACCCTATGCAACCAGCCAGCGCAGGCTCAGGATGCTGCTGGAATGCATTTGTTCCCTCACGGATAGACGAAGAACAAAATGTACCAGTGACACGGTCTGTGATGCAGTAGCATCGGCCTTGGGAGAAATACTGCTCATGAAAAGCACTCATGGTATAAAAGTTGAACTAGGTTTCAGTCCCCAAACAGTGGCTTAGCCAGTGTGTAAATGTAGTATTCAAAGCTCTTCAGGCTCAGCAGCAAGGCAAATCATTCTGACTCAAGCAAGTTCATACAGAGCAAGACTGATACTCACCCCTCATGCAGACTTATACCCGTATCACTTTTGTTCACAGCCAGTTCTGTTGTTCAGTAGGTATTCAGATAATTCATGGTGCAAGGTGCAAATTGCCTAAATAAAGATCATAGAATCATAAATAGCTTGAGTTGGAAGGGACCCATAAGGATCACGGAGTCCAACTCCCTGCTCCTCCAGGACTACCTACAACTAAACCATATGACTAAGAGCGTCGTCCAGACCCTCCTTGAACTCTGACAGGCTTGGTGCCATGACCACTTCCCTGGGGACCCTGTTCCAGTGACCGACCACCCTCTCAGTGAAGAACCTTTTCCTAATGTCCAATCTGAACTTCCCCTGATGCAGCTGCATAGCAAGTCACAAAAGCTGCAAAATGTGTAGCCTGATGGGCAAAATTTTAACCCCTGACCAAAAAAAAAAAAAAAAAAATTAAAAATCACTGTAATAACTTTCTCTTCTTATATGGGAATTAGTTGCTACTTTTTTTTCTGAAGCTAAAAATCTGGATGGAAACAATGCCCTTTTAAAATAATAATTGAGGTGGAATGGAAGATGTGAGCTGTATACAGAGTCTTCAATGAAAGCCATGTGGTGACATAAGTCAAATTTTAGAAGACAAGTCCTACTTCTTCTATCCTAGAGAGTTCATAAACCTGTGCACGGTTAGAAAATGAAGATGATGAAGATCAGGTTGGCCAAATTGCTACATTGCTTAATTTGCCTGTTTATTAGCTAACTCCTTTTATAGCATGACTGCTCTGAAGAATACCACAGTTCTATCAATTTTATATGATTTAACTGTGAGGTTTTTGTAATTATGAAAACCCAGTTTAAAAATATTAAAAAAAAAAAGAGCTGACCTTTCAGCATATGAGTGACTTCACTGGAAATTGTCACTTGCTTAGAGCCAGACATACATGTATGTATCCTGCTGAACTAGGATTTAGAAGGGTAATTTGCAGTCTACAAGACAAAATAAAGCAATTATTACCTGTGATGAGTATTAATTAGAATAAACTGAATCAGTCGATTCAATAAAAAAATCACCTTTTTAAACCTGCTCCTCCCTCACCCCAAAAAATACTTCTTTGTAATGATTTTTTTATGTGAAACATTACTGTAAAATATTTTCAAGCAGAGGCTGATGCTGTCTGGCTGATATTCAAAACAACTGAGACATTTTGCGAAGACAGGACAAACTTAAAGTTCATGATTTTACAAATTTCTTGGACTACCCTTTTTCTTTCTTAGGGGACGAAATTCAAGATGTATCTTAAATTTACAAAGTTTCCTGTAAATGTCACCCTGTTCTATAAAGTATCATTACATTTTCTTAAAATGATTACAGCTATCAATTTACAGCTAGGAAAAATAATGCTAGGAGCTAGGGATAGGAGAAACACCTTGTAAAGAAGTGTGGTTAATACATAAACCATAAAACACTGTGTTTATATCAGGCCCCATTCTGAATTGGTAAGTCACCTTGGCTGCAATTGCTCTGCTGCAGGTAGTGAATTCATTTTTTTAATGAGGTTTTTATCCCGGTTTTCTAAGGAAACCAGGCTTATGTATTCACACAAACTACCCATTCTCACTGATGCCTTTTGAAGCCATTGGCCAATTCACAAAACTTGACAGAAGTTTCAAAGATATTAAATTCGCCCAGTATTTCATGGAAATGGGCAGGCTAGTGAAGGAG
The DNA here is from genome assembly GCF_034638445.1 of Ciconia boyciana. NCBI lineage: Eukaryota > Metazoa > Chordata > Aves > Ciconiiformes > Ciconiidae > Ciconia > Ciconia boyciana. The sequence continues at coordinate 117,929,093 of NC_132934.1, read as the reverse complement.
ACATTTAAATTAGTGCAAATTACTGCAAGGTATTATTAGACACCAGAGAAACCACACAAAAAAGATGGCTCAGAGAAAACAATTCCTTCTCTGTTTAGTAGGTCAAATAACCACTTGTTTGTGTCTCTCCACAATTCCCTTTTTTTTTTACAGAGCAGAAACATTCCCTAATGTCCTTGTACGTGCCTGTCTTTGAAAAGTACATTACTGTGCTCCACCACCAGCATATCGAAGTCTCTCATTGTTTCTCTTAGAGTGAGAAGGAAATGAAATTATTCCCATTAGACTGTGGGAGCTGGGTAAATGCTGGGATGGCACAAGCTACCCTCTTCACTAGACCACCTCCCTACTGTTTTACAGTCCCACTCTGCTCCTTTCCTTGGGCTTGCTGAGGTCCCCTGGGCAGAGCAGTGTAATTGTCCAGCATGGATTAGTGTATGAAATCCTAGTTTAAAAAAAAATAAAATCAGGCCTAATTCCAACATCCTTTGAGCTAAAAAGTCCTCGATTAAGGCATGGCAGAGTTTAGGCACCTGGCATGCTGAAGTCATGCTTATCATAACGATGGGAATCTTCTCAAGTGGTGTTTACCCCAGTGGGAGCTTGTAAGTGTGATAAGCTCTTAACAACAGGTAAACTAACATAAGAGTTTGTGAGCTTATGAGCACAGGAGAGGGTTGCGCGTCTGCTTTAGTCAGGCTCCTAAGAACAACCAACAGATTCAAGGTCATTAACCCTTAATATTGTTTAATATTGCCTTAGCGCAACCTTGAGCTCCCTTGACTGGTTGCTTCAGTTGCCACGTGGAGTTTCTAGCATTGCTTTCAGTTATTAGTTCTTTTGGACAAGAGGCTTCTTGTTATGTTTGGTGAGGTGTCTGTGTTTATATAGTGAGATGTTGGTCCCTGACTGGGAGAGAGGATGCTCACCAGATAATAATGACAACAGCAAAAATAACCCTTGCCCTGCAATATCATTCTTGAAAACAAAATACAGTATTTACAGGAAAGAGGGAATTATAAAAAGGAGATCATGAAAGACCAGAGGAGAAAGGTTAAGAGAGACCACAGGAGAAGGCTGTGAGGTTGATGCAGCAAACCAGATGAGGACAGGTACTCCCTTGCTTCAGGCAGACAGCTGTCAGGAGTCAGGACTCATGGGACAGTGGCCACTTTATGTAGAAGCATCAGAAGAATTTCTCGTCACCCTGCTCAGTCCAGGAGAAAACAGTGTAAAAAATGCAGGTTGTTCCTCTGCAACTTACTAATGGTTGTGAGATGCTGCTACAGAAATGCATGGATACTTGCTGTAGGCAGCACACCCTTCGGATCTGCCATCCAGAGGCAAGTAACAGGAAAGAAGCTCTTCGCTGGAATTAAAGGAGCTTCTTGAAAGTGTATCTCCAATCCCCTCACAGTCTCAATGAAGAGAAAGAAGGGACTGAAGTGGAAAAACTCTTTTTATTCTGTTGCCTTGTGCTCAAGCACATAAATTAATGCAGTGCTTAAGTATCAATACAGGGAGCACCACAAAAACCTTGGAAAGATGGTACTAAAATAAAGAAAATGCCTATAGCCAAGGAGCTAGCCTTTTGTTTGAATCCTGTCAGGGAAGATTTATCTTTCACTCTCCTTTCACTGATACAAGCTTGAAAAATCTATCCAGCTGTGCACATTACCAGGAGTTGAACTGTAAGCATGTCTGAGTGCTTAAAGTACACAAGTCTGTAAGTGCTCCCCTAACCTATGTGGGAGGATAGAAGAGTAAAAGATTCAAAAAAGCTTAAAAGCAGGACAGCGCTGGTTGCCTAGAAAACAAGACTGACTACTAGTCAAGAATGGAATTCCATTTTTAGCAAAACATTACCGAGTGGCTGAAATTTGGGTTAGCAGAACCGCTGTGACCTAAATATAGGGTACGCCCCTGGACCAAAGAAAGGTACAGCCCTCCATTTTTATGAAGACCTCCTTTATCTGAAGAGATGGTTGGCTTTCATAAGGCTGCTTGTGTAAAATAAGACTGCTCCGGCATAAAAGTGGGGACCCACACTCAGTCCTGCAGATCTCACTGTTCAGATAAGCAGAGCTCTGCTGTCCCATGGATATGTGAGGGAGAATCATTCACATGAATAACATTGCAGGCTTAGCTTCCAGAGCTATTCGCTTTGGGTTGTCATGAACTGATGATGCTTAGCAGCAGTTTTATTAAAAAAGTTAACAGAGATTTTTTTTTTTTTTAAAGTGATGTTGCAATTTCCCCCTTGGACAAATTTAACAGACTAAGAAATATTTCTTAGTGGGACAGTATAATTTCTTGCAAGAATTGTGTTACAGACGAAAGTCAAGCCCATAGTTGAACCAATAAAGTAACAAAATTTGCAAAAAATATGGTTTTGCCCTTTGTTAAGGAGCACAAGTTCAAGGGCTGGAACTTAACGTACGTTCAATTGTACATGTATATACAGCATTTTGTAGGAATTTCATTAAGGTACAAATCAGGTTGGAGAAAAGACTAAAAAGAATGTAAGAGTCCCATATTTTCCAGACATTTGTACCTGGTTTAATAGGCTTACAATTTGCACACTTACTTAACAAAAATAATCTTACCAGGTTCCCATCACTTTCATCTCAGTTTTTAACTATTGTGATATTCCTCCGGGCTATTACATGACATGCCAATAAAAAAGCAGGAGTACAATAGTTTCCTTTGTGTTCCTCTCTCTTAATCTGCAAAACAGATGCAGTGAGTGCACTAGCCACTCCAGATTGCTTTCAGCAAAAAACATAACTTTGGCAGGTTAGTACTAGTTAAGGGGCATACGGTTTGCTATTCTCTGTGGAAAGATAGCCATAAGTCAGCCAGCAAATTCAGATTTTTATAATTAACAACAGACAAACATTTGGCTAAAAAATTCATGAGGGTTTTTGTTTGTTTGTTTGTTTGTTTTGTTTTGTTTTTGCATGGCTTTCTAACCATTTATCCTTCTCTCTTTTTTTTAGAAAAAAAGAAGAAAACCCACACAACTATGTGATTGATGGAGTAAATTATGTTGCAATTATCATAACGATGTCCTTGTTATTGTTTCAGAAAAATGTCTGGGTTTTACTACCACCCTCCTCTGATTTGACATGAATTTAAAGATGAAATGAAATAAATCTAGATTATTATAAATCATAATTTGGGGACAGTCTTTTTTGAGTGAAGCCAAGCTGGCTTGTAGTTTGCAAACCAATCAGCAAGACAGAATAAAATACTTGACTAGCTTGATATGAAGAAGCTGACTTTAGAGGGTAGGCCAGCTGCTGAACTTGTATATACTTTCCATTAGCTTCCAGGGGAATCATGTACGTGCTTCAAGAGCAGAGTCTGGCCTAATGCAATAGGCCTATTAGAGAAATTAAGAAGCTTTAAAACTTCTCACTGAGAAGGACAAAGCACATCCCTAGCAAGAAAAACATGACACTTCCTGACCAATATGTTTGTGGCATCTAGGGCTCTGCTTCAGAAAAGCATTTGTGCATATAGCGGTTTTTTTAAGCTGCTGCGTAAGTCCAAGCAGAGGTTCAGCAAAGCCCTTGAACACACACTCAACTTGACAGGCTTGCCCGCGAGCCTGGCAGACGCAGGGCACAGAGTCACTGGAAGGCATGGAGGACTCACTTCTTCTCACTTGTACTGCTGCAGCTGCTCTCCGATTAGCAAACACCAGCCTCCAGCAGAAGAGGGATTTCATCATGGGCGAACCTGTGTCTCCATGTGCCAGCACCAGCTTCCCAACTTTTATGGAGCCATGAGATTTCTTTTGCTGGGGTCCCATCAAGCCTCATAAGCTTCAAGGCTGGTCAGCACCTAGGTACCTGGGGTAGGTGCTGAGGTTCACAACAGGGACCTGCGAACCTAAGCCTGGCCATTTCTGCCTGCAGAAAGCCTGCAGATTTCACAAGTTGTCCTCAGGCTCTGTCTGCACTACAGAGACACCCAGCTGGGCATTAAACACTCAAGGCCTTCCAGCATGGCAGGCAAAAGTGAATGTTGCATCAGCAGGAATGGGGACTAACTTGTTCCTGTTCAAGAGAGCCAGAAGGACCTGTGTCTTTCCTGTGGGAGAGGGTGGACAAGCTCTCAGGCTGTGGGCACAAGGGTTGATCAATCAGACTGGTAAGGACAGGAGAGTCCTGCATCTCCAAGCCAGCTCTTGCTGCTGCCAAGGGAATGAGATCTGATGTTGCCAGGGGAGGGACTGGAGGGTCCTCTGCCTCCCTCCCTCTTCTGCCCTCCAGCAGAAACCACCACTCGACATAGCCCAGCTCTTACCTCACCTCCCCAGGGCTCTGGCACAGGCATAGACAGCAGAGCAATAGACACTTTGCTGATTCTCCACCCATCTGGCACCCCAGGTGGCTGCCTGCTCTGCTTACTAAATTAACCCCCACAGAGCTCTGTGCTAGCACTGCTGCAGCCCTCTGGTGCCCAGGCAAGTGCCCCAGTGTCTGCTCACCACCCACTGTGGCCACCTGCAGCAGCCCTGCATGGCACGCTCTGCTGTGAGCCATCCTCCAATGTCATGCAAGGGCCCACAAGAGGTGTAAGAGAGCGTGTCTCTCCAGGAAAGCATAAGAGAGGACAGTGATCTTGGGGTCCTCAAAGAACCCATGCAACTTTGCAAGACACTTGATCTTCTCTTTCTCTCCCAGTTGGACCTCAGGGGCAGCTATCTCTCTTTAGGGGAAGCCATTTCCAGTCCCACAAGGCTGGCACCAAATGACATTTCCACTGCACACCAGCAATAATATGCAGTTGAGTTTCTCCTTTTTTTGCAAGCCATGTGCATCCTATAAGCTTGCACGCAGACTACTAAAACAGGAACTGACCGCCATTGAAGCCTCAGAGTTCTGCCACTGTGATTTATTATTATTATTATTATTATTATTATTATTATTATTAACAAAACCAAGTGTCTTTCACAGGCTTTTCTACTCAGAATATTTTAATGATTAATAAAGATTTGGTGCAGTTCTGTACTTAAAAGTACAGTAGAAAATTTGAAACATGGACGAACCTAAGAACAGCCCATACCATCTTAGAGCACATGCCCATCTACTCCAACACCCTGCATTGGGCAGTGTCCAACGACATACATCTAGGGAGAACTACCAGAACAGGAGGAGCATATATTGTACCTCCTTGATATGCTCTTCCAGTCTTCAGCAATCTACACCTCCTGAGCTAAAGACAGAGGGTTATGTTGTTTGGTTTTTTATTTATTATGGCCCTCAGTGAATTTTTATTTCCCTAATTTCTCTCATCAATTCCTGAGGCTCATCAAGGCTGGCAAGTCTTGTGGTGCCATGTTTTCTCCATTGCTGCTCATTATCATCCACCTGGCCTGTTCTCAGACTTCAGCTCCCACTGTAAGCTGCAGGGTTGACATTTTCTCTTGCTAGGACTCCATAGAGACCAGAATGTCCCATGAATCAGAATAAACTGGCTAATCCAGTATCCTTCTTGCTCAAGGGAGAGCTCTTCCTGAGGAACAGCCAGCACAGCAGTTTTACACCAATTTGCCGAGTTGTCCCAACTCAACAAGCATGTGGAACTTTGTTCACATGGTGTCTAATAGCTGAAAATGTTTTCAGGGGCCTAACCAGCCTGTTCCTGATTCCAGGACTGAACATCTCCAAAAAGGGAAGAAATCTGCCTTCATCCCACCATCTTTACACCCCAGATGAGTAAATAAGGAATGACAGAGAATGAATAGCCAATGTATAATTTGTGCCCAGATACCCTTGTTTATGTACTATTTAATATAATCTTTAATGTCATCATCGATGACATAGATAGTGGCACTGAGTGCACCCTCAGCAAGTTTGCAGATGACAGCAAGCTGAGTGGTGCAGTTGATACGTAGAGGGAAGGGCTGCCATCCAGAGGGACTTTGACAGGCTTGAGGAGTGGGCCCATGTGAACCTCATGAAGTTCAAGGCCAAGTGCAAGGTCCTGCACTTGGGTCAGGGTGATCCCCAGTATCAATACAGACTGGGGGATGAATGGATTGAGAGCAGCCCTGTGGAGAAGGATGTAGGGATACTGGTGGATGAAAAATTGGACATGAGTTGGGAATGTATGCTTGCAGCGCAGGAAGTATCCAGCCAGTCACATCCTGGGCTGCATAAAAAGAAGCGTGGCCAGCAGGTTGAGGGAGGTGATTCTCCCCCTCTGCTCCACTCCATGAGACCGCACCTGGAGTACTGCGTCCAGCTCTGCGGTCCCCAGCACAAGACACACACGGACCTGTTAGAGTGGGTCCAGAGGAGGGGTACAAAAATGGGGGCCTCCCATTTTTGGGAGGGGGTTGTTCAGCCTGGAGAAGAAAAGGCTCCAGGAACACCTTATTGCAGCCTTTCAATATACAAAGGGGGCTTGTAAGAAAGATGGAGAGAGCCTTTTTACCAAGGCCTGTAATGACAGGACAAGGGGCAATGGTTTTAAACTGAAAGAAGGTAGATTTAGATTGGTCATAAGGAATAAATTTTTTACGATGAGGGTGGTAAGACACTGAAAACAGGTTGCTCAGAGATGTGGGTGCCCCATCATTGGAAGTGTTCAAGTTCAGGCTGGATGGGGCCTTGAGCAACCTGATCTAGTGAAAGATGTCCCTTCCCATTGGACTAGATGATCTTTGAAGGTCCCTTCCAACCCAAACCATTCTATAAGTCTATGTATGAAAAAGGGACAAGCCGTCCCAAAAATCAGTGTCTCCCGGTGATTGCCACAAAAAGTGAACACAAAAGGTTGTGAATATGACCAAGATAGGCAACTGGGAGGGATGTTGGCAGCACTGACCTGCTTTCCTTACCGTTGGACAAGGACAAATCAGGCATTCCTTCCTGCTTGGCCTGTCTTACACTTGCTTCAGTTCATCCCTTTCCCACAAGAGGGTGACGGTCCTCCCTCTCCGGGCAGTAGTACAGAAGTGACTCCCAGGGAGGAGGAAAGACCAGGTGGAGCAGTTAGAAAGCTCCAGAGCATGCAATGAGCTATAAACCACAGCTGTGAAGGTTTCTTCATACTTGTTACCTGGCAAACAAACAACATACTGCTTTATCACAGCCTACCGACAGGCTCCTGTTAAAAAAGCCAGGATTTAGCAGTCCAAGGATGGAGCTGAAACCATGCTAACATCCCTTCTCTTCTGAACACTTCAGGCCTTGCTGGCAGTTGCCTGGCTGCACTGTCCCTCTTCCTCCTGTCTGACCTCTTCTTCCTCCCATAGCAGCACAGCCTCCCAGTGTGCCAGAGCCAGCGTTAGAAACCTACACAAGAAATGATTCAGTAGATCGGTCAGACAGCACAGACTCCCAGTGCCTTGTTGTATGTGGATAGCAAACATTATTCACATTCTCAGTAGTTCATTAAGAGAAAAGCCAAATCAAGATATTGCTGTTTTTTCAGTTTGTCTGCTTCCAAATACCTAGTAATAAAATATTAGTTATATTAGATATGATTCACACAGACACTGAGCTTTGAAAGGGAGAGAGGCACAGTTAGCACGCAGCAGAAAAGGCTGCCCACATGATTTGTTAGCTGTGGAAGGAAAAGACAGCATCTAGCACAGTGGAGTCCTGGTCCCAGCCTAGGGCTCCAGGGCACGCCTGTAATACTCCTAATAAATAATCTTGAACATATCGCTGAACTGAAATTCGGGTCCCAGGAGCTCTCCCAGGCTCTCCCTCCACAGCAACCTTACAGTCCCCATAACAACCTGGCTAGCTCAGCTATCCCTGTCTTTCTCCACAGTCGTGTTTCCCACTGCTCTGTAATAAAACACTCAGCCTTATGCCCTAAATCCCTGTCCCTCTTCTGCCATTCTGCTTACATTCTTTTCTCAAGCACTCCCCTCTGTCCCTTCAGCCCATCCTCACACTAACCTGTTCATGCTAGAACTGGGGTGACAAGCAAAGTGCTCCTTCAAGGTGCCTGGCTAGGGTACCTAGCACATCTGCTCCCAACCCCTAGGCTTGAGATCATCAAGGAATTTTCTCCCCAGAAAGCAGAAATCTGGGTTTTCTTCCATTCCTCTGTCCCAGCAAAGGCTGTCCCCTTCTCAGTATGATCTGGGCACTTTTACCACACCCAACCCTTACTGCTGCAGAAATCAAGAATGTTGATGGTCCACTTGGCCAGACCTGATGCTCTTCGGTCACACATTGTGCTCTGAGAGCTTTTGGTGCAGGTCTGTTACAGATAGCAGTTTTCAAACTGTGGTTTGCAGACCCATTGAGAGGTTTGTCTGTGGACAGAAGCATTCTTCCCTACCTTTAAGGGGACCTGCAAAAGGACATTTTACGCTCCTTGTGCAACACTTGCAAATCAGCAAGTCAGCACTTCACCTGAGAAGCTGTAGGGTCTACAACCTGGAAGAGCTTGAAATCTCCAGCACAGGACTTTGGGTAGCTTGTGCCCATGGTTGTTGGTAAATGGTGGGAGAGACTGCTTCTGAACTAACGTGTTGCATAGTTGCCTGATGCATCTACAACGGCTTTCTATTTCTTCCAAGCTTCCAAATCCCACCAGGTATCTGAAAACGTATTCACTCCCCTCCTTTTCCCTCTGCTGAGCAATTACGAAGAACCAAAGGTCTGGAAAGTATTTCAAACAAATTAGAGGGAATTGTCAACGAAGGCTGACTCAATTATAAACTGAAAATCTATCGTTATCCTGAATGATAGATGGTAGAGGACAATGGACTGAGAACATGCAGAATTAATTTGTCTTTTCTCGAGCTGGTTAAAAATGATTTGTTTAGAAATGTTGCTGCTTGTAAAAAAAAAAGTCTTTTTGTGGTTGCACCTTTTCTTTTTTGAAACCATTGCTATAGGTAGAAAGCACTGGTATTCTGCCTGTAACACAGCTAGGCCAATGCTGCACACGCATCGGCTTCATGCCTGCAGAACAGGCTGCAGTGCCTCAGCGCTCTGCACCTTTCAGCAGAGAATCTCAACTCTTCTGCAAACGCTGCTGGAGTCGAGTGGCGGAGCATTTGCCAAAGGCAAAATGAGAACAAAAAGCCCTTCTCTGTCCAGCCACTCCCTGCCTGCCTCCCTCCCTAACTGCACAAAAACAGTAATTCTGTGTGTGAATAAAACATGTTTGTTTGTGTACTTTTGGACAGTGGAGCTGCAGAATTCAGCTAAATACATCCCTGATCTGTGAGAACTGAAGCACAAGTGCTCTCATTTCCCCCCCTCAGCCATCTCTTTCAACAAACTTCCCCTTCTGCGCCATCCATTCATTTCCCTGAGGCTACACTGCTGCTTAAAAGTAATGAAATGCTCAAAGTATGGTAGAGTAAACCTATTTTGAAGAAACAGGGAGCAAAAACTGGAATGACCATGTATCTGTCAAAGCCTAATAACTCCAACACCATGAATTTCTTTCCCTGACCTGGCTTTGTCCATTATACTTTGACATTGAGCGAGGCTTTCCAGGGCATTGCTACACTTCATGAGGCCATGCCCAATTTTTAGATGCTGGGCTGCCATGGGGAATTCACAGCATCCAAGATACGGGGGCCTCTGTTCCCACAACGAGGCATGAGAACAGCACGCTTTAAAGCAAGAGCCACAAAGTGCAGTTTGCTGAGCCAGCCAAGGGAAATGCCAAAAACATGGATATGTCTCAATATTGTCCCTCTCCAGGACTCAGATGCCATCGGCAGTTTTCAGAAAAGTCCGCTCCCACCCAAAGCCAGCTAAAGGCTTCTCAGCGGTGTAGGCAAAACTGAATTTTGCTGCTCCAAAACTGAGGGGAACGAGGACGAAAGAGGCAAACAAAGCGGCAGTGCTAAACGGAGAATCAGGGGATGGAGACTGGAAATTCAGGGTTTGCTGGTCCTGCTGGCTTCCAAGGAAGACAACTTGCTGTCACGGTCCCAGGCACCCAGACTCCGCCCTGGGCAGCAGCAGCAGCATCCTGCCTAGACTGTCCAAGGCTGACAAAGGAGACAGAGGGGTGGTTTTGCCCTCTCATCGCTCCTACATAGGCTGCTGCTGTAGATACCTGTACAATCTGCCTCTGCCTGGTCTTCCTATTCAGTGTACAATAGTATCACAACTTGCAGACAGGCTCCTCTTTTCTAAACATTGCCTTAATGGCTGGGCTAGGGAGTTACAAGGCATGTCTGTACAGTCAGACGCAGCATGCAACCACATGTTAGCTCTGCCCAAGCCAGGGGGATGCAAGTTGGTGCCAGTCCCAGCCCCGTGCCACCACAGAGCATGGGACTGTACCTACCTTGCACATCCAAGAGCAGAGCAGGCCTCCTAACTGCCAACATAGCTCTCATCCAACACATAGCAATGCCTCATAGGACTGGCTTAGGTCCCACCAGCTTGGTGCCAGCATGGAGCTGGCATGACACTGACCTCAACTGCTTCCACAGGCTTATAAATCCACACCGTCCTCCCACCCTTCCTGCAGGGTCAGCTGATTTTGCTGATGCTGTGCCCCAGACACAGCTCCAAAGGGGCTGCAGAGCGAGTGCTCCCCTAGGTCACCTGCGATACGGATCCGTATCTAGTCAAGCAGGAGAGGGGACTGAACCCCAATGTCCCACAGCAGGGCTGAATGGGCGAGCCTGGAAATCAGGGGGGTACTTTCGATCTGCCTTCCTGTGATGGCTGATGTGGTACAGGGAGTGTTTTCTGTGCACCTTTGGTCAGAGCAAGAGTGCAGCAGTTAACACAGACTGGGAGCACCAAGCTTAGGATCTTTAGGGAGGTTGGGCATGAGAGAGAGGCTTGTTGCTTTGACCCTGTCAAAACAGTGTTACTGCCATAACGCCCAGAAATGGGATCTTAGCCGCTTTCTCATCAGAGGGGCAGATGAGCACGGACTTCAGCTGCCCCTGAGGCAACTTAGCAGTGGAGCTAAATTTTGAATCCAAACATTTACAGTGGAGTTAAGGTAGCTGTGTCCCACCTAGGCTGCCCAGCAGAGCTGGGTCTGAGTCTGAAGTATGTGGTGTCAAGGACTTTTTCATCATTTCATGAAGGGTGGACCACAGTAGTGAGATACATTGCTATGCCTATATATACTCAAATACAATGGTTTTGGTCAATCAGTGACAAGGAAACCTATCATATGCCTGATTTTCAGCCACTGACCTGAAGTTACATAACAAAAACACAACATTCATTTAAGCTTCTCCATAATATAGGGGTGTGTGTAGGGAGAAGGGGAGGGGGGGAACCAAAAACAAATAAGTTATTCTTGCAGATTTGATGAAAGGTTCATGGGCCAAACAGTTTTGCATGAAACCCAGTAATTTTTACTTCCCTGCTTAAACTTGAAACCAGCCAAATTGCGTGTGGTTTGTGCTATTGCTGTGAACAGCTTATATGGCCATACTAAGAGCAGTAGTAATTAGACTATCACAGCTATACATTAGTTAATAAACAACATAAATAATCATATAAATGTCATGCTTTGATGCCAGGACTTGACCAATTCAAGCAAATTCAACAGTGTTTGGCACCACGGAGCATTCTAAGAATTTGTACATAATCTGCTTTTTTGCAAACCTTTTGAGAAGGAGCTATTTACATGGTAAGCATGTTTTTCTTCAAGAGATTATACTCCTTCCAAGTCAATTAACTACATTCCAATGAAAACAGAGAGAATTTTAAATAAATGATACTAGCCTGTTCATAAAGGAAGAGAGAGGGAGAATGAGAACACAATGGAAACTCTGAAATTGTGGTCACTTAAATAAAAACCCTTCTGTGCACAGCTGAAAACATTTTCTCTCCTAAAATATTGACATTTTACCATGGGAGAAAGAACAAGAGCATTAATCTTACAGGGGTTTTCACTTGTTTTGGTTGCCAGAGTGTCTCTGTTACTGCCTCACGTTATGATTGCTATATTAAAGACATTAATTACACAATTCAGTGACAGAACAATCAGGAAAAAAAAGGCAAGAGAAGTCTTCTGTGGAATCAGAGCTGAACAAACTGCAGGATAAAACAGCAAGGATTGGAGTACAGCAACTTTCCTTTGCTGAAAGCATCACTGACCTTTCCAACATCTTAGGTAAGTAGCTTATTTTAGTATTAGCCCATAGTACCACCCAAAAAATTACTACCTACCGTATGACTACCTACCTACCCACCCATGAAGGTGGGTTTCTGAGGCAAGGTGTTTATACTGCCATTACCCAGGAACTCTGACACAAGGGGAGGTGATCAGAACAACATGTTAAAAGCAACTTGTAACCCCAATGGGTCCAGCTCACTTTGACAGCTGCTACTCCTGATGACCCCACCAGGTGCACTCCCACCATGTGAAAAGCAGCTGCCTCTCAAGTGAAATTCAGCAGAGAGCAGCTTCCACGGTAGCTTGAGCTGCTAACAGGCTAAAGGAAGAAAACACTGCATTGCCCATCCTGCTATCTTCATTACTGAGGAGGAAGAGGACACTCAGTCTGAAAGCACTCATATACTTTTCTGTGCAGTTATACTTGAACAAAAAGGAAGATCCTAACAGCTGAATTCCCTCCCTCTGTGCACCTCAAATCCACCAGAGGGGAGCCAAGCTGGGCTGGGAACACTGAGTGCTCAGCTCTTATTATACAAGTCAACGCCTTCACATCTCAGTAAACGCCCCACGAAAAGCAGGCAACCTCTGAAGGTGTAGCATTTGTACAAAGCCAGGGCTGCCAGAGTCCTTGGAAAAGGATAGCTCCTGTCTGTCACATGGAGAAAAACACTAGGTATAAAAGAGGTTTGGATATCAACAACTTGTAGTGTGGTCACTACGTACTCAGAACTTACAGGATGTATTTTTTGTACTTCAAATTCTACACTTGGGTGCACATGACCAACCTTCCATCTTCAATGGAAACCTATCTGCCTGTACACAAAGGCAGAGCCAACTCTCACATTCCTCCTCACTTGTCACATTGATAAAGCATGAGTCATATTCAGATGTCAAAAAGGGTCCATCCACACAGAAATTAAAAATGCTTTACAAGTCTCTCTTAGGTCAAATCCCAGCCTACTGCGTTCTATGTCCATCCTGTGAGGAGCCCCCTCTGAAAAGGGAAAGACTACTGTTGTTGTCATTATTTCTATTCCCTTAACACTATGGACCAGGGCCCCTTTATTTTAGGCACTGTACAAACAAATTACTCAAACAGTCCTTCCCTCGGGTGCTCCCCAAATAGGAGTGCCTAAAATCTTTCATTTGTCTAGACCTCCCACTTCCTACAAGAACATCTAGTTACATCAGGATTTCTGAATGTGAGAAAATAGCTGAAGTTCATCTTCTGCGAGCTGAGCACTGCCAAGGTTAGAAAGAAGCTTTCCCTGGGTTCATACATCATGCAGTGGTGGGGTTGCTTCTCTGGAGCATGTGGTTCCTGGTTCTAATCTCAGCTGTGGTGATGACCAGCGTGTTCAGCTACTGCATGAGAAAGTTTGCTAATTGCCAGTGTCTGTGCTAGCGTCTGACAGATACTGCAGATGTCACGGCTAATTTTCAATTATGTGCAGAAATAAACTGCATACCCTGGGAGAAACCAGAGCTTTCAGGACTTTTTCATCCCCCAAATCTTAGGTGTTTCATCTGTGTGCCAATAAAAAGAAGCCACAGTGAATTAACAGATTAATAAAAAGCTCTTCCAGCCTAAAGCATTATCAGGGAACTTGAAACACCCTCCCCTCTCTTTTGCACGGACTGTGCTGTCTCTTGCAGTCCAAGATGCAGGCAGAAACTCAAGGCCCTGAAGAACAGTGCTCTCTTGGACTGCTACAGGTCTAAGAAGAGCTATGTTTGAACTGCTGTCCATCACCGCTGTGCATTTCATAGTTTTATTGCCTGTTCAGTAGACAAACGTCCACTGTTCTTGCACCACTCCCAAATCCAAACCAAAAGCATGCAGGCCACCTTTGGACACTCAAGCTGCACTTCAGTAGGTTGGTTCCAAGGAACTTTCACTAGGCAACCGTGGTTCTCTCTCTTGGCCAACCTTAAAGTTATAACAAGCCTCTTCTAGCCAGTTTTTCTTGATCACCACATGAGCAATTAGCTGAACAGCCTCCCTGGATTTCTGCATTATCCTCTTGTTTTCTAAATCAAATTTAATAGTGTTTCCAGAAGTTGAAAAATATCATAGACCAAGCTACAGTTGCTTTTTGTCTTTGATGCCTACCAGAAGCAACTTTTGACTAATAGGGCTCCTAGCAATTGAATTCCACCTTTTTGTCCACTTCCTTTCCCGGTGAGCTGCTACAAATGAAGGTTCAGTTTCCCTGGCAAATTCCACAGCTGTGTGAAGTGTTCTTAGCCTCCTTTCACATCTTGGTCTGTAAATCTAAGTCCAGCTCAACATCTACAAATTGGCCCGCTGTTAATTTATCTTGGAAAGTCTCATGTGGATATGCCTGGAACCTAAGTTTTCTCAGGTCCTAAGTTCAGATGGGGCCCCTTTTTTTCTCTTCTAAGTCTCATGTCAAGAGTTGGAGCCAAATATGGATATATCTTATCCTACATCCGGATCTAAATAAAAACTGTGCCACAAATCATATTTCCAATATTTTTCTCTTCAAGCAACTTGTCTTTTTTTCCTGAGGGGCACATTCTACCATACTATTAGAGCTATTTGCTATTAGGTTTGTTTATGGAAGGAGGAAAAAATTAATGACAACATCAGAGAGATTCTTTGGTGAGATCCTATTTACAAAGTATGCCCACAAAGTCCTGTTTCCCAGAAAAAAAGTAGAAACAAATGACAGCAGAACATTTTCTTGCTTATGGTTACTTCGTCTCCCCCTTCTGTCAGTTCTGCTTTTTCTCATGATGACACACTTAACTGTTTCTGTACATTGGCTTTCTTTTTCTCATGTGTACAGTGATTGCCAGTGACTGTAGACCCTCCATTTTGCAATTAGAGAATATCTCAGCCCTTATTTCTTAGCATCTGACTAGGCTTCATCTATTTTTTTCCTCCCATTTCACTGTGCAAGGAGCTTACTATAGAGCAAAGATTTTGCCTCAAGGCAACTAGTAACACCTTGCTATAAACAGCTCAATATCACATGCTATATTTTCCTCTGCATCTTCTGAGGCCATAGTTCATCCCTCAGTCATGTGAAAGCTCTGGGCTGCCAGGTCACGTAGCAATTGAAGGCATGGTCATGTGGGCAGACTGTGAACGGTCACTGCTGTTAGCTAGATCACACAGCAGTGATTTTGTGCCATGGACACACTGCCAGAAGTGTCCCAGAGTGCCTCATGCTCAGCTCCCCACTCGTTTTTCCCAAGAACGGTAGGATGCCAGCAGAGAGAGAGTGAGACCAGGGGCTTGATGCTGTCTTTGTACCTTCTGGACTGCTCTGACTCTGGCTACCCTGTAATGCCACAGATATTATAAGTCATGACAGCTTCTCCAAGACTGTTTCTCTGCTATTTCCATAGCGCTTCCATCCCTAACTACTCTTTTACTCCCCCATCTCTAAAACATTTCCTGTGATTTAGCTCCTTGGGCTACATCAAGGGCCCTTATCGTTATCCAGTATCTTACTGTGTGTAATCTGCATATGTACCTCAAAGAAGCTGGATCCAGACCTTTCTCAATCGCAGCAATAGGATTTTGTTGTGCTTTTTAGACAACTGCTTCAGATCATGCCTATGTAGACATGTATGGACAGACCTGAGGTCTTCTGTACGCTCCAGGACGGCTTTGTGGCCAGGTGTGCTAAGGCAGCTATTTGACTTCTGGGTAGAAGTTAGCCTGTACCTGCCCATGAAGATATGCCCTCTGACAGGTTTTCTGATACTCGCAAATACAAGCCTGGAAAATAAGTTTTACCTTGCACAGTTCCCCCTAGTGTCATTTCCGGAAGCACCAACTCCAGAAAAGCAAAAACATCCTAGGAAGAAAAACAGGGTACTGCATTTCCCAGAGGTGCAATCCCCTTCATCCTGCTGTGAAAGGTAAAAGGAAACAAATTATTTCTTTCACAATATTCATCAACTTGTTGTTGTGCATAGAAACCTCCAAGTCAGGATTAATCTAACCAAAATGTAGGCTTCCCCCAATGCAGTCACCAACCACTGAGCTAGGCTTCCTTTGTAGTTAGCCAGCTGAGGTGCTTTGCAGGGCATGATTCATCCCAACCTCAAGCAGATATCTAAATTAGGGCAAGAAAGACCTCAGGGGAGCAGCTCTGATGTAGACACCTACCCCCAGACATCTAAAGTTCAGTAACATGAATCCCACTTCCAGACACTTTTCAGCTGACCCAGTTTATCAACAACTGTCATTTACCTCAACAAAAAGCAGACACTTTCATCTGTATTTTTATTTCTTTACTTTTATTGAAAACTCCAGGCTTGTACCACAGATGTCTGGGAAAGACTAGCCCTTCAGACAGTACCAGGGGCTTAATAAGAATGGAAATGTCTTCACAATATGGCTGACTTCCAGTTTGAGAGCTCACCTGAACCTTTGTCATCTGATTTCACACACAGTTGCATTCCCAAATCAAATATATACTTAATCAAGCACCTTACAGGACTCTGAAGTATACATTTTGCAGCATTTCAGCCAAAACTACCTGCTATTTACTTACTATTATTGTTCAAACAACTCCCAAGACATATATGGAGCTTTACAAACACATAAAGCAGATAGATCTCAGCCATAAAAGCTTTGAATCTAAGCAAAACATAGCAGCAAATGAAGACAGACTACTCTGTGGGGGCTGAGGAAATGGTTACAACCAGCAATGATAATTTGGTATA
Organism: Ciconia boyciana; assembly: GCF_034638445.1. NCBI lineage: Eukaryota > Metazoa > Chordata > Aves > Ciconiiformes > Ciconiidae > Ciconia > Ciconia boyciana. The sequence continues at coordinate 117,912,287 of NC_132934.1, read as the reverse complement.
GACTTCATATTAAAAAAAAAAAAAGTTTGCACATTTTTCAGTTGATATTTCTGGCAGTGGTATTTTATGCTTGAAAAGCTTCTTCCTGACCTGTCTGTTTTTATTTGCATTGAACCATTTGCTTCATTGGAGATCCCCAAGAGACTGCAGGATTGTCACAAACTCCCTGCCACTCTATTTTAAGCAGACTATCAATGTATTTGAGTGTTCAAACTCTTGGGAACTGTCTCCACCCTTGCTAGCAGCCAGGCAGTGCTGACCACAGGCCCCTCTCAGATTGTCTCCTAAGGCGCTTTGAACGATGCCCTTCCTTGGAAGACCCCACTCTCTTTCTCCATAGGTGGCAGCCTGGCTGAGGAGGAGAGAAGATGGGAAGAGCTTCTGTGCTTGCTGCACTTTTGTATACAAGACACAGCAATCTGTGTCTCATTTACCACTTGTGCCAGGCACGGAGGAAGTCCAGAGGTGCCTTGCTGGACACAGCCGAGCCTCGGTGGGGCATGCAGAGGCACGACAGGAGCATGGCAATGCTCCTCCCCACACCTCTGCCTCTCTCTGCACCACCACAGCTCGTGCTGAACGAGCATAGAGGAGCAGAGGAACTGCTCCAAACCAAGACTCTGTCTCTCTCCCTCTCCCTGTAACCCTACAGGCTGATCCCAGCCCTCTGGGCAAAATTTCTCTGCCCTGCTGGGCAGGAGAGTAGAGGGAGCCAGGCTGGTAGGGGACAGCAAAGCTCACTGCAGTGGGGAATGTCACCAGTGCTCGAGGCTCAGCCCTGTCCTTCCCTGCTCTCAGCCAGCCCCCAGCCATGCTGGCTGGGCCCCACAAGCAGCTACACCATTTGCTGCGAAGGGGATGAGAGGGGCCATAATATGAGGAGGAGGGCAGCTGTAGCACAGAGGATGGGGTTGCTCGCTGCCTCCCTGAAGCCCTAGGCAGCTCCAGCAGGCTCCTGCCCCATGCAGGCAGGGAGGTCAGAGCTGCTGTCCACGTGGTTTCCAACTCCCTTATTGCCTGGACTGCTGGCTCCCAGGCACGACCTTAGAAGCCACAACAGTTGACAAGATTAGTCTTTTGCAGTAACAGATAACAATAATTTTAATTAATTTTAATGAATAATATAAAATATCTTAGCCTAGATATGATAATTGGATATAATCATATGATCTTGTCCTACTCTAAATAAGGTAAAATATGTTTATTGGCTAACTGACTAGCAGAGAATTTCTTCTGACATTTTGGCCCAGCTCATCCGTCTCCTCTCCACACCTCCGATATTTCCTGATCATCGAACCTCTGTTTAACATACTTAATTCTGTGCTGACACACACTGCCTGCAACAGCTTTTCATCCATCCTAAATTACTACTCTTATTCTTATCATAATCGGTCTCTAATAGTAATTACACATTATTTCCTATATCACCTCATGCTAAATCCTGAATGTAGGCCTATCAAGACAGTTAGGATTAAATTATACCACAACTATTAGACAGCTGTTCATGTATTATATCTCATGTACACTGTTCATTGCTGCACACAAGCACAGTGGGGTGACAACTCCCTCTGCTTTCCCTCTCCACCCCTCCCTGCCTGCATGCCCTGAAGCTGGTGTCCAGCACATGGCCTTGCAGCAGCAGGAATGTCTCTGCTGTAGGGTTTAACATGCAATGGAAGGAACTGGAGCTTCTCTCACCACCAACTATGGGGCCAAAACACTCACCAGGACCTCTGCCACCACTGTGCTTCAAGCGGCACCAGCAAGAAAACATCCATCATGTCTTTTAAAAGAAGAGAGCACACAGGCAAGAGATTTTCTGTCGTACCCCCAGCCAGTGTTGAGGTTGTGAGACACGTCCCCTTTTCCCACAGCTGCCAAGACTACTGTCACACCCTTCCATCAAGAACAGCCGTTGACCCTGGTTCTCCATGTGCCTATGACTTACCCATTGTGGTTATAACTATAGGCATAGGGAGTCACGCAAACATGTGTAGCATGTCTATACAGAGGTCTTTTGTTGAGACCTGAAATCCCCCAGCCTGGGGATGCTTCCCTGAGCTTCCTCTGAAAGACAGGCCAGGACCTCAACACAACCTCCTCTGTCGCACTGGTACAGTCATCCTGCTGATTCTCCTAATGATAGTCAAAGCCTAGTAGTGCCTGCCCATTACTGCTGTCCATAAAACACAGGGGTGAAGCTCCCCAGTAGTCCAAGGACTATTGACCACTGCAATTCCCCTCAACCTCTCTTTGGAGAGCTTGCAGGGAAGCCTTCAAGAGAGCATAAGCTTTTCCACTCATGGCAGAAGCGTGAATTTTATCTCTAGTGCTTGCATACTGTATAGTGGCATAAATTAAATCAAAGTGGAGCTGAGGAAATCAATTAGAGTGGAGTCTGTGCAGGATTTAGATAGTTTGCAGTAAATAAGGCCTGGGGCCACACACTGAATGCTGAGAATGAACCAGTAATAACGAATTGCTACCCAGTCAATGAGCACATCCAGTGCTAAAAGGGGCCATCGTGTCACAGAAAATAGAGCACACGAGCATGTAACTGGAAACCACATCACACTGCATACACACAAGCAGCTGGGATGGACAACACACAAGCAGTTTAATAATTCTTCTTCATAACTTTTGAATGCTTTATGTCCCAATCTTCATACTTTCTGGTTTCTTAGATTGAAGGTACCGATACGTTATAGGACAGAGACTTGTTAACCATCAGCATTACCTTCACCAAATTCAGCTCTGAGAAACAGCTCAGAAACAACTGAAACCGCAGTCCTAAAGCAATCACAGAGTATTCAAAATAGGCACATGGGAAGTAGTTCATGGAAATGTACTGGGCTGGAGCACACAAAGTGTGCCTGAATAGCCCCTGGGAAAAGCATGGCTACATGCTGTTTTGCAAGAGAGGCTCCACTCTGCAGAGAGATAGTTAAAAAATCAGCACGACTACAAATTCCTCTGTGTGCTGCCATAGTATCTTATTGTGGAAACATATATGGATCTGCAGAAACTTATTCCACCTGCCTTGAAGGGACTAAGATGCACAGTGCAAGCTTGTAAGGGCTGACAGTTGTAGAACATCAATAATTCAAAACCTGTGTATGACTAACACTGCCCAACCCATCCCCCTAAGGTTACTTTTACTTAATATTCACAGAAGGCACATTGTTATTTCTTCTTCAAAAAAGTCATGAATAACTTACCATTCATTACCCAAGCACTTTTTTTACAATTGACTTCATCTAAAAGAATAAGTAAGCGTAGAAAATATTTATTTCCCAACCTCTTAAAATCTTCTTACTTCATTGTTGTTGAGCATAAAAGTATTATTCAGAAACTCTTAGTTTGCAGAAGACCACATTTTGGGGTTTTTTTTGTTTAAAGGGCTTAACTTTGTTTTGTAAGCAATATTCACCTCTGTTCCTAAAAAAGTAATCCAATGTAAAAAGAAGGCAAAAGCCAGACTAGGTGAACATTTCCATTTATGTACAAATTAATATATCAGAAGTCACACTTCAGACTACCAGAGAAATGTAGACTGCTAGAGTTCTGTTACGCCCTGCTTGGCAGAAGATGGTAAATTCTTGATCACTCCACCTTGGATCATTTTAAACGTCTCAAATCAGAGTGGCTACCCACCACAGGAAGAAGTGATGTCTCCATTGCAGGCCTCTTCCATGGGATGAGGTGGAATCTGTCACCTGTCAAGCTGCTGGTTTTCTGCTTGTGAATCACGTATGAACCCACTGGGAATGGCACCTCTGTGAAAGCAGCGTGAGGCTTGTCATCCGTTACCACAGAAACAGTGATTTTCACAGAATTGGTCCACCTGGTTGAGCTAGAACATACTTCTTAGAGATTTTATTTTGGTTTCAAGACAAGTGATGGAATTGGGATGGGATTAGGCCATTGTTTCACCATCACCATCAGCCAAAACAGAACCCCAGAAAGGCGTCTTGCCCTTAGCCCCCCGCTGTTCAGTCTTATCCCATGCTGCTCACTTCCTCCCATTATCCTATGCGTTAGAGATGCAATGGGGAATCAAATTGGGATGCTGATCTGGGTTAAAACAAACTTTTCCTTTTTGAGAGTGTGACTAACTTGGACCAGTTCCCAATCCAGTTTTCTCTATGGCCTTGAAAACACTTGTGCTAATGTGTCCAAGAGAGGGTGATGTGGGAACTGAAGTAAGCGTTGAAGCAGTGAAAGGGCAAGGCTGTTTCACTCACTGGTTTCTGGTAGTATAAGATGATCTTGAGACTAAAGCACTAGCGTCACTGGATGAAATGAGCATCCTATTTCTAGCCTGAATTTGCCTCTCTTCTGGTTAAACTATAGGGTCCTCTTTGTTTTCAGAATTTTTTTACTTATGTAAATACGTAAAACTGTGATATCTCCAACATCTTAGCCTCCCGTTAACAAGGCAAATCAATCGGCCTTCATCAGTGCCTAACACACCTATTTCACGGCACAAGTATGGTCCCCCACATGACTTTCTTTGTAAGTCCTGCACAGAAGGGAAGGGATGATATTGCTTTGTCCTTGGCACTTCAGCACCTGTTTGGTACAGCAGCTTCACATCAGGCACGTGGTCAAATGCAAGTCCACGCCTCACACCTCTGCCAGTGCAAGCCCAAATGGGAGTGCAGAACATGCCTCTTCGCCTCTTGCGGGTAGGCTCTGCATGCCCACACGCACACTGCTTGCATTGCCAGCACCTCAGCCCCAGAGGAATCACAGAATAGTTTGAGTTGGAAGGGACCTTTAAAGGTCGTCTAGTCCAACCCCCCTGCAATGAGCAGGGACATCTTCAACTAGATCAGGTTGCTCAGGAGCCCTGTGCCTGTGGACACTGGTCAGCTAAAGGGGCAGGGGAGGCCCTTTACAAAATGAAAGGCCTGTGTGCAGATTTCTCTCTCCAAGTGCATTTCTCCTCTGGGGAGGGAGTCTGGTGTAGCTACTGCAATGCCAGCAGTGACTCGAGCTGATCTGTCCCCTTAGCATGGAGCAGTGCCAGGAGGAGATGTCAGCCTGGGTCTGGGCTGACCTGACCAGCCCTGCATCCTGGAGCCCTTTCCATTGGAAAGCCTGAAAAGTAGAGGGACTTTCTACTCCTCCTTGAGGTGGAGAAAAGGCCTAGAAACTTTTCAGTTTGTCACCTGAGCCAAATACATGCCTGTGTGGTGAGTGAATGGCTGTGCTTCTTCCCTCACTCTGCTCAAAACGTTCTCCTTCCTCAGCGTTGTCCTGATTGAATTTTTCTCTCTTCAGCTCCTGCTGTGCCTTGTCAGTCCTCTACTGACACAACTTCTACGTCAGCCCTTTGGCTCAGAGCAAGCTGAGCTTTCTGCTAGTCAAACAAGGGTTTATTGAGGACAGTGCTGAAGTAGCCCTTTACTCCTAATTGAGTTCAAAATGAAATCTCATCCTCTGGGACATAAACATTCTGCAAAACCACCTCCTAGAACAGAATACAGTGCGCAACAAAAAAACAGCAGAGAGCACCAACACTGAACTTGGAGACCAATAGATCCAAAAAATTCTGTCAATGGCAAAATGCTAGTGAGCAGCTCAGGTTTTAGCTCTCCCATCAGCTGCCTAGAACCAGGCTAAGCTTGGGTTTTGCAGCAGTGATCTGCAGTGGCAAAGAAGGGTTGAGACAAGGAAAACACCTAGAGATTTGTGGTGCCTGAGCAAGTTAAATCAATATGTGCCCCAAAATGCTTGGAAATTATTTTCTAAGCCACTGTGGCTTTAATTTGTCTCCTACCATCACTAAAACCTGAAAGTACATGTAACACTATCACTATAAATAGAGGGTAAATCTATCTAGCAAGTGACTTACAACTGTAATAGCCATGCCACTTCTAAGTTTATGTATGTGTATATATGCATATATATATTACATATTTGTATATACATACACCTATACATAAAACCTTTTTTTCTATGGTGTTACTCTATGGGCCACATTTCTAAAAAAAACCCTATCCCACAAGGCATAGTGAGATCTTTGCAAAAATCAGCCGTTCAGTGTCATATCAGATGCTCCTTGGTTATGAATTATTTTTTTTTAAATCTTGTACCAAGTACCTAGTACTCCAGGTGAGGGTACCTAGCACCAGTTTGCTCAATTTAGGCATTCACGTTTAGCATCCATGAGGGAAAAGTTAGAGCATGACACTTGAACTATCGGACTAAAACCTGGCTTCGTGTGCCACTACAAATTCAACAGAAGAAATTTAGCCATATGATCTAAATCCCAGCGGCCCAAGTCTTCTCTTTTCCCTACAGTGTCCCAATTGCCCAACCTCTTCTGTCAGCACTAACAACCAAGCAGAGAGTTCAGGGAACTGCCTGAACTCAGATCTGCCTGTGATCTCATCTCCAGGTTAATTTTTCAGTCAGATCAGCCCTTTTCAGTAGTTCACTGGTGGTCACATGTATATGTGGTTGGAGACCTCATCCTTGAGGTAGGAATACAGATCTGCTTGGTATTTCAGCAGAGAGTGTAGAGCAGACAGGACACCTGGGGTTATCGCATGGCCAAAGAGGGGGGACACCTGGTTCAGTCTACTCATTAGCCAGGCAGAGGCAGCCCTCTCCCACAGTCCAACAGTTAGAGAAACCAAGGGCTCACCTCTGCTCCCCAGCCTGCCTTTATGAGTGGTACCATTGCCCTAGATACTGACACCACTTGTGCTCAGAGGAAACCATTCATTACCAGCACTTTCCCAATGACTGAGATAGCGTTTTCCAAATAATGTAAAGGAAGGAAGGAAGAGAAATATCCAGAGACTTCCTTTCAGGTAACAACTCTGCAAATAGCAGAGGTGAGCGACCCTGGTAGCACCCTGCCGATGTACACACATGTACATGGCCAGTGCTCTACTCTATCTAACCAGTTTTCAAAGCTTCTGAGCACTGCTTGTTACTGCCTGTTACTGCCTGCAATTGCCTGCTTTGAGTGTGTGGACTCTGAAGGCCTAGCATAGGCAGTGTGCAGTGGTAGGAGCAGCGTATTTGCCACATTTTAAAAATAACACAATGCATGCCTCGCACCTTTGCTTGAAAGATATCTAAGTGCTTTATAAATATGCATGAAGCAATCCCCAGTGATGTGCTAGAGATGTTCTATAGACTATGCTGAGGCATGTTCCCAAGAGTGAGAATCTGCAGAGGCAATTCACAGTAAAGAAGCATTATTATTGCCTGTTCTTCCCAGTTTACCTTGAGAAATGAGACGTAAATACTGTAATGGCAGCTCTGTCTCTATTGTTTGCGCAAAGCAGCCAGCCTCAGAACAGCAGAGTAAGGAAAGAAGTATTTAGATGCAGCTCCCAAGTTATATTATCTCCTGTGAAGACACAGCCCACTGCTTTTTCACATGTATAATGCCCTCTATTGCTCCTCAAAGTATGCTAAATCACATTGCTGCCTCTGCTGATTAGCAGAAACTTCATAAGAGAGCTTATACTCAACATACTGTTGCACAAATCCAGAATTATAAACAAAATAAGTTTCCAAATCATGGTATCAAGTAGTTTGGCACCTACCTATCCAGCCAGCTCTCTGGGTCTGCATTAGAAGGTGTTCAATAGGGCAAAGCTCTGAATCTGGAGAGCCTCTGTGATCAAATAGGGAGAAATCTGTTCTGTGACTATGCAGTCAAGTGTGTGAGCCTGGCAGGAGGAGATTAAACAGGATTGGGGTGTAAATTTACATTAGTTGGAAGTATAAATCAGGCCTTAGACACATTAAGCAGACACAAGGCCTGTAAATAATGACACAAGCACAATAAACAGACTCTTGGCAGGATGCTGCTCTTAGAACACAATGGTAGAGGCTCCTGAGATTTGATGAAGGAATAGAAAATAACCAAAAAGGGAAGGGAAATGCTATCAGTCCCCAGTGTGTATAAAACAGGGGACTAAAATCAGAATAACCTTGAGGCATGCAGGCCTCCCTGATCTTTCTCAGCTTCTCAGCTGCCCACGTTCCACTTGCAAAGCTGTAAATAATGAAAAGAAGGCTCTGAAGCACTTCAACAACAAAGCAGTTTCCAGGTATTCTATCAGCAGGAGCAGTTTCCAGGGTTTATCGTGGAGATAGAATGGCAAAAACATTGTTCAGGCTTAATCTCATTGGCCACTGTAAGATTGAAAACAAAACCAATCATCTCCTCTATCCCTCAACTTCTCTAAGTTAACTGATTTGCTCTACCTTGGCACTTTTGAGTCCTCTTCTGAGGTGGAGAGCTCCAGAACCTTCCCAGTTAGTCAAAACACTGCTATCTAAGATACAAGGACATGGATACAACATCTAAACAAATAAGATGCTTTTTACTTTTTTCCCCCAGAGATTCATATAGGGGGTTTGTCCTCTCCAAACTCAAGATGATGACCACAGGGTTTATTTGTGGTCCTGACCACAGGGACCACAGGGACCACAGGACCATCGAGGAAGGAGGCTTTTGACTGGTTTGGGAATAGTTTCCAGGTTGCTATTCAGTCACTGAGGGATGAATAGTGGGTAACCTTTCCATGTACTCACAAAGATTTCCAGTCCAGACCCATGTTCACATTAGAAAGTGAACAGGAGTGAAAGAACATCTATACAAGAGGGAAACAGGAAACAAACACTAGAAATACTTGTGCTTATCCACGCATGCATAGGACCTGGTGTCCCTGTGGCTTGCTGCTTCCACAAGACCCAGTTTGCCCAGCATCGCCTAGAGTGTCAAATGAGTAACTGCAGAATGACTAAACTACACACTCTGCTCCCAGTGTGTTTTGGTCAAGTCTGCCCAATATGGCGAGACTTCCCTCCCGTAAGCACTGTGGCTCTGTCTGTCTATCCCTCCTCCTGCAGGCTGGAGAGGGAAGCTGAGCATAGCATGGGCCGCTCCTGTATGACACTGTGAGGCAGGAACGAGGGGAGGGTGGTGCTGGCTTCTGTCATGGAGAGCATAAGCACCAGGGGGCTTTGACCCCAGGTAGCATAGAACTCCTCCAGTGTTACTTTTCTCCCCCCAAAACTACATCACTTGTCAATCTTGGCCACTTTCTCCAGGAGGCAGGGAAAGAATCTCTATTGCCAAGCCAATGTTCATCTGCCCAGACCCAGACTGTTTTTACTTTGCTTTGTACCCTCTGCATCACTGACAATGCATCTCCCCATTTCAACAACTCTCCAAGCAAAGCTGCAGCCAACACCAGTCTCAGTCTGTGCATGACTTTGGTTCATCCAGGAGGCTGAGTCCTGGAGGAGGTGAGTATGCCCAAACAACCCAGCAATGCTTATATAAAGCAACAGGGATTAAATTGAAGTTGCCTCCTTATCTTTAATCCTCACCATCTCCCATGCTGAGTCTGACGGTCGTAGCCAGTTGTAGTCGGTACATACTTTGTGAAAACGGATCTCCATTACTTACTGGGCTCTACTGATCAAATCTTTGTCTCTTCCTTTTCAGTCTTGTGTACTCTCCCTTATATTCCTTTTGTAGTAATCCAGAAGAATTCCTCCATCTTGCTTTCTGGCATGCTTTCTGGAGCACTAAGAGCACACAAAACAGTCTTTCTGCTCTCAGCCTCTGTGCCTAGCACTACAGCATTCCCAAGGAGCCACCTATAAACTTCTGCTTAGCTTCTGAAGTCGTGGTCTGAAGCATGCCTCGGTGCCAAGTTTTCTAAATCTCTCTACTGACTGCATGTGCCTGTCAAATTTCAAGAGTTGCTAAGCAGGCCAAATAGAGGCAATTTATCTTGGAAAAACAGCAAAAGGCATGCCCCTGACACTATGGTATCCCATTGCGAAATCACAAGCATGGAAACACCAAAGCTTCTCAGCAAAACCACTGAAAAAATTTTATTTTTTTTAATGCAGTGTGGACAAAACAACAATTTTCACTATCCTTATTCTTGGAAATGATTGAACTAATCTAGGCAAGCCTTCCCCAAAAAGGTCAACCTGAAGTGGCTACTTGACCCAGGAAATACCTACTAAAATGGTTCAGGATTGGCAAAACCAAGTAAAAAATGCGTAGGTCTGAACTTTGGACAATGCGGGACATTGCATGTGCATGCATACAAGGTGTCACGAGAGAGAATAACTAATTTCTCAGTAACAGGCATCATCCTGCTCTGGCACTATTTGGGTTCTTCACTAGTTTGTCTGGCATCAAAACAGTCTCCTAGGGTAGCAAGAGAGGTTGGATCACATCCAGGTTTCACCCCCACTGGCTGTCAGGATGCTTACAAAGACATGTACTCAGAGGTAAAACGTGCTGCCAACACCAGCAATTTAGGAGTAGCTAAAGTGCCCCAAAAGCTAGGAGGAAGGACTGTTTGGAAAAACAGAGAGGTTTAACACACTGTTAGCTTTTTTTAAAGTCAGGCAAAAATGTAACATTTTTCTGTAGGACAGTAACAGTTTCTGGGGCAGGGGGAACACATGGCCTTATACCAAACATTTCCCAGGCACTGTAACGAACAATAGGCCTCTGACAAGCTATCTTAGCTGTATCCATCTGCATCACAAATGTGAAACACTGGCACAAGTGAAAATTCAACTAAAGCCTCTTCTACTCACATCCAGAATCTACATGATGCCCCACAAACCCAGACATGCAGCCACCACAGCCACATGCCTGTGCAGCCCCCACTACACTCTTCTTTCCCATTTCCCTTAAGAAATCTGGATGAGGAAAGGTTTATAACTGGAATGACTAGTGTGAGTGGTTAAGACAGAGATTTTGAGTGGGGGAGAGATTCTCCCTGCTGTCCTCCTCCTGCGGATTCCATGTTTGTCCTTTCTTCATATGAGGTGTTGCTCTCACTATACAGAGGATGACTTAACACTTAGAGGTGCAAGTTTTGCTGCACTCCTGGCGATGTCTCCTTCTCCCACTCAGGTGAGACCTCACAGGGCCAGAAGAAAGGGGAAGACTGAGCCTTTTCAGCACACTGATAGATTGCGTATCTAACTGCATCCAGCTTAACTGGCAAACCACCCTTAGGACATAATGGGTGGGCTGTCAGCAGGAGGCAGCGGAGCAATCCATGTGTGCATGTGTTTCAAACTACTGCCTGCACTGGAGTCGTCATGCATTTAGTCACTATCATAGTTCTCAGCAGTTCTGAACTGGGAATTCCTCTTTTTAGCAGCCCTGTTGTAACAGCAGATCGGTATTTGCAAGGAAAGCTGGCATTCAGCTTTGATACTTGTTAAATGTCACAACGGGTAGTGGAAATAAGAAAGCAAACTCCCCAGTCAGAGGAAGAGGGAGATTCAACTGGAGTTACACCCCTCAAACTCATACCTCTATTGAAGGGAGAACTCACACGCTTTCCAAACACTCCAATGCATTCACTCTCAAATCTCCCTCATCTCTCCTGTTGTGCACTACACAAATTCATAGGTCTGTTTTCCTTCTATTTATTATGTTTAGCATCCCATTTCTAAGGAGCAGCTTCACCGTGCATAATGCAGCAGCTGCCAGTAAGTCACTAGGATAGACAGCCTTGTTTTCCACAGGGAAGTGTGTGTAGTCAGAAAGAAATGAAGCATCTAAAAATAATGCCCTTAACACTCTACATGCAGCTGGTTTTCTCCAATTTTCCACTGGCCCGCTGCTGTATGCTGATGACAGTGTAAGAGGAGATCAGAGAGCCAGCTCAGTACTTTTCCATGGAAGGATGAAATCTCTAAGAATAACAATTTATCAGAGAAGCTGTGTCTGTTTGACCTGGCTCATTTTCAGAGATTAGAAACCAAATAACTCACAATGTATTGTGTTGACTTTGTGGGCTTTTTTTTATCTAAGAAGTGATTTTCATGTTTCATCAGTTCTCGGGGGGGGGGGGGGGGGGGGGAGAATGCACATCTGTCTTCCAAAGTGGATCAGTGAGAGGATAATAACAAATAATGATAACTTACCCACGTGGAGTGCCTTTCATCTTGAAGGATCCCAGAAATGCTGTAGTTTGTGGTCCAGTCCTGAACTGATGAAGTCACTGCTCATTTCAGTGAGAGCAGAAGCATAACCCAAGGCAGGGCAGCAACACTGCAACCCTGCAGGTAACCAGCTAGCCTGCAGAAAGCTCCATATATATTGTTGGTGAAATACGTGGTTTTGAACTGACAAGTCATATGCTAGTAGAATTTGCATGCTCCTGCTTTCCTGGGGCACAAAGAGATCTTATACAGAAGCAACCACCAGCCCTGGTCTTCCACACTGCCAGATGAGCAGGTCAGTTGAAGAGAGTGGTAGGCAGCCCTGTTGTGATGGAGGAGACAGTCATGAAAAGAGCTTGAAAAAAACCTCATCATGGCAGCAACTGACAGGCTCACTATCATGATCTCACATATAGAAACAGACCCTGCATCACTGGCTACACCTGTACTAGCAGACTGCAGAGTGGCAAGGCCCATGCACTGACCCTGAGGTCAACTGGCACAGACTGGCCATATCTGTGCTATTAAACTCTCTTAGCCTGCAAATCAGGGTGACACATTCAAACTGCCTGTTAGGAATGGTCCTTGCACTGAGGGAGCTGGCTGCCCCCTGCCACCAACACCCCAGGAACTATTAAATTATTAACTTAATAATTAAACAGTAGGGAAAAATCAAGTTGCAGTGCCTGGGCTTAGGCCCTTGTAGTCTTTATTTTATTAATATAGAAATAACTAGTGGCTTCAATGAAGTAGTCTCCCATTTGCTGCTGAGTTGGCCTATACCCAAAGATGTGGGTGCACACAAAGTTGTGGACAAGCTGGAAAAGGCTTAAACTCCTTGCAGGCTTTACTGGGCAAAGCCTGCCTCCATGCAAAGCCAACAGACTGGAAATGAAGCGGCCAAGGATGCTTGCAGATTACGCTACTGAGATGAAAAAGCAAAACCCATACACCAGCAAGGAGTCAGACTGCACTGTTGGTTGCCTCTGTGCAATCAAAGGCATTTCCCTCTGCTGTCTCCTCCCCATCCTCCTTCACACTATACAAAAAACATTTGTGTTAAGCTAATGAGATGTACATTACAGCTCTTTCCCAATTTGAGCCCTGACCACTTTGATGACTCAGAAATGCCAGCTGCAACTTCAAAGCAACAACTTCAGTAGGTTATCACGATAGGATCTGCAAATTAGATCTCAAGGATACACATATTAAAAATATAATAGCAAATGATGAAGATATGAACGCATTGCTTGAGCTCCTGGAGAAATTGCTCAAATTCTCAACAGAGAACTGAAATAAAACTACCTGGCTTCAGCACTGGAGAATGATATCAGGATTCCCTTGGAGGAGGCTTGCTGAAGTCCCCAGCCAACCTAAGGGGCAGGGGAAAGTTCTTTCCTGTCTCAGTGGACATCTGTCAAACAAAATGGGATACATTTTCAAGGACTCCGCCAAATTTAGACATTGTGTACTCCTGCCTGGCTGTCATGACCACTTTGGAGGTCACACAAAAAGAAATAGTTCTCACAGCACAAAACCAAGTGAAGCAGATTGCACAGCAACCTACTCTTTCAACTGTAATACAAGCTTCTCCATTCCCTCCAGGAAAATCCTGTCTACGTGCTATGATGCCACATCCCATCCTGAGTGCTAAATTTGTCCAATGCACAACATCTGGGAGATATTCACATGCACATGAAGAGCCCTGTCCTGTGACACAGAGGGAGGAGCCACGTGGAACCAAACTTGCTCTGAATGTTTGCCAGGCAAAATAGCACTGGATACTATATATAAAAAGGTGCAATTCAGAGGCCCAAATCTGTTCCTCCTGAAGGCGATGGCAAAATTGCCACCATCTGCTGCAACCGCTGATCCTTTAGGAGACCCTCAGAAGAAGTAGCAGTGAGGCTCTGTCATTGCATTGGCAGCAGAAGCTCAACAACATGGTGGCAATACACGCAGCAGGTGGTCAACAGTCATGCACACAGCTGTTGCAAATGCCTAGCGAGGCAAACCCCAGTGAGAATTACAAATAAATTTAGCCCTTTGGAAAATACTTATGGCTCATATCACAGTCTGCAGTTATGAGCTGGGCAGCAGTAAAATCCATTGTCATGAGGGATGTGGCTCTTTTCTCATCTAGCAGTCTCTTTTCTCATCTAGCAGTCTCTTTCCAGATGTTTCTGTGATATTTTTATGTGAATTTTCTTTCCAATAATCTCATTTAAGAATCCAAATAAACTCAGAAAAATTCAAAATATGCTTCTGGGGTGTATGCCATATGCTGCTGCAGCACATGCCATATGCTGCTGCAGCATCCCAAAAAAACTCAACCAATCATCATGCTATGCCTGCACACAAGTCTTAGGCCCACTCTGAGTACAGCATTGTCAAGACACACTCGGACATGACTCAAAGCTGCATTTAAGAATGGCAGAGCAGATCAAGATCGCTCAAGTCAGTCCAAATAATACTCCCTTCTTTCTCCAGAAACACCTATCATACAGCAGTTTCATACCTTTTCTGTTAGCCTCTGTTCAGCCAATACATATCATGCTGCAGAGGTCATTCTCATAGCACGGTATGAATGAGAAGTACCTAAAGAGTTAAGGTTAAGTGTTCATTAAGGTACTCTCTGACCCCTGTCACAGTGCTGGTGTTTTGCCACTTGTTTTGGCATCCACAGGGTCTGCTCCCTATATCCCAGCCCAAAGCCCAGTGAAATCAAAGGAAAATTTCTGAATTTGAAGTCTTTGCTCCAGAACAGATACAAAGGGATCTAAACTAGATTAAGAGTGAGCAAGCTGGAGGGTTATGTGCTTTGAAACAAGTGGTTCTTAGAACATGTGGATTTGACCATTATTTTGTTCCATTTTAAAATTAGGCTAGGAAAAATAAATGTATTTTATAATCAAATAATATTTATTTTGTTCTTTCATGTTCCAGCATGTTATAATGAACGTGCACTGCCCTGAAGGCAACTCTATTTCAAGGAAGTCTACTTCATAGATCATGGTTTCTGGGAGAGAAGTAGAAAAAAATATTACATTTGATGTCCTGTAGCCCAAAGCAGAATTGTTTGTGAGATACACTCTACTACAAAGAAAGGAGCCTTTTGGGTGCCAGCAAACTATGTATGAAAATAAAACTTTTAACATACAGTAAAACTGTTGTTGATTGTAGAAATATTCCCACAGTTTACAATGTCGGTCTGAGTACACAGGACAACCACAGGACACTGCATGATAAGGTCTCCACAGCCAAGCGAGGAACTGCATTTACAGTATTATGCATCACTCCTGCTCCCATCTTTTCAGGAAGCAGAATTCCCCAAGTATTAAACAGGCTACACTGAACTAGCTTGATGGTGAACATGCAGGAGGATGGGGGAAGAAGAAATTCTCCTGTTGCTGGGTTTTCTCCCGGCTGTGCTACTCTAAAGGCTGGTAGAGCAGGAACACTCCCACCCTTCAGCACAGATAGCAGGTCCTCCTGAAACACGGAGAACGGCACTCTGTCCCCACCATTGCTATCAAACCGCAGAGCTGGGAAAATCATTACATCTCCCCACACCTCCATGTCCCAAGCAACACTCTGTCAGCCTCAGCTATTTGGGCCATGCACTCGTTCAGCCAGGGACTTTTTTCTCCGAGGTGTTTGTACAATGCCTGGCACACTGCGATCTCTAGACACTCTCACAACACAGAAACAGATAAGAATCATCATCATGCCCAAAGCCTGCCAGGGCAGCTGCTGGGGCTGCATCCAGGAGGTACAGTTGTGTAATGCCTCCGTGGTTAACTGTTATGACTTGAAATTTCCATTCAGAGCACATTAGGCACTACTTGGGGGGGAACAAGAAGTACCAAGTTAGACTACACTTGGAAGCTTCTAAGGAGGACACAGAGCTAAGTCTGAACTTTAACCCTCGCTCTGAGATCATGACTTGCGAGCACTTGCCTTCTTACTCCAAATTTTTCTTTCATCATAGTTCTCACATGGAGCAGGTATCATCTGCAGCCACAAGGTTCCTTCTTCTCATCTGCAGTCACCAAACTCTGCCTTCAGGTAGACAGAGTATATCTGCATGTTGCAAGAGAGAATGTTGCCATTTTTCCACATTTCTCTCTCTTTCGCAGGTGGATCCATCCACAATCCTCAGATTTCACACAGCTGGGAAGTCCTGTCTTCACATCTCCCACAAAGGGAAAGTTGTGAAGGGTCTAAAGTTTCCTACCACTCTGGGAGCACCTCTATGCCTAAAACAGTCTCTCCCCTGGGCTGTAAAAGTGCTGTCAGCAAACCCCTTCCTCACTTTCCTGTTCCTTAGCCCTGATTCAAACAGGGAAGGGGGTCAGCAGCACACAGCTTATTTGGCCTGGTGGTGCAGTCCAGAAGAAAAGCATCAATGACCTGCTTGGGACAGAAGAGGTTGATTGTTTGCTTAATTCTTAAGATTAAATTGCTTAAGATTGAATTTGTGTGATTCTTATGCCAGTATTACGCAGTGATTGTAGCTAATAGAAAAAGCATACGGTAAATGCAGCAAGTGTAATCCCAAAATGAGGGATACTTTGCTTGAAATGTTTCTGAGGTGACTGTGAAGAGCAGGACTTAAATACAGCCTCAATGCAGAACAGAAGGTGGTATATTCTCTCACCCTGCCTCCAAGAATCTGGAAGACTGGGGAACAAATAGAGAGGATGAAAAATGAGTGAAAGAGTCCCTGAGCCCCCATAAATCTGCCCCAGAATTGGCACAATGAAAGTATATTAAAAAAAAACATTGTTTACAAGCAGCTTATGAATGGAAAAGAGGTAAAAAGTCATCAAAAAGAGAGATGTGACAAAATGCCTACCCAGACATGGTCTGTAGGCATGTTATTGCTCTTGCTCTAACTGTTTAACAGAGAAAAATATGTGAAAATCACCTGATTTCTTAATTAGGCAGTAGAAAGATTACTTGGCCCAAATCTATAACCCTGAGCAGGAGGTAGTTTCCGGTGAAGACAATCTAGTGAAGTAGGCTGAGCTCCCTTTGCCTTTTTCAAGGCCTATAACATTCATTTGCAGGACTATTATCCTCAAATTAAATATTTCAATGATTTTTCCCCCACCCTTACTATCCACAGCAGCGCCAGAATCTGGCAATCATGTGCGACTCTGCAATAACAAACTGGCAAATTCACAATGGAAGTAAACCATTTCAATTAGGAATCAGATTTCATTTTTAAGCATCCAAGAAGTTATTTAACCATAAGCAAAATAAACCGTTTTCCCCAAAATTAGGAATCTGCTTACTAAATGAGTAGCATAGGGCTGGTATAAGATACCCTTTATTGCAGAAAATTTGGTGGAAGAGTCCACCGTTATCCTTGTATTATTGTTGGTTACAAAACAAACAAACAAAAAAAAAAAAAAAAAAGAGAAAGAGAGAAAAGTTTTAAAGATTAATTTGTCCAAACATCAGTTTCAGCTGTGCTTGTGCAAATCCAGTGAGGCCAATGGACAGGGACATGATGTAGAGCAGGATTTAGACTACCCAGCATAGTGATCATCTCTTAAAGGCCTAACACGTACACACCTCACTGGTAGGACAAATTTCTGGACTAGAGCATCACTACAGGGAGGAAAGGCAGGAATAAACATGGAGGTTCATCTGTCCTCTAGCAGACAGATGTATGAGTCTCAAATAAGGGAAAAGATGGCTTTGTTGAACATCTGGTTAAAAATAGAGATTAAATAAATGGCACAAATACCATGTTAGAAAGTTATTAAAGACCACTTAGAAAGGGAGAGGGGGACAAATAAGTTTTTTCTTGGGCAAGTATCAGAAGGACCCAAAGAGAATATCTGATGGTACATGGGCATCTCTGGGACAGACAGTTCAGTGGGACAAGTGCCTACAACATGCTGAGTGCAGCTTTTTATTTTAGGTGGAGGAAGATGCTAAAGCTTGACTATGTCTTTTGTCCAATTCCAATTGATTGACAAATAACAAATTGAGAGATAATTTGAATGAAGTGACAGAGTTCAGTATTCTAAGAAAAAGGAAACATGAGAACAGCAGAAAAGGAATAATAGATCTCAGGAGATCAGACTTCACCAGCTACCAGTGGCTGGTAGAGTCTTCTAGGAAGATAATTGGGGATAGCTGTGAGTTAGTAAAGGATATTATATTGAATGTGCAGTGGCAAACCACAAGATTCAAAAGAAGGATCTTGATGCAACCTCTGAGTCTGCAATGCTGAGTTCCTCAGTGACCAGAATATCAAAAGGGCTTGTGCAAATAATGAAAGCAAAAGCACATAACTAAGGATGAGTGAAGTGGAATAGACAAAGCACATAGGAATAAAAACGAACATCAAGTGACAACTGATATAAAGGCAATAAGAAATAAATTAGAAGAATGAAAGTGGTGCTTTTCCAAGCAGGAATGGAGAAGAGCCCACAGAGATGTAAAGTATATGATAACATGCTTCTTTCTGTATTCACAAAAAAAAGTTAACCATGACTTAGTATTAACAAGGAAATAGCAAGGTAGGCCACAGTGTAGAAAACACAGGTTAAAAATATTTCAATAAATTAAGGATGTTCAAACCACCAGGGTCTGAGGAAATCCTCCCTCACATGATAAGGAGCTAGCTACAGTAATCTGAGAGCCTTGAGTGATTGCCTTGAATGGCTGGTAGATAGAGAACACAGTACTTCTCTTTAAAAAGGATGAAGGAATTACAGACCTGCCAGCAAAACAGGGATCCCTGAAAAACAGAAACTCTTATTAAATAAAACTACCATTTTTCAAGTACCTAGAAGATTATAACAACCAGTTACACTGGCCTTGTCAAGAACAAATTGTGCCAAACTAATACAATTCCCTCCTTAGAAAAGATGACAGACCTAGTGGATTCGGGGACATTATGGTACAAGGTGTTGTTTTGCCACTGGATGCTAACTTACATTCTCTTCAACAACAAAAGATGGTATGGTCTAAGTTTAACTCTGGGTCTGTCTGGTGGGGCTTCTCAAATAGCAGAGAACAAAGCACCAGGCCCCTTGCAAACCTTGCCACGGCACAGGCATGAGGGGACTGTCTGCTGCTTGACATGATGCTGAAGCCAAACTTGCTGAGAGTTGCTGTTTGAAGTCCACAGTTCTCCTACTCTGACCTCATGGAAACACTCAGGTTTTTAACTGAAAACACAGCAGAGGCAATATTAAAGGAGGGCTCCTCAGGAGCCAGGTGCTGGCCCTGCATACTACGGGGACTGCAATTTCCTGCCCTAGACCTAACCATCACCCAGCAGACTTTGGTTGAACAATTCCTCTACTTAGCAAAGGAGAGAAGAAAGGGGAGTAAAGCTAATTAGAATATAATGATTTATACATTCCCTGTTGCAGGACAGGGAGGAAACTAAACAATATCTCAAGATGCTGTTCACCTCACTATTTCTATGATTTTTTTTTTTCCTTCAGTGTTACAGAGACATTTTGACTTCTTTATCATCCATACCGAGTGGTGTCTATGCTCCACTTTGCACTGGCTCAGGTTACTCTCAGCAATAGACCATAGCCAGGCAATTGGTTGAGTTAGAAGACAGGTGGTCTTTTAGGTCCTTATACAGTTTTGCTTCTGCAGTAGGGGAGCTGGGAACTAGTGGAAGAGGGCTTGAAGGGTAGTGGAGAAAGCCATTATAAAAGCGCGAAGGAGAGATTCTGACTATGCCAAGAGAAGCATGGGGCTCTAAGATGAAAGGAAGAGAGGTTAAGGGAGGAATGATGATGCTGTGGGAGGAGGATGCCTTGCAAGACACAAAAATGCCAGAAATGATAGAGGATTCAAGAGGATGTGTAGGGAAAGAGAGCCAGGAGACACACATTCCTGGGGAGGGAATATTTTTTGAAATCTCATTTAGCTATTCACGCAATCTTTCCTTCTCTTTCTCTCACACACAGAACAATTTTACCCAACCTACTTATGTTAACAAATACATGCAGCTAATCTTACATATCACAATGGTCCCAGAAAATGTCTTAGTTACATCCTTTATCTAATCTAGTTTTGGTCAGATAGTGATACCGACATAGAATATCTTAAAGCATCAAACTTCGAAGCTGGTCTCCCTGGGCATACCATATGGTCAAGGGACAGAGAGAGGTTCCTCGAAGAGGAAATTGAGAGCAAGAGCCTGATTTACACATCCAGAATCATGCTGTGTAGCAGGTTTTCTCTCTGGATTACACAGACAGCCTAGGAGCCAGCCTTCTGAATTAGGTACCTAAAATTATTGCAATTATGAACTAATGTGTTTCAATAGAACAAAGTAAGTGATTGCTTTCGGAACACACTTAGAAGTTCAGGTCATTTATATGTAAAAATCATACTTGCTAAATACAAATATTTTAATTCACCTGCAGTCTTCCACAGAATTTTTCAAACTTTCACTGCAAAACTGAAACCCCTCCACAAACTGTTTTCCAGTTTTCTACAATCAAAAAATATAACCCCAAAAATTCAGCCAGTCAGATGAAAGCTAGCCAGTTTGTTTAAGTTTAGGTTGCCAGACACAGGAAGATTTTTTAGCTCTCAGTTTTCCTAATGGAAGACATGAAAATGTAATTAAAACCAGATATTTTTAACAAGGAAATTTCCATTTTGGCTAACATTACGGTCTTCATTTTAAAAGCCATTTCAAGTTAAAAATTCCACTGAAAAGACATCCTGAAGAGATTTCTACTGCAAGCAATGGTGCAATATAAATATCTAGACTGGACAGGAAAGAAAGAAGTAGATGCTTTGATTTGGCAATGTACCTAAACATGAGCAAACTCCGACCATACAAGGAGTTCTGCTGAGAACACACACTGCAGGACATTGTAGTTGTTACACTAGATAATCAAAACATAGACCAAACACCTTTGCATTTGCTGTACTTGGAAACTGCCAATTCTCATGTTTAAAATGCTGGTTTGCCTTACAGTTGCAGGCTAGCTCATCTGGTGGCCAGTTACTCATCTAAGATGCTGAATCTTCTCTAAGACCTGAGAAAAAGACAATCATAGATTTATGCTAGCACTTAGTGACACACTTTCTCAAGACAGACTAATCTGCTGAATGAATGAGGAGCCTTCTGTAAAAAATGCACATTTATTTTATTAGATAGACAAACCCAGCTAATGTTTGGAGAGTACTAAGAAGGTAGACTAATTGCTTTGCAATGGGAATTAGTAACGAATTCATTGGTGAAAAAATAATTTTATTGTCAAGAAGAGCAACCAAATTAGGATAATTCACATCATTTTCATCAGTAAAGATGTTTTCAATCTGAATAGAGATGTTTTTGTAGCTAGTAAGAACATCACATGCATATAAAGAAGCAAAGTTTCAGCAATTCTAACTTTAGTTCTGGAATAATAAATGCTGAATAGCTGCTTGTTTAAAGATATTCTTTAGACTTATGTTAGTCCCATCATTCTGTGTTCTGCTGTATTTCACATGGACTATGACTGCTGCAGGCAGAAAGGCCAGTCTAGATCTGGATTAATCAGTAAAACAAAAGAGAAGAAAATACTTCAGAGCTGGTCTTCGCTATTTGTTAATGTCAGCACACAGGCTTAAGAGTGTTGCAGAAAATGCACATTGTATTTACTTCTATGACAGATGCATTCTCATTTATTTATATTGGATATTATCACATGTCCATCCAGTTATGAGGTATTCAGGGCTGTGCATGTATAACAACATGCTAAGGTATCCTGAAGACCCACAAATCAATCTGAAGTCAACAAGAGCCTTTTGCTTATCTAAACGAGGTTACCAACATGGTGCCTACCTACAAAGGGACCTGGACATACAGCACTCAACACTGCAGCTGCTTCATGTCTGGGTGCTGGGCTCCGCAGTAGGATTCCCAGCACTGAGGTAGGCAGCCAGGCTCGTTATAGGGTGCTTAGGGATCTGCCCATACAAAGGGATTCACAAGAGGCCATTCAATGGACAACAGATGCTTCAGATGGCTCAGAGGAAGTGCCAAGGACACACACTCAAATCCTACATCCACTCCAAGGCTCAGCTGCCTTATTCTGGGCTGTATGAAGTACTTGCCTCCATGCCACTCTACTCGCTGAACACTCCCCTATCTTGAAGCACCTCAGCATTTTATTTCAGAAAGAGCAGGGCTAAGCTACTCCTGCCTTGCATGGGGTCCCACTGCCATCCCAGCCAGTAAGAGGAACTGATGGAGCATTCAAGGGATCCGGGGCTAGTTCCCTTTTCTGGTGAGATTCAGACCCCTCTCTCCCACATGAGCATACTAGCTACCAGGCTAGTTTCCCCCAGCATGTGGGCTGGCCTCTCAGGGGATAAATAAATAAAAGAATTGGTTCAGGTACAGCCCAGTCCCACAGCAGAGCACTGGGTCTGGTGTGGAGCCCTCTCCTTCCCACCTGTGAGGTACAACAGGGCTTCCCTTGCTCTCAGCTCTCTGAAGGATGTGGTATGGGGCTTGTAATAGGCAAGAAGCAAGCCACCCCTGACACTCTGTCAGTGAAAGGTAGGGGTTTGAATAAGAGAGACAAAACCAAGGAGGAAAATCGTTTGGGTTGCTCAGTGACTATTGAAAAATCAGACCCTTGAAGGCACCTCCGGTGGAGTGACCAAGGTCATCAGCCACATTCTGAGACAGCCTAAAGAGTTTCACTCATAATAAAACAATAGGTGAATTAAGAAACCTGAAGGCTAGAAAACACAGAGAAAGAAATACTCCACCAAGGCCAGCAGGCTGGCATTAAATGGAAGAAACTTATTGAAATATATTTTAGGGTGAGTTACAAAATCTGAAAGGCTTCCAAAATGCAGAATATCATTATAAAGTTATCTTGTAAGACAGAAACTGAGAAGAAAATCTGACACAGGACTTTGACCCCAGAAATCACACTTCCAGGAGGTAGGCTGCCTGATGAAATCTGGGCTTAGGCGGGTTCTTTTTTCATCTGCGTGGCTTTTCTGCAGACACTCTGTTGAAGGTAGGTTAGAGCAACAGGATCAGCAAACGGCTGTCCAGGAAGACACCTTCTGAAGAGAGGCAGGAAGGAGGAACAGCACAGATGGAGCCCTCAGAAAGTGGGTGTCTAGATAGGTGTAGTATCCAGGGAGAATGAGGATGAAGAGCCTAGATACAGCTAGACTGCAAGGCTAGCGGGCCTGATACAAAGAGACATCCCACAGAAGAAACAGTGCTGGATACCGCTCCGATTGACACAACCAGTCCAGAGGGTTCTAAAGGAGCAGGCTGGTGAGTGCTCACCCAAAGGTGCCTCTCTGCCCCTGCAGATCAGCATAGACCAAAACCACCGATGCTCTTGCTCAGATTTCTCCTAAATTTCCGTCTCCACATGAACTCCTTAGCACAAAAGTGAATATTTGGTGATGCACTATTAGACAGGCACTAATGGTTTCTTTGCCATTTAAGAAAAACTCTAAACTGACCCAGGTTAACTGGAAGTAGGACATCTGGAGATGAAGAGCTCTTATTGCCATCCAAGGAGTTTTTAGAATTGCTTTCAGACATTACTGCAAAGGAAGCTGCTTTCTACATCTTTAAACTATTAATGAAAATATAATCAAGCCAGAAACATCAGATGAACAGAAAAGCCGTGATTTAGCATCTTGAGTAAGAGTGACTTGATGTCTGAATCTCTTTCTTATGATACCATGCTCCCAGCTCTCCACTCCCTCAGCCTGCATTTCAGAGAGCCAAAAAACAAAAGCCTCTGACTGCAAACAGAAAAAACTACCACTGCAGCACTGGTTCTTTCCATGCTGGAGGACACATCACAGCTCTGAAAACTAGGTTAACAACTGTGTGCCCTTTTAGCATAAAGCAAGGCTATGCCAAAGGGGAAATAATCAATAGAATTGCTTTCTGTCCTTATAAATGGCAGATAATTCAGTATTAAAGCCTGATTCTTCTCTCACAAAACTCAGTAGCAAATCTCTATCTGTTTAGATGAAGTGAGAGGAAACCTTGAGAACTCAGTAAGGCTTATGTACTAGTGTGCATTGAACCAGTGAAGTGGACCCAGCAAACAAGCTGAGAAAAGTAAAGCCGCACTCAGGATTGGATTGGATTTCTTGCCCTCATTTTTACTTAGAGGCACAAAGAATACCCAGAGGATTAGCCAGTTTGATGGTTAAAAGCTCCGATGCCCTGCCAACGTTAGTTCTCCCACTGTTACTGTCTCTGCCAGCAGTCTAACGATGGGAGATTTCCTCAAGTATGCTACTGTAGACACAACCACAGTGTAAATAGTTGGGCTGCTGCTCGTCTGGGAAAGCCAGCCATGCCAAGAACTGTCAAACAGCAGCAGCAACCAAGGTGGATGGCTCTCTGCTCCTTCTTGTTCACAGCAGTGAAGGACAAGGTGCAGAGGATTAAACAGGTCTGTTACAGGGCTCACGTTGTTGTAAGCAAACATTTTCTTCTCATTTAAAATGACTGAAACAACCAAAAAGGAAATGAAAACAAATCCCAAGAACTGCATTAACATAATATAAGCACCTCACACTTAAAAATCATATATAAGTACATACATAATTCCAGCAACCACAGGAACAGAGAAGAAGTAGCTTTTGGGTAGCTGGACCCTCTTTTCTCTCCTATTCCATCTACTCTTCAACCTCTCCAGAAGGTGTAGCAATCCTAAAAGGACAGACTGAGGCTGAGTACAGGGAAAGGGTGTATGGGACAGATGGAGACTCATCTACCTTCAAATCAGCCTCTTAGCATAAAGACCCTTCACAGCATTGCTTTAAGTTTCAGGTTTTCTCACATTTAAAAGTTTGTCTTTAGCAGAAACTTCTCCCTGCCCTGTTCTACAAAGCAGCAGCGTTGCCTTTCCATTTAGCAGTCTTGAAAAGAGCCAGGTTAAGCATTCTAGAAGCTGAAGTTGCCCATGGAGCCATAGACGAAAACCACCTCTGGCTCAGATTTCTCCTAAATTTCTGTTTCCACATGAACTCCTTAGCACAAAAGCGAATATTTGATGATGCAGTATTAGACAGGCACTAATGGTTTCTTTGCCATTTAAGAAAAACTCTGTTTACAGATGCAACAGAAGATAAATGACCTGGTTTTCATTTCTAAGAAGACTCCTTTATACATCTCTAGTAGTCTAATAGGGGCTTAAGTGTAGTTTACACCAACTAGTTTCCACCAGATGACACAGAAGCGTTAATATACACAAGAAGCAGGTCTCCCCCTCTATTTTTTATTTGCACAAGAAAATTATTACTTTTATGTTTGCTTGCAGTAAATGCCAAGGATTATAATATAAATAGACAGGGCACTAGGAAAGTACTTAGGGAAGATGTAGCAAATTCATTGTTTGCAGTGATTCTACTAAGTTCAAAACCAGACCTAGCAATTAATTTGCTTTGATAGAATCATGTTTTTCGTTACACTGTTCCACATATTTAATTATGTACTAATCCACCTCCAAGAAATCAGAGTGAGCTAAACTAGAGAACCATTACCTAAAAACATGACTAGGAGCCAACCATTTGAAATTCACTTATTGATACAAAACATAAGGCAGACTTCCAGTACAAGCAGTCCCTCGGGTTTAATCTTAAGATCTATAATGAAAAATCTCTTCTCTTTACCACTGTAGTCTTTCATCTCTTCCCAGGAGGGAGCAATCATCTTCCCAAACCCTCCCTTGTGGTCTTAATTGTCAAAAGGGAGTCTTTCTGTTACTGCAGCACTGTAAGGCTAATGAATTTACTGAAGTAAAGATTGTATCTGACAAAGACCAACTACTGAACTACAGGAGTGTACTGATTCCCAGCAACGTATTCTGGGCAAATCACCTCCAGTCAAACCAGCATCACTGAAAAATTACTGGTTATTTTTCATGAAAGCGCAGTTTGTCACTAGCTCAAGAGACACTGTCAAGTTAAAAAAAGTTTCATATAGGGAAGACAGTTGCTCCTCACCTGGAACTGAATACAGACTGTTGCCCAAATCAGGGTTGGGAGATTCATTAGGAAACTGGCACACTTTCAGACAAGGAGAAGACCTTTCTCCGGCAGGTAGGACGGAATGGATTTTGGTTTATCTGCTATTTGTCTCAAGCTGTGGAGAGGGTGGGGTGCTGGGGTAAGGCTAAGTCGACACTACAGACTTGCACTGGGCCAGCTGAGATGGTCAGGATGGTGAGGAGATGTGACTTCCAACTATACAACTTCAGTTGCTGCAAGCCCAACTGGTGACCTAACTACCCTGGCAAAACGGGACTTCTCCCAGGACTGCTAGTTTCCCTTGGTGGGGGAGAGAACCTTGCTTCTGTAATACCTAGCACAGTTATAACCAGCCATATTTAGATAGACCCTGAATGAAATGCTTGGTGTTCTGTAGCATTCCTTTAGGGTTGGGATTTTTCTTGTCCAAGATGGTTTGGTCAAAAGGCATACATTTACAAAGCCTCATAGTCAATCCCAGGCTTGCTTTCTCAGGAACTAAAACATTTTGGATGGAAATTGCAAACGTGTGTGCCATCAGGACAGTATTTTCTGTCCTGCAAACCTCTCTGAGCCCGGCAAGCATTGCCCTAGGCCAGCAGCCAGCCAGGAAACTGGCCAGTTCAAGACACTAGCTTCTTCAGCAAACTCAAAGCCAGTTCTCAGCACTGGCTTGAGACGACAAGGGAGCCAAGAGGTGAGGCTTTACAGTAACAAAGTGGAAAAGAGGCTGTCTCAATCTTTAAGGCTTCCAAGAGACCTGCAGAAGCCATTGAGTAGTTTTTGTATGACTGTAGTTAGCAAAACAGAGCATGACTTATGGGTATATTCATGCTACAACTTTGTGCTGTAATAACTTGAAAAACTGATGAGTAAGCTTTCAGGACTGAGGCTTTACTATGTTAATGAAAGAGAAAACATTTAGCACTGATCAAGAATACCAGCTTTTGTGGCACACAAAGGCCATTTCCTTACATTTTTGCCCTCTCCTTTACAGTAGCTGATAATTTTAAATGAGGTCTGCAGGCACAAATATTTCAAACCAAACCATTTTGTGCCAGGACACAACACAATCACTGATGAGAAGACCGGACTGTCACAGTTCTACCATGTCCAGTCACCTGAAGTTCAGCAAGGGGCAAATTCTCCTAAATAAACACATTTTTCAGAGCACCTCAGTAACTCAGGTTCCTAAGCCATTCCCACCCAGAACAAAAGATGTGTAAATGTAACAGGGCACATGCATTTCAGGGTCAGATCCCCAGAAGGGACTTCCACACTGTGATGCTGAGTGCTGAGCTGCTAAGTCACTGACTGGAAGCTGTGATGTTGGTGTGAGCATGGAGGCCTTCAGGGAAGAGCTGCTTCGACATCCACAGAAACAAATGCAATGAGCAAGGAGCTGCCTAAGCCAGACAACGGTGGAATTCCAAGGACTAGCAGGTTCCTTACATCCCACCGCCCTCTAGAAACCTGGCACTTTACAGGGGGTGGCAGTGAGGCATCTCTCTGCCCACAGAAGTCACAGCCCTAAATCCTCTCCTCATATTTGGCACTTACCCCTATCCATCTGGAGATGAAAAAAGAAAAAAAAATCTGCCAAGAAAGGGAGCACCCACGTCCCATTTTCATCCAGTAGCTCTTTGGCTATTGCATTCCTCCAGGTCATGGAGTTGGTACCCACTGAAAGTTGAGTCAAGGATCTCTGTTTGAGGCTTAGGTAGCTAATATTGCTCTTATATGGCTGTATCTAACCCTTGGTACCCTAATAGCTTTAAAATCTGGACCTTAAGATCCCAAGTTTCTCAGAAGTCAACACAACTATGATTCCTACATCCTCTTTGAAGATGGTTATTAGGGTCCAAGGTCTTTTGAGGTGAAATTCTTTGAACTGAAATGAAAATATTTAGTCCATGACAAACATCTGGACTTCCCCTCTGATGAGTGTATACCTCCAGGGATACCTTCAGGTATTCCATCCCATTCTAAACTATTTTTGAAGGAATGATTCATAATTCTGGTTTGCTTCCACTTTATAGCAAAGATAAGTACATAGCTCTTAAATGTTTGCAGAGCTGCTGAGCAGCAGCTGGGAGGCTCAAGAGACTTAAAAAGAAAATCATTTTCTAACAAACAAGATTGTCTGAACTAAGGTGCAGTCAGACTCGTCAGCCCACAACTGCTGATTTAGATCTGATAAACACACCAAGGTATAGTCTAACACAATGGCAATGGGATTTGGAAAGTGACATTCAGCTTCTTGTAATTCTGTGCTGTCTGGCAATCAGTGTCAAAGGAAGCAGAACTGGAGTGTTTTCTCTGAGCTGTTTGTATTTGCTGATAGCCCAGATATAGGAAAGAGAGGCGTCAAAGAGCAAGGAAGGCCAAAATCCCCCCATCCACAGCCACACACACATTTGGAATGCAGCTCAGCAGGGAGGCTCCCAAAATCATTGTTGGAAGAACAAAGGCAAGTTTTAGATGACAGACATTTCAAACAACAGAAAAGTTTGAGGAGACCAATAAGAATAACAATTAGAATGGGAAAGGATTAAGTGGCCAACAGAAAACAACAAAAGGAAAATTAACATCTTTTCAAAAATCACAAAGCAACTTCAAAAGCAGGGTAAGAACAATGAAAACCCCAAATTATGCACAGTTTAGCAGCAAAGCTCACAAAGAAATTGACTCCTGCAGAGAAAGGGTGTGGGGAGATCTTATAAATTTACCAAATTCCAAACAGGATAAAAAAAAAATTTCTCGCACACATAGCCTGGTAGGCAGCCAGTACCACTTGGTGCCATGATTTTTGAAGGCCAAATTCTAAAATGCATTTCTAATGCTAATAGTTTTGCAAGGGGAAAGCTAGAAAATGAAACAATATTAACAAAGTCCAACTGGGGTTAGTAGGAACTGCCAACTAGTGATACAGCACAACATGTCTATGATAACACCTTGCTTTTGTGCACCCATCACCCAGTCAAACTTTAACAATTTCAGACGAAAGTTTGTATGACAAGCACTAAACTCAGGTGGAATTCTGTCTGTTGTTTGTTTTGAAAAGTTCAGCCAAAATCATTGTGCTGTTTCCCAGAATGAGATTTGGAGTTGATAAATTATCTCACCGCTTAAAGCAAAAACTCTAATGAACCTTCCTCTGAACAGCTTTACTACTCCCATATCATTGGAGAGGATGTTAAAATTTAGCAGAAGCCTAAAACTTAGCCTGTCTGTGTTATGGCTTTACCTTCTGCCATAAAAGTCCAAGTGAAATTATAAATCTTAGAGAAACCACACTTCACACATCCTTAGCGGAGACTTCCTCAATTTCAGCAGCTAACAATTCTGGCAGTTTCTTCGGAACTCCTTCTTCTCTGAACCTGTTCCTTCCACAGCTCCTAGTGTTGTTCAGGCACGGAAAACCTGCAAAGGCTGCTTTTGGCTTTTCCAGGCTGGCATGAGGCCAGGCACCGGACCTGAGAGCAGGAAACTGCTTTGCTACATTCTGATGCTGCCCCTGCTGGCATCCAACAGTAGAGTGACTCAGACACTGAAAAGAGAAAAAAGATTCAGGAGAAGAAAAAAGAGAATATTGAGATTCAGGGACAATATGAGAGAAATTGTGATGGAGAGTTGGAGGAAAGGTCTAGAGCGCATTGGGAAAGGAGCTCCTTGGATTAGGAGCTGGACACAGCATGGGAAGGGGAAGCTGGGACCACAAGGCAAAGAGCGTGTGACTGGCAGCCACAAGGATGGAGGGGACAGGGGATCTGGTCCTGCTAGGGGCAGGAGCTGCAGCCACGGACGAAAACAGAAACAATTGAAGGGGAGACACAGAAATGGATGTGGAGCTTAGAGGTGAGGAAACAGACACTGGCAGCAAATGACTGGGGAGAGACACTAGGAAGGGGAGCAGCTGGGGGGAAGAAGAGGTCAAAGAAAGAAGAGGAAGAAAGGGGAGTCAGATCTTACTGGTGTCTGGGCATACACAACACTGAGAAACATGAGCCTGTTCAGGCAAAGAAACTGAGATAAGAAGTCAGGGAGGAAGGGTCTGGGAACAGGAGAAGACCAAGACTGAAGGAGAAGCCCAAGGAAGGAGACTACAATGTATAAAAACCAGGGGATGTAAGACAGGGCTGTAGCGTGGTGGCAGGGCACAAATAAAAATCATAGGAGAAGGGAGAGATATCAGATAGAGAACTGGAGTATGCTGTGCATCAAAAATAATTCCTGAGGGAAGAGAGAATTACAAATTTGCCAAGTGAGGAGAACAAGCAGGGCCACAGAATCAAGTCAAGACCTTTGAGAAGGAGAGACTGGGACAGGGCAGGAGGGTGGGTTGGCGAGGAAAGGACCCAAGGAAGGACAAGGGAAAGGTGGGGAACATGAAGCAACACCGAAGGGCTGTCATGTAGCTGAGCACTGAGCAGAACTGAGCAGAACTGAAGCTCAGAGCCCACCTTTCCAGTGCACCTGTGAGACACACTGCTGTTGGTCCAGCCTGGGAATAGCAGCTGCCTACCACTCTTTGTTAGTGTAAGTGCCTGCACACACTGTAAAGATACCCTGCATAGCTAAATGTCCCAGCCTTAGCATTCAGAGGGCTGGATCACTTTCCTTTTTTTCCCCAGGTGTGCTGGTTTTGGCTGGGATACAGTTAATTTTCTTCATAGTAGCTAGGATGGGGCTATGTTTTGGATTTGTGCTGAAAACGGTGTTGACAGTACAGGGATGTTTTAGTTACTGCTGAGCAGTGCTTACACAGAGTCAAGGCCTTTTCTGCTGCTCACACCACCCCACCAGCGAGTAGGCTGGGGGTGCACAAGGAGCTGGGAGAGGAAACAGCTGGGACAGCTGATCCCAACTGACCAAAGGGCTATTCCATACCATATGGCGTCATGCTCAGCATGTAAAGCTGGAGGAAGAAGAAGGAAGGAGGGGACGTTCGGAGTGATGGCATTTGTCTTCCCAAGTAACTGTTACACGTGATGGAGCCCTGCTGTCCTGGAGATGGCTGAACACCTGCTTGCCAACGGGAAGTAGTGAATTAATTCCTTGCTTTGCTTTGCTTGTGTACATGGGTTTTGCTTTCTCTATTAAACTGTCTTTATCTCAACCCACAAGTTTTCTCACTTTTACCCTTCCGATTCTCTCCCCCATCCCACCATGGGGGGAGTGAGCGAGCGGCTGTGTGGTGCTCAGTTTCCTGCTGAGGTTAAACCACGACACCAAGCAACCAAGTGCACACAAAATGACCGAGTTCAAAACTCGCAGCATTGTTGTAGAACCCTCATTTACCTCTCTCATATCTATATGCTCAGATAACAGCTTTTAATGACATAATCACATGCCATTTTTCTTTCAGCCCCATGCCTCAATCCACATATGGAATGGGGCACGCTCTCTTAACAAACACCTATTCACTAGTTTGTTTTCCCATAACCGTTCGGTGTTGGCAAACATTATTTACAGCACACAATTCAAATTGTCTCTGAAGAAAGTCATTATCTGTCACAGTAAATTTCCTTCAGCTTATATCCTTAAATATATCCTTATTCACTTCCTCACTGATTTCCTTCTCTGTGGCATTCACAGTGTTAGTATTTCCAAGGCCTAAAGACTCAATAGTTTCTTCAGGAGACCAAGAATGCAGACAGACGTTTAAATAGAGTCTTAAATAATTAGGACCAGCATTGCTGGGAGTGTTTGGTATATTGCCCTACATATTTGTCTGTATTTGAATAAACACCTTTGAAAATCTGTCTCTCTGTGCTTGCACAACATCAATTCATTTATTTTCACAACACTTCCCGGAGGGCAGGGCAGACATTATTATTCCCTCGTTAGGAAACTGAAGCAATGAAAGTGTCTGGTCAGAGTGGGTGCCCAATTTGAAATAGGCAGGAACTGCTTTCTGTAGCATACCATTGGCAGCAGTTCTGCATGTGCCTCAGATGAGCCCCTAGGCTTGCAAGTAATTCAGGAAATAAGGAACACACCGTTCATGACCACCTGTGGCTGCATGAATGATTGTCCTGGGATCACACAGAGGCTTTGTGGCAGAGAACGTGGACAACAGCCTGCACCGGAGTAGGCCAACATGAGGCTTTTCTTTATCAGGCAGTTGTCCTTCCACCACCTGCAAGCCCATGTTTTGTACCTTATGCATATGCCTACTTCAGCAACAAATGATGAGACTCCAGGCAGCAGCCTCCTTTGCTACACCGTGATTCATCTCTGGAGGAATAATCCTACCCTACAGACTGTATCCTGTTAAAAACTCTGTCCCACTGTATAAATCCCACTGTATATCTGACAAGGTAGCGCAAGCAGCGCTGAATCTCACCTTGCCTAACTTCTGAGTGAACAGGAGCCTGTGCACTTTATTCAGCTTTAATCAGTATTTGTTTCAGAGCCATGCACCTTAGAGACTGGACATACATAGGAAGAAGATCCCCGACAGCTGGTTCTGTTGCCAGCTATACCACCAGCCTGCAGGGCAACTGCAGCTATCTACTTCCCCAGGTTTCCCTTTCCTCTTTTGTAAAATAGGGACATTAATATTGACATAACTTCTAAAGCGTTTTGAGAACTATTGATGAAAGGCAATATTTGAGAGTTAGGCATTATTACTGTCATTGCACATAGCAGGTTTGATGTGTAATCCATACATACATGTATTTTAAGTGGCTGCTGAGCTGCTGGAGGCGACACACCAGGCTAAACAAACCACTGCTCTGATAAATCATAGATTCAGGTCTTCAGGCAGCTCATCATCATGATTCCATGGGCTGAGGACACAGATCTGAGTTTATGCCTTAATCCCAAACTGAGCATAACTATCATATTATAAAGACGAAAGGACTGAGTTAGAACAGCAACAACTGATGGAAGGACATAAAACAATGCAAGAAAAATCAGTGGATCATGCTCACTATGCCAGATTTGCTACTAACCCACTACTAACCTGAAATTTACACCATTGTTGAAATTCCCCATGGCTTGCTCACAGTCAGCAGAGAAGCTGTGTGCATAACTGATCTAGATGTCAACATAGCTTTTTCACAGTTATTTTATGCAACACGTCTAAGCCAACAAGCCTAGTGTACAAAGGGAGAAGAAGAAGCTCTCGGAGTGAATAGAAAACTAGCGTAAGCCTTTGGGTTCAGAACCTTTTTATTTGTTTGATTACCATGCCATTAAATTGACATTGGAATGATGCTCGAACTGCACTTGAACTTTGTAGACAATTGCATCAAAAATTGAGATTTGCTCTTGATCACCTTTTTGAAGTGCAAAGCATCTTCAGAGAGCTTGCCTCTAACCCATATAGTTTGCATTGTGTCGTATTGTTACAGATTGGTCAGAAACAGATTTAGCTGCAAGTTTAAACATCAGGAGTAATTTAATAAAGGCCTTCCATTCTGATACTTTGTTTGAAATCTGCAGTGTGAGTATGCACAAGTGTGTATGATGATATGGCCACACTTTAGGTAGCAAACTAATGGCATTTTTCTAACTTATTACTCTCTCTGAGAAAAACTGTTATTTTCTAGATTTCAATTTTGTAGATACAAATGATATTTAAAAAATCATTCCGGTTGATGAGATTTAAAAGCGGGATTACAGAAAGATTGAAAAACTCCATTCAACTAGAGAAAATAATTCGCTACTCAACAGATTTGCGCTTTGCTGCTGATGAGAAGATAATAAAACCCACATTAATACCCACATTACCGAGCACCATACAAGAGCAAGAAGCACACACTTGATGAGATTACAGTTCCATACATTTGGAACTAGTAAAAGGAAATACTTCTCAAAGAGGTCCAGAGCCAGTCTGGGGAATTTTCTGCAACAGAAAGTCATTGTGATAAATAGCACAACCATCTTTTTGAAAAGAACAGGATCATTTTCTGGACATTAAGCAGTTATGCTGGTGAAGATAAGGACAAATAGAAACACACACATTCTTTCCAAGGACAACCTTATTTTTTCAGTCTTGTCTGTGGCCTTCAGTGAAAAGAGGCAGCTCCAGAAATAAAGCACTGGTCTGCTGCTGTGGTTAAGTCCATATTCATGTCTCTAAGTAACCTACTTTAAAATTTCCATTGCCTGAGCTTGGCAGAGAGCTAGCCTAGGGCACGATTCATGCCTCTAGATAAGCTTTAGGTCAAGCGTGAATCAGAGGTAAAACGTTTATGGAGTTCAGGGACTGCAAATCCCATAAGAAGCCGGATAAGAGTTCATGTAAATGTTAAATCTTACGGGATCATCTTTCTTATAAGCTTGGTGCCATCTTGGGCTGTAATGGCATGCGAAAACAGCTTTAAAAGAAAATTTCTGAATACAATGCAACCCAAACCCCAGAAAGCCAAGTCTGGTGCTAGGAACTGTTATCCAGCTCGACACCACTGCAAACAGCTAATTAGCAATAGCATTGATATTGAACTGATAGCAAATAGCATTGAACTGATAGCAAATAAATAGCATTCAGACTGGAGGGGCAAGGCTGAGCCTAGCTCTACTGCCAGAGAAGGCCAGTTCACTTCGGCCAGGCAAAAGGAAGAGGAGCAAAGGGACACTGAAAGTGTGAAATTTGCACACATTCACCTCAGCATTTCCAAAACAATTACAGCAACACACTCTGTGTATAGACCACCAGAGATTTGTCATCCCTGAGCTAAAGACCACACCCAGGCAGAATATGAGAGTTAGCCTTGCTCCCTGAACGCAGCTCCCCAAACTCCTCCCCCCTCAGCCATCCCACCACTTGGAATAAAAGCAAAGAGAAAGCTCAGTGTGGAGGTTTCCCACATGCGGGCGCAGTGCCAAAGCTCCCCGAAAAGGGCAGTCACATCCCCTACAAACTGGCCAGCACTTCTCTGAGCCTAGAGACCCTCCCCTCCACACCTGATTTTCACGACCTGGTTCAGTCATTGTGATGTGTCCAAGAGCGAGTGCTGAGGAGGGACACAGATGCTGTGCCGCCCTAGTAACTGTATTTCCATCCCAGTGAGGATTTCTGTCATATCACAGAGAGAGAGATTTACAGTTTTCTTTTTGTAGGAAAACACATCTATTTCTTAGCAGCACGAGGCTAATTCCCTGCCTTGCTGCCTGCAGCTAGGCTTTGCCACGTTTTACTACACTGGGCTACCCATTTTAATGCACTGACAGTTTCACTTTCTCTGCGCAGTGTGTGTTTTTGAACTCACTCCGCAGCATGCTGCGAAGCAGACAAGGGAGGAGGGAGTAAAGAAGGAAGGAGGGAATGAGGGAAGGTGGTTCAGCCCCACGGAAATGTTGCACTTCCCTGGAGATTAAGCTTCTGTTTTCTCAATAGTCCCAATAAAGGAATCTAAATGTTTAACAGAGCAAATCTTAAAATAAGATTACACGTACCACATTGTCCCAGCCAAAAGCATTACCCCTGCTTAGCAGCAGCCCAGATGCACTGGCATGAGTTCACACCAACTTGCTGGTGGGTGCAGAGAGCAGAATGACTGTTTGTGTTGCCTGCCTGCAGCTACTCCACCACTCACAAGCCCCATGAAAACACCTCGAGGGGCTGCTCTGCATTATTTGCCTGCCACCATAAATGTGGACGGCTGTTTATGAAACAAGGGAAGGTCTGCTTCTCTGTTTCAGGAAATACCCATCACGAGGCAGCGGAGCCCTGCCGATTTCAACCACAAAACTACTGGTGTACAGTAGACCCAGTTTCAGTCCACATCCCCGCCCTAAGCACCTTACAGTTTACGGTTTGAGCCTGCCACATAGCCCTGTGGTGTTTGGCCCAGGCCACATGGACAAACACTAGCTACTGAGCTAAAACCCTCACAGCCCTTTCCATTAGCCCACACCTGATAAGGAGGTTACCTGGCTGGTTGGATGTCCAGAGCATGTAGCTAGGTGAGCTCAGAAAAGCATTTAAAAAAAAAGAAAGAAAGCCTCAGCAAGTTTGTAGTCCTTCTCCATTCATTTCTACTCACTGTCGGCATTGACTGAGTCAGACACAGTCGGTTCTCAGCTAATTTCCTAGGTTCAGCTAGTTGAAAGCAATCCAAACTCAACTTGCCCACTGCACCCTCGCAGTTCCCACATGCAGTCTACTACATCAAGGAAACATCCTACAGTTTCATGCCAGGGAGTACAGTTTCTGGGAAAGATGCCACCACTTCTTCTAATCAATTGTTTTAAGATGACACTACTTCACCATGGCTGAAAGTGCCACTCCTGGGGACATATGAAAATAATTCCTTCATTTTTAGGTCAAACATTGCCCTACAGCACCGCACAGCCCACATTACAAGAGAAACTGAAGTGAGAAGAGGCCCATTCTGGTATTGCGATGCCCAGAACAGAGCACAGAGCTCCTAGTGTGGTCCCATCTGGAATGTCATTTAATATCCAAGTCAATGAGGTTTCGAGTCAAGAGGATTAGCTTAATCCAACTAGTACCCCCTCCTTGGGGGTAAGGGAGGGGAGCAGTAGTTTAGGTTTCAACCTTAAGTGATACCTCATTCATTTAGAAAAACCCCCAGCTAAGAAAGGGGTTGTAAGGCCTGAGAATTCTCACACAAAAAAACAAACAAAAAAAAAAGAAAAAAATTCAGCATTAGCAAGCCCTAATCCATTTGCTGTGATAGCTATTTATCAGGCCATAAAGAAGCAATGAATAGACTAATTCAATTTTGCTTTAGTAAAGGCTCAGCTGTAAGGGAAACCTGAGCTTGTTATAGTTTTCCTACTGAACAACATGAAAAATTCAGACAAGATGGATGCTTCTGAATCCCTTGGGTCTGAGGAGCAGCTTGCAGTACCTGAAGGAGCACCGCTTCCCTTTGGTACACCCATTTGGTTAAGGAGTAAACAAGGCACACCTTATCTGCACTAGATCTCTCTGCCTGCTGAGCCTTAATTAGAAGGTGAGCATATTCAAGAAAATTGGGATTGATTATCTCAGACAGCATTCCCAGGAATTAGATCAAACGACACACTGGCATCTACGGAGGGCCAAGGAGGAAGAGCAGGAGCCAAAATTACCCACCTTGCCCTGCAGCCCCCACTGTTTGATACACAAATAATTCTACAGCAGCAAGGCTCACCTGTGCCACAAAGCTACAAAAAGCCTTTACCCTGGAATCAGTGAAAACACGCAGAGGTGGGAAAGCACTGAAAACATGCAGAGGTGGGAAAGCATCTGAGGAATTGACTCCTTCTGAAAGACACCCCACCTCGGGCAAACTCACTAGGATGAGGAATTGCCAGAGCACATTTGTTCCCAGCCTAAGGGTGTTTTCACTGCCATACAAATTTGCTGAGTCAGGCCAAACCCAGAATTTCATTAACTGTCTTTTTGGCACCCTGTACCCATGAAAACCAAGCCACATGTGCTCACGAAAATGTTCTCATGCACACAAGCAGGACTTTAGTAAAGCCACTGTAGTAGGCAGGCCCATAATTAGGCAATTTTGATTTGATGGTAAACATGGCTGAATTTGGGAGTTAAAATGTAGGCTTCTTTTAGACAGCTGACACGCTTCTTGATTTCACAGGCTGCAAAGGGTGACCGGGAAAATGCCAGAACTAAAAGAATTTTTCAGTAAAGAATCTAGTTCTTATAATGATACCTGCCTGCAGTTTCCCAGTTGCTGAGCACAAATGAGATAATAACTCAGTGAATTGTTCACATATAATCAGCCATCTAATTATGCGTGCAACTGCCAGGCTGCAATATGCAAATTTACCTGCAAAATTAATATGTGCATTCTGAAAAGTGAACTTTAAAGGGTCTATGGTGACAGGCAGCCAGCAAGATCTAGTTCCAAATGTCTTCTACGACCTTACCATGAAAATAAATGGCACTCCGTTAAGTTCTCAATCCACTTCTGACCATTTGACTTTGAGGTGACTTTTCCTAGCTACTAAACTGCCTTCCCTACAGTCATCCTTCACACCACTGTGAGACCATATATAAACTTCAGGAAGGTTCTTGGCCAAGGTAAAGTGCACCAGCTCTGCTCCATATCCTGGAACAGTTCAGAAAGCCGGTCCCCTCATTTCAATCGTAAAGCAGCTGACAGTAATTGCTTGTCCTGTCTTGCTTCCAAGAAAATGAGAACAAGGACCTAAGGAACAATAGAGTAGAAATGACACTTGTGAAACAAGCATGTTGTAAGTCTTAGATAATCAACTATGACAAATGCATTCATAAATGTATAATTGTTACATGAAGGGGGGGGAAGCTGGAGAGGTACTGTGTTCAGACTCAGAAATCATTGAAATTAGAGAGGGAAAAGAAACAAGCCACCTGGGGCCAACACAGAATCATCACCAATGGTAGTGCATTAATAAAAGGCCCTAAGGAAATAACATATGGCTAAATAGGAAAATTCAAGAGGCTATTCAGGCTGGACTAGCATGCAGTTGCATGTTTGGAAAACCAGTCATAATGAAGGCAATGATAAATGACTGTGAGCAAAAAACAAGAGGGAAATCAGAGGAGCCAAAATTGAGTTTGAAAACTAAATAGCCCAAAGTATTAAAACAAATCAACTAAAGGTCCTTTCAGGATTTGTCTACATTAGTGCTTCAGTTCAGACCAGGAGCATGCTTTTGAAGAAAATCTCTTCATCTTCACTTAATATGCTGTGTTCATGTCTCAGAGCAGACAATCTAGATTCTTCTCAGATGAAACTAAACAAGAAGATGCACACCAGGAATGCACTGAATGTGCTCCAGTTGCTAAGTGGTGGTCACTTTATGGGACCGGGTCAGAACAAATCTAAAATAAAAGCCCCTTCAAATTTGCAGAGTGTGTGGATCCTGCATCCTCATCACCACCAACTGTTCTGTTTTGCATGCCTTCTCCTACTGGCAATCACCATGTGCTAGCACATACACAGCCTCAGTGTCTCTGAATCTTGAAATGAGAATCTGAAATGAAATCTGAACCAGGAAATGTGTGAAATAACCTGAGCACTCACTAGATTGGTGAGGCTTTAGGGAAACACCCACAGCAGAGACTACATTTCTGAGAAGCTAAAGGATTCCTTTGCACCCATCTTCAGCACTAAAAATGTTGAGGCGATACCTATCCCAAACCTGCATTTTTTAGCTCCTAAAACAGTCTGACTAGGAGATGAACGTGTCAGCTATAGTGGCTTATATGAATGTGTAAGCTATAGAGCACAGGAATGAGTTTAAAAAGCACCCTCTTTCTAGTTTTACCTTCATGAGTCTGGGTAAAATCAAGTCAGGTTCTTATAGAAATAAGTAAACTCATTAAAAACAGTCCCTGTTTCAACGGCTGGGAGGACAGCACAGTTTTGTACCTTTTTTTCAGGAAGCTGAAGAGCTGAGTTACATACTGCTAGGCCTCACAAATTAAAATAGTTTAAAAAGAGGACAGGATGTCCCCAGAAGATCACTCAGACATGGTCATTTCTCACAAATGTGGTTTCTGCCCTACAAAAATCATGTGGCATCTGTTTTCTAGAATATATTGGTAAAGGCACTGGAGAACCATTTGACAAAGCTTTGCAGGCACTCTAAAGACTGCCAACAAAGGCCCTGCAGAAGTCACTACAGGTGTGGGGTGGATGTGATAGCGTCACTGCAGTTTAATGAGGCAGTACTCATCAGCTGATCTGCCGAGGCTCTCTATGCCATTGTAACAGACTGACTTTCACTCAGGTGTCCACGCTCTGCAGACACAAAATGATCCTAGGCCGTGAGACCAGGTAATCTCATGTGGCAAAAACGATCTAAAAATCAGGAAGCAATGACATGAAAAATCAAGAGTCAATTTTCCTCATGGCCAAAGGTGGCAATGAGACCCTTCCAGTGCCACGCTAGGTCTGCTGTCTTTAAACACAGGCACTGATGACCTGGAAAGGGATTTAGGCAGGCGGGCAGCAACATTTCCAAATGGTGCACAGTTATTTAGGTTAGTCAGGCAGTAAGATTTTCCAGAGGGATGGACAGTAGCTATATGATGCCAAGCAAAAGTTAATGCTCATAAATAATGCACAATGCAGGGGAAAACTGTCTTTCATTGTTGCAGAACACTGCCAGAACTGCATCAGCTCAGCAAAGGGCTATGTGTGCCACTTCAGATGAGTCCAGGGTGCCCTGACTCAGGGTTCGAGTGCAGTCAAAGAACTAAGATATTTTGGCTGTAGAAGAAATGGCCTGCAGAACAATGCAGAGAGATTATCATTCCAGCTTCCTACATAAGCGGAGGTACAGGCACAGCTGGGAAAAGGCAGTGGTCACCTCGTTTCAAAGTCAGCATTACAGAAGTCACTACTCATCACTGACCTCCTGTTGTCCTCTTCCATCTGGCAACTCAGTCAAAATAAGCGAAGTTAATTTAAACAGTTTATACAGTAGGGTTTTGCTGCCATAGTAGACTCACTTTGACTGGAACAGGTTAAGGAGTACTCATGCAGGCAATTATGCCATCAACTCAGAGACAAAGTAAGTTCTTTATGCAGTGAGGGGTGAGAAATAGCTGGGACAAGCTTGGAGGAGTGTGAAGGCGTAAAGAATACAACAACATTTAACTGCAGCACCAGAAACAGGATGGATTCACTGTACCCAAAAATGGGAAGGCAATTCCAATGAAGCCAATTCCAGTTATCTAACACCATTAACTGTAAGTGCATTTAATGCGTTTTAATGTGATGGTAGATAAAATGTTTTGAGTACCGGTCTTATGAATCAATCTTTCCAGGCCAAGTGTGGTAAATGTTAAGCCAAGAGGATCCAGAAGAGTAAACTGAGACCATGTTCTCATTGAAATCTCTCCTTGGACATTCTGCAGGGCATTTGTGACCTGTCCCAGCTGTTAGCACCCAAGGGTAAAATTCTTGCGGTCACTAGAAACTCCAAAAGTGCACCCAAGGCTACTGAGGTAACACTCCTGTCCTCTCGCCACTACGCAGGCAGGGACAGGTAGTGGCCCCACCACTCAGAGATGAAGCTAAGCAAACTTTGTGGTCATCCTCGCAGCTGCAAGGCCTTATCTGCTTAGATCAGCAGCTCATTTCCCCTGTATACAGACGACTTGGGCTCATCAGCACTCTCCGTTCACTTACACTGTACGGGGTGCTAATAGACATGCAGGGAGCAGTTTGAATTCACCAGATGCTGTCACAGGAGAGGGATGGGGAAAGAGTTAAAAGCAGATAGACATTGGCTATCACATGGTACTCCCATTTTTGCATTCTCAATGCTCACATTTTTTCACCACAAAAGGATACATACGTTGGAATTGTTTGTTTGGGGGTGGGGGAAACGGGTGTTATGTTTATCTGTAACCATTGCTCTCACGCAGTGTTGTATGTACTTGTTCTGTTAGCCAGGAACCAGTATGCCCAAACAGTCTTATGCACACAAGTAAACAAAGCTTGAAGTTACTTACGCTGTGCTTATATGGTTACTTTAATCCAATACAAGTCTATGCTGCTACTGGCTGAGGCTGCTTGGCTCATGCCTTTACCCCACAGCACATCAGCATGCTCCTGCTCCCTGCTCAGGGCTTTCATGTACCAAGAAATCAAATAGCCAAACAGTGATCCAGATCAGGGAAACAATTCATCTGCAAACAGATCTTTTTTTTCCTGTTAGGCTGGTTTTCAGACGATCAACCTGGCACAGCATGCAACTGCAGTGGCATTAATACCATGAGCATTTCAGTGGAAAGGAGAGGACAGGGGAATGTGGTGGCTTTTCCAGCATAATCATCTGCTTATTGGTAGGCTCATACTTAAGTTCTCTTGCTGTCAAAAGGAACATAGGCACATACTTAAAACTCATCTTATGTCTCAGATGCTGTATAGAGCTTTTTAGCAGTTTTAAATTCTACCATAAATAAAACTCTATTCTACTCATAAAATCTCTACAAGCAAGTTTCACAAAACTAAAATTCTCTACGTATGACGATCATTGATATTATGCAATATTTGTATAGCAGCATGAAGTCATAAAATACGGACAAGAAAAAGAAAATTACCTGAGATCATCTTACAACTGTAGTTCCAACAGCATACATTCATTTCAGAGCTGATGGAAACTCAGAACTTCTTTTCTCATCAAAATTTGATGTTTTGAAATTTGGTTTTGATCGAAGGCTAAAACCAAGTATTTCAGCAATGTCTCAATAAATGGACAATCTGGAGGAAAACAAGAATTAAGAGCTATCTGGTTTCCAGAGTCAATTTTACGGCTTTGAATTTTCATTTTAAAATATATTCTATTTTATGGAAGTTCTCTTACTTCATATTTTCCTGTTATTTCATGACTAATCAATAGAATTATGCACTGACTAATACTGACATGTCATAATATGACATATCATAATTTAAATATCCTTCTATTCTACCAAAAAGTGTTATTTTTAAAACCATTAAGGGCAGTTGCTGCCTAGTACTGATCAAAACATCTTTTTTTCTCTCATAGGATAGTTTGATGCTTTGACACAGAAAAGAAAGGAAACTAAAATATTTCAGTCAGCACTAAGCAGAAGCTACTCTAAATTACATTTAGTATAAAATAAAAAAAAAAATTTAAGTGATAGAATGTTTGAACTGCATGTCATATTGTAGGTACTACATCAATGCTAACAGCGCATACAATATCTAGAAATAGTTTAAAACAATGAAAAATACAAAATAAAACAGAATAAAAATTATTTTTAAATAAAAAAGAACATTACAATTGTGTAAAATTAGGTTATTTCCCAAAACAAAATGTGCAGCAGGAGGAAGAGAGTAGCAATCCATTTCATTCTGCTGCAATTTTTGAGCCCAAATCTGGCTCCATTTTACTGATGAAAGCATTTTTCTTTGAAGCTGATATGACCACTTCTGTGAGAATAGCAAAAAAAAAATTGGCTTGGAAAATGTCTTTCTCAAAGAGAAGGAAGTTATAAAAAAATATATTATACCAAATTCTTCTGGTTTTTTTAAACACTTCTGTGTTACTACTAATTAACAATCATGCCTTATCTCTAATTTTTCTCTAATAACCTTCAGGTGACCTGGAATATACTAGGATAATACCAGTGTAATTTGCCCTAGCACATTTAAAATGCCGAGACAACTAAATTCAACGCACGGCCTCTTTGTGACTTTTTTCATTTGTAGGGAAACGTACTTATGTAACATCTTTAGCTCTGCCGATGCCTCTGCAACGAAAGGGAAAAGCCTGAAATGCTGTCCATCCATTCCAGCAACCTGACAGGGATCCACGAAACCGCTGAGCAAATATAAAACTGGAATTTGCAGCTGCAAAGCACAGAAAAGAGGCAAAACACCCGCAAGCTGCAGTCGCGCAGAGGCACAGTCCCCCTGGAAGATAAGGCCGTGGCGGTCAGCTCCTCAGAGCCAGCAGCGGGCCCATGCTGAAGTAACACACTGAGATATTGGCATTTTTCAGAGAGCACTCAGGCATTTCTGTTGCTTGAACTGCAAGGCAGATTTTATTTAATTAGGTTTCAAAAAAAAAAAAGGGCCCAGGTTTCTGGGCCCTCGACACGCCATTTGCAATGCACGCAGTGGTGCGTGGCAGCCATTACATCCCCAGGAACCACCAGGCCCCGACCTGCCCCTCAGGCCCTGCCAGGACTTACCTAACTGGTGACCTAAGCAACTAAAAAAAAAAAGAAAAAGAGGTAAAATTAAAAAAAATAAAAGATAATAAAGGGTTATTTTAGATTCAGGGTCCAAACAGGTAGACGGTAGTTCCTAAAGTCCCCACTGTCAGGAGGCGACCAGACAGGCATCACTCACATCATGGCTGCCCCTTTCAGCACACCCCAAAACTGCTGCATGCCCAGGGCCCCCTCCTGCTGCTGTCTGCCGAGCCCTGCAGCAACGTGGACATGAGGCTTTATGGGCATGGCCATTGCCACCCTTTGCTCTTACGTGAAGGATTAACATCTCCATGCTTATCGCTGGGAACAGCATAAGGTGCTGGCAGGAAGCAAGTCAGAGTCCGTTAGGTGCTCAGTTTCTCTCTTTCCCCACCTTGCAGAGAGCCTGAGATGTAAGGAAGCCCATTTACATAAATGGAAGAAATTCTCCTAATGAAGAGTGGAGAAGAGAAAACAGCTTCATCACCAGGAGCAGCCCCCTGCCGTGCTCGAGATTGGATTTTAAGAACCTGCTCCAG
Source organism: Ciconia boyciana (assembly GCF_034638445.1). Taxonomy (NCBI): domain Eukaryota; kingdom Metazoa; phylum Chordata; class Aves; order Ciconiiformes; family Ciconiidae; genus Ciconia; species Ciconia boyciana. Next base: position 117,868,112 of record NC_132934.1, on the reverse strand, counting down.
ACAGACTCCGCAGCGGGCCAAGGTCGGAGACAGCATCTGGCAGTGACAACAAAACCCCACATCTTCTCTGGGGAAATAAACTTTTGAAGCTGGAGGATGCATGATCTGTATCTTAATATCATCCCTGATTTAACTGGAAACCATTTCATTAAAACGTGGTGGTGTGATGGGAGAAGACTTGTTCATGTCATAACATCTTCCTACAACTCTTACCCTGAGCACAGTTGTTGACGAGGAGAAACAAGAGGGACTTTTCTCACAACCTGAGAATGACAGAGCATTATATGAAGGGAAACTCTGGCACCTGCTTTCAAAATAAGCAGTTAATTTCATTTCTGTGTGTCTATAAAGCTCATATGGGTTACAATGACACACGCTCAGATGCAGCCTTTCATCGCCAAGTGTTTTTCAAAGAGTTTTACAAACTCAGCTGGTTCTGCAAAACTGTATAAACACACATGCACATTAGCACATTCCTGCCCGTTCCTTTTTCTAAAGCAGCAGTGCAAACCAGGAGATAATTTAAGGAATGTAACAGCATTCATTTAATTCACTGAAGCAATTCTTCATTGCCCTTGCTGGGACATAGCAGCTCTTGAGTATTCATCTGCAGAGCTGCATGCACCTTTTAGCTAAACATCCATGGCCATACTGGGACTGCACTGACCCAGATTTCACGCAGGGACTTAGAGGGTGCTCAGGTCCTGGCCCTACATATCTTATGTAGGTAGGAGTTCCAGTGAAAGCCAAGTGCCTGCATGCCTGTGAGGCTCTACATTCCAGATATCCCAGGGTGAACAGCTTACGGACTCAGGGTGGGACAAACTCCCTGCAGTAAAAGCTAGTAGGCAGAGAATTACACAACCCATAGTTATGATTGCTTGCCTTGCAGTGGGCACTCTCCAGCCTTACAACCTTCTCACACGATCCTGATGCCAGTCCCTTCCCAGGCAATTTTCCACACAAGTATGGAAGCTGAGGGACCCTTCCATGAGAATGTTCCCTGTTGTAGTTAGCTACAACCCAGAGTGTGATCCTCTGGTCCACTGTCAGCAGACTGGGACAGCATCTTCTGCAGCTGGCTGCAGAGAGCAGAGCAGTGCAGAAATGGAGTCTCGCGATACAACGATTGAAATGCTAGGCAGGTGTGTGTATGCCAGCAGGGAGCTTTAGGCATACAGACAGTGAATGGGCAGTAAATACAAAAGCCAGAAAACACAGACCTAGGTTACTGTGGGAAGGCATTAGAAGACTATGAGAACCTGGCTTACAGGCTTTGGTGTCCAGATTTTGGTTAACTTCTTACTGCTGGGCAAACAGCTGGAAACTCTTTGTTTTACGGTGAAACTAAAGCCCTAGTATCTGTTCCCAGCCAAGTAAGCAAGCCTAAGCTTTCAGAAAAGTGCCAAGAGTACAGTGTAAGGAAAGAGTCTCCTGTGTAAGAGGCAGTTATCTGAGGCAGGAGAGTTTCTCCTAGGTTCAGATACCAGGTTATTAGATATAAAACCAAGACCCTAGCCTTTTATGACCATTCAGGTTCTTGCCATCAGGCCTTGCTCTGTGTTCTTATGTTCTTTAGTCCAACCTGCAGCAGCCCCATCTGCAGAGGACAGGGGTTTTCTTGGCCACACCAGTCCAAATACACAGCAGTCAGTCCTGAAGGCTGATGAAGTTCTTTGCCAGCAAACTGGAAGTAGTGGACCACGCAAGGGCCACCTTAGTCAGGCAGATCTCTCAGCTGTAGCAGTAAATCTTCATCTCTCGTCACCTTGACTTTGTCCACACTGTCAAGGTGGCCGGCCTGTAGTCCAGACCTGAGCTTGGAGGGGTAGGTGGTGTGAGCTGGTAGCATCGGAAGTGCCCACAGGAGCAGAGCTTGAGTGTAAGCTAATCCCCTCCTACACCTACCCTTTCCTCCCTAGAGAGCAAACTGCTGCACTCCAGGTAACGGCCAGGGAAAGCCAACACACAGGGAGTGTGAACAGGGAGTTCAAGCCAAAGTGTGAACACATGGCCTAAAGTAACTAGACACTACACATACATTTTCTGGGTTTATACCTTTCTATCATCTCAAACAATTTACAGACAACTTAGGAAATCAAATATAAGAGTACCAGGCCATAATTTGGATGATTTATTTCCAAAATTCATTTATTTCCTCACTCTCTCTTGAATTGTCTTCTTCCTGATTAGACCACTTGCTTTTTTAGTCAAGTGTTTTCTCAAACTATTTAATTATTTTCCTTTGCTTCAAGTCTCTCCCTTTTTTAACTGAAAAATATCAAGTTTGGCCATCCCTCTTTCCCTTACTCCAGGTTTGGTATCTGTTATTTCCCCAGATTCTCTCCCTTTTTCTCTTGTTAAATGAGATATCTTGCCTCCTACTGATCCTCCAGGGAAAGGCTCTTGGAAGGAATAGACTTACTTGCTGGTAAAATATACAAAGCTACAAATAAACATAATAGCTATATAAATATAGATTACTTTTCCTGCAAAATGTCTCATAAAGAATGTTCCTACTAATGGTAAGCTGTACATCGGAGAAATATAATCATGAGCAGTATAAGACTTACAAACAAGTGTTCTTATGAACACATCTTGACTTCTGCTTCTGAAGGTGACAGGCACAGTGCCTCATGCTGCCTTTTCTCTGAGCTTACACCTTCCACTTTGTGCTTCTTTCACTCTTCCAACAGTGGAGCATGTGGAGAAGCTTGTCTACAAAAGCAATACCAGAGACAGTATGAACGGTAGCAAAGACAGTGAGCAGATCTGGAAAAGCTCTGCATCTAAAAAGCACTACCTTAACAATATTTGATATTAAAGGAGATCAGTTGCTTTTATCATGTCATTGGGAGAGTGGAGAACCAGAGATCCCATCTTCCCTTTTTTTTTTTTCTTTAAGGTCCATGAGACAAGGGGAAGATGAATTTCAGAAACTAAATCCATGGATTTCTCAAACCCAAAAGTGGGAACCTGCCTCGCTCAAACAGATGGCAAGTTGTAGGAAGCCAAGCAGAAACAACACTCATATTTTACAGTGAGAGTGATTAATCCATCGAAGAGGCTCTCCAGAGGAGGGACTAGATTAGCTTTCACTTGAAATCTTCATTTGAAGTTTGGCTACCTTTCAGGAGAAAACCTATGCCAAACCAAACTTGTTGGGCCAACTCAAAACAGGTTGGAGTATGGCAATAAGTAGAGTCTGTGATAGCCAGTAAATTAAACTAAATTATTTAAGGCACCTTCTGGCCCTTAAGGTGTGTATGACGCTATGAAGCCAGGAGAGTGCAGTTCTAAAGAAATACTTCAAGACTTGCTGTACACCTCACCTGATCTCCTCCATAATCTCTGCAGAGGACATGATAGAAAGTTCCTCAAAGAGCTCACTGGCCATGGACAATGATACAAGTGCTCAATTAGAAGAACTCAAAAGAGAAGAAATCAATTCAGGAATGGATTGAAGAAGAGATGAGAGAAATGTAGAATATGTGAAAATCAATCTAATTATAGAAAGACACCTGAAACAGCTTGAAAGTCAAGTAAGTGCAAGTACTTCCAAACTGCAGAGTTTCCTACAAGAGAAAGAGAATTGACATATCCTGTTTGAAATGGTTTGTTTCCTGACAATGAGGCTCAAATTAAAAAGTAAAATTGAACTTCTTTATAGTAAAAAGTACTATAGAAAACCTACAAAGAACTGGACAAAGGAAAAAAGAGGATTCAGGCATTTTCATTGAAATTCTGTCCAACCTCCAAGTAAGGGACAGAACTTTGAAAGATGCCAGAAACAAATGGCATCTGTTCATCTGAAGTCGGAAAAAGTCCTTATCTTTCCCTAAGCATGCCTACAACACGCCAGCCTGGAGAAGCCAGCAGGCTTTCCATAAACTCCAGAAGGCTCTCAACTGAACACTACAAGGTATTTTCAAATAACGGACACACATAGCAAAGAGGAGAAAACTCATTAAAGTTAATTGGCCCACCTAGAGAGTCTTCTCTCTGCCAAGAGTTGCTTTTTTTTTCTTTTTTTTTTCAAGAACTCTGTTGCTAGCACTGATCAAAGTCAAAACAGTTGAACTCTGAGTAAAATCTTCCAAAATTTTTACTTTCACCCAGGTCTGAGGAAAAACTGGCATCTGAATGAGGAAATAACTGGTATGCAAGTAAGCTGCTAGACTTTATTTTCAGGATTTAAAAAAAAACCCGACCTATTATTTTTCAATAAATGTTTGTTAGAAATCTTTTAGGAGAACTGTGCAGAAAGCTCTGATTTTTGGACCTGGATGACAGTGAGCAAGTTGTTGATCCTGCAAATTTTCAAGTATGCGCTTAGCTTTGTGCAAGTAAGCAGTCAGATTGAAATCAACAGGGCAAGCAAAGTAAACACACATTCTCCCCCAGATCCAAGGAGAAATCAATGACATAGGAATAAAACAAAGCATGTGCATGTGTTTGCAAGAATGAGATACCTTGATGACCATCTGGACTTCTTAATTTTCATCCTCACAAAAATACCTTAGCAAATACTTTTGGTAAAACCATCTACCATGGACTCCAACTGGCTTCAGTGGGTTGGCCACATTTACCATTAAAAGAACCCATAACATTTCTGTGGATTCTCACATGAGGAAGACCACTATTGTACTTTCGTAAATGCCAGCGTTTAAGGACCATGTAATTCAAATCATAATAACACTCAGAGGGGGCTCTTGCTCTTCACAATGCAATTAACCGGGGGTTTTAGACCACAGCTGGTTTTAGAGTTCCCAGAGGTCAAGAAGAATGTCACGTGGAGGAGCGATTATAATGCTGTGATTTACAATCCTCTTCACAGTCATCGGCCCCACTTGTCTCCGAGTGATTACTCAGTGTCGGCGGAGGCTGTGGAGAAGCCAGCAGCACAGACCTACACAAGAAGAAGTGCCGCACTTCTCGGCAGTGATTCACCCACTGAGCACAGAAAGCCTTCAGAGAAACCTGCTGCAGCCTTCTTCAACTGGAAAGATGGGCTGCGTCTACACTGCCTTGTCGGCGTGCTTCCTGGCACCTCTTCCCTGACGCCAGGCTGTCTGTAGGGATGCCACGAGAGCCCCTTGGTTGGTACAAAGGGCTGGGAACCTCATCAGTGGCTTTCCCAGAGCTGCCCAAACCCCTTATGCACCTGCAGGATAACACAGCACCAGCCAAACCACTGCACACCCAAACTGCTCCCTGCCCCACCACAGACAGCGTGTCTCCTCCGAGGTCGCACGTCAGCCAGCACACCAGTGCCTGGGGGACTGCAGGAAGCTCCGGCACGAGGGGCAAGTCCCACTTGCTATTTGTCCTGCCACCAGGCCCACGGACTTCTTCCACCCATGCAGAGCCCAGGCAGCGCCAGCTGGCACAGCAAGCCTCTGGGCACAGCACCGCACGCACGGGCCATTTTGTCGCATGCAAGGCTATTGCTCCCCATCCTCCCTGTCCCAGACAAGCCCTCTCCACTCACCCTAGAACCTAAGCTGCAAAGCCAGGGTGCTGCAGAGGGACAAGCCCACCCAGTGCTGTCTCCAACTCAGGCAGGCACCAGCTGCCTGGTGTGGGAATGCACCTCCCGGCACACAGAGACCCCAGGTCAAAGAATCACAGAATCATTTAGGTTGGAAAAGACCTTTAAGATTATCGAGTCCAACCAAGGTGATGCACTTATCCCTTGGGGATGGAGGAAGCAACATGAAGATCCATTAAGTGACTCCAGCTCTGGCCTGGAGACCCGTTTACCAGCAGCTGTGACACCCCTGATCCCTGCCACAGGCCACCTGCCCACACCTCATTCTGGCTTGCCACCAACATTTAAGCCCAAGTCTCATGAGAAGTTTGGGCGGCTGAGCTGGCAGTCTCTGGGCAGGGGTAGCAGAGGATGGTGGACTTCCTGCAGGAGAGCAGGAAGGAGGAAGGAGAAAGGCAGGTGCAGTACCAGCACCCACTAGCCATGTCTTTCCATGCACTCCATAACCCCTATGGCATATCCAAGGACCATCAAATGGGCATTACTGTCAGCTCTGTCAATCACAGGCAACTCCTGTGGACTGCAGCCCAAAGCACAGCCTGAGACACTGTAAGATCTCAGGGCAACCCCAAGCACCTAAGTGTACATTGAACAAATACACACACATCTTTTAAAAATCTTGGGCCCATCAGCCAGCAGTTGACGGTCCTTTTGCAATTCTCTAACCAGAGAATAGTTTCCTACAGTCACAGTGCAAATAACTCTCAGCAGCTCTGCCAGTGTATCCAGCCTAGGGAGAGAAACCCAGCTTGATCTCCTGATCCACTAAATCACTTTTCAGCGAAGCTTAGAGGGTGCCAGAGAAAGCCAGTAGTGATTTCTCTGTGCACGTGGAACATGGAAGAGCTACCACATCAAAGTGGGGGCAGCCACTACTGACCAGGAGGCCAGTCAGTGTAGGAACCCCAGGGTGAAAGTCCCCATGAACGAGTAGCTGCACGTGACCCAACATACTAATCCCCCACCTTCCAGCTCAGGCTGCATCCTGCATAACAAACAAAGTCTTGGGGTCTGGAGTTTCTTGAAAATTACTTTTCCAGCCCAAGATGATGCAGATTTTTCTTCCTGATGATAGTCCTCCTTTCTCTGGCAGGAATCCTAAGCTCTCCTAATGTGGCTCAGATGAATCTGACCAGCATCACGAGTGCACCAGTTCATTTTTTGTTTCATTTATTTTTTCCCTTTTGGCTGGGTGTAGCTGTAATGCAATTTTTTTCATCAGTATAGGGGAGGGCATTATTTATAGGGGATTACAGGGATTACTAAAGCAAACCATTTGCACTTTCCAGTGGCTGGTACAACTTGCAATATCCTGCCCTGCCTCACAGTTAGCAAGTTGGAGGATCAAACAATTTTGGTTTGATTCTCCTCCAGCATGCTGATGCAGCACAAGTCTTGTGTCTACACTTTTGAGCATGCTGGGCACAGACCCATACCCACCAGCTGCTTCCAGTACTCCTCTGTGCAAACACACAGATCGCTTCAGGGCAGGAGGGGGAGATGCACTTTGGTTTATCCCCCCAACATTCCTACACACCTCTGTGGCCTGTACTTAGCGTGGGTCCCTTCAGCTTCTCCATGCAGACCCTCTACTCCTTTGACACCCTTCTCCATCACACTGTTCACTGTGTGGTCCGTTATGACCATGGCTGCAGCCACTTACTGTTGAACAGGATGCTTGGCCCCGTTCACCCCTCCAGCCCAGTGCTAAGGATCCTAGCACTTCTAAGGTGCCTACCTCCTTGACATTTAAGGAGTGAGTGTACTTCTTTCACAACATTCCCACTCACTGACCAAGAGAATGGGAATGATGCCCATGCATTAATAAGATAATAAAGATCCTGCTCTTTGCATTTTCCTCAGTCATGTATCTCCCAGGTACCAATGCATATAGACGGAACAGATTATATATGACATTTTATTCTCCTCGTCACATACAAAAAACAGTGGAGCAGACAGCCTGCAAGAACACTGAGTATACAACAAGCCTCCTCCACCCTGCCTCACCCCACTGCTGCTTCCAGGTGAATTGTGAAGGGAAACTCAAAATTAAAGCCTTTTTCTCCCTGCATGTAACTTTCACATCAGCCCTCAGCAGAAAATTGAGCTGAACTTACCTCATTACCACAGTCAGAAGCTCCGTGAGAGCCTTGCACATGTTAGGCATTCTCCAAGGTGCACCAACCAGCCCCTGCATGGAAGCGTCATGTGAGTCTTCATCTACAGAAGTTCATGAGTCTGCAAACCCTGTTAAGGTGGCTAAAGGATTCCCCTTGGGAGAAAGTCCATCGTACTGTCAGGATACATCTGCTCCTACAGAACTCAGCCAGAGACCTCTTACTGATTCAGTAGAGCCGCACTGTCCCCCAAAACTATCCTCAACATAAAAGTGTTGAAGATTTTAGTAAGGCAGATTTTCTATGTGCCAGTTAGCATTCTCCAAACAAGGTTGACTTGGCAGCCTAAATACAATGCAAAAAAACCAGAGATGAAAACTCTCCCAGGTTTACAGTGAGCATTACCTCCCATTAAAAATGCTTTTAGAAGGCAACCTTGAATACTCCAGAAGTGGAATGTGTCAATGCATCACTCCCCCTCTTAACCAGCATTCAGTAAGTGGCGACTCTCCCACTCCTCCGCAGCATTGCACAAATAGCTGTGCAAAGAGAGGCAGCATTAGCCTAAGGTAGTCCACCAGCTGCAGCCTGCGTGTTTTTAAAAGTCTGTTGAAGCAGCACTAAGAAAGCAACACATTACGTAGGTCACGGAGAGTAATGCTTTTTTAATCTTCCCTTCGTGCAGCAGTTGGGAAAATGCACGTTTTGACTCCACATCAATTCTCACTGTTATCCTATCTGAACCTCAGAATTCTAGGAAAGGACACAATAAAGATTCCCTTTTCAATTTCCCTTGTTCTGTTTCAGTGGGTGGAGGGACATAGCACCAGTCCCAATGAATTTATCAAGCATTTCATTTGCTATAGCTTGTGTTTTTCTGAGAGCTCTTCAGTCAGATGTTACGTGAAAATCGTGCCAGCAACACAGTTCGAAAAAAGTGAATCATAAAATCTGAAAGGCCAATAAAAAGAACCTCACATTTTAAACAATACTCATTATTTTTAAGCCCATGATTACATGCCACGAGTTCAAAATATCTGGGGCAGGTTGCCTTACAATTCTTGAACATTTATGCTGGAGACACTGGCAGTGCTGGACAGATCCTAGGAGCCTCTGAGCAGAAATAATGCGTGGCAGACTGGTCATGCCTTAAGAGAAATTTCTGTGACTCCAACAGGACTGCTTTAAATTTCAAAGTCTTCCTTCATAACAGAGTGTAGCAACTTACTAAACAGAAACTGATCTCATTAAGTGACAGGTGATGCATTTCAGTGATCAAAGCCTAGATTCAACAGTAGGAGCCCATGAGTCATGTCGACTGTTGCCATTCTAACTGCTCCTCGGATGATTTCCAAAGCAATACATCCCTGCGCATTTGTTGTACCCAGCTCAGCCTGCAACTCCAACAATTTACTCCTAAGTAGAAGTCCAGCTGGAAGATGATTTTCAGAGTGCCATTAAAACATTTAGTGACAGAAATATTCTGCTGACACTGAAGAACCTGAAATTCTTTAAGCTCACACTATCAACAAACAGGATTTTGACAGACTAGTCAGGTGTCCGGAAGATGCACAGGCTCTGGGTCCGTGGGAGCAAATCACTGCATGCACAGACCTCCTGGGGTCAAGCCAGTGGCCACGCCGAGTGCTTTGCAAGCAGAGTGCCGAGTGCTTTGACAGTGCAGAGCCCTTACTCTGCTGAAGAAACCTCCAGAGTACAAGATTCAGCTGAGGGAGAGAGAGGCTATCAGGAAAAGAGAGTGATTGAAGACATACCTAAGATCTTCACCATAAAACCACTTGTGCTCATTTGTTTGCTGAAGGTTAAGACGGAGAAAACATTCCTGAGCCAGGAAAACTGCCAGTTGTTATTTTAATACTTACCCAACTCAGTGTTTCTCCGCAATCCACAAACAAGAAAACCAGAGTATCTAGGAGCATAAAACTACTTACTTTATACACTTGGGACCATAATCTAAGGAAGGGTTGAAGAGCTTCACTATCAGATTCTTTAGTAAACAAAATTTAAAGTACTGGTATTCAAACTGTTTAGGCCTTTGGGAATGCCAATGGAGTTTGACATTTTAGGTATTTGGCCATGGTTTGGCTGCACAGACTCTTCTGGCTTTCCAGCGACACCACATAGCGTTCTGAAATTTTATTCTTGGAGATCAAGAGTTGCTTACAGCCCAGTGAGACAAACCAGCTATCTACGATCAAAAAGGCAAAGGCACCTGAAAGTCATGCTAAGGTTTCCCTTCCTCTGCAGAGAGAATTTATGACCATTCAGGGTACAGTTACTCGCTTTCTTCCATGGCACAACTCAAGACTGTTTGCTCAAACCCAGAACTGCTCAAATCTTCTGATATACTCCAGTGTCCGTTCCTGCGTTTACAGCTATTGAGAGAGAAGGCGCACACTGTTATGCATTAGCTTCCCAAAATAGCTAACTACCAGTCTGGGTGGCTGACTGGGCTAAACAAATTGCAACCCAAGACTCCTTCCTTAGCCTCCCCCACCCCACCCCCTATTAAAAAAAAAGTTCATATTAGAAACTATCAATTATGAAGAAAATAGTACATCCAGTTGAGAGCCAGCTATTCAGCAGACTTTTTATAAATAAATCCTGCTGCTGAGAAAGCACCAGTGCTTATGTAACCACGCACCAGTCCAGCAAGCGCAGCTCTGCTTGTGGCCACTGGTTTCAGCGGTCAGAGTTTCTATCCCAAAGGCAAAGATGACTTTCAGTCACTCCCTTTGCATATTCAGTACTTCAGAAGACAGGAAAACAGGCTTGGTAACATCTCCTTACGCCTTGTTTTGTGGCCTACTGGAGACCACTTTCCCTCAGAGCCGGCACTGCTGTATCTTTTTGGGATCAGCTGAGGCTCCGAGAGGTGCGCTCCGGCTGATTGCTCTTGGGATGAGCTGGACTCAGGAGCTTAAGTCTTCTGCTCTTGACATCCATCAATCTTCTGTTAAGATCAGAAATGGGCCCCACAGAAAACGGGCATGAATGTCTGACTCACCAAAGGTCCTAATTCACAACAAATAATGCCATGTATTTGAAAATCAGCTGATGGGCTCATCTCTAATGAGCATCTAGGATTTTCCTACTGAATGCAGGCATCAACCTAGAAATTGGAACAAATTAAATGCAAAATTTAATACTACGCTAAAGGAAATTGAATAAAGACAAACATACAACATTTATATGTGTACAGCCTCTGTTGACAATCATCTTCATTGTGTGAAGCTGAAAGCTTGTATATTCTCCTTTCTACTCAAATGAAATCTAGGGCCCGAAGTCCTAGCCAGAGGCAAAGTGACTTTAAACTACAGGCTTTCTGGGCACTTCCTATTTAAGAAAACCTTCTGAGAAACCTTTGAGTAAAACACATTCTTTAAGGCATTCTGTATTTCCCTACTCATAGTTTGCACTTTCTACGCTGCAAATCTGAATTTTCAGCAGCCCACCAGAAAGGGCGGCTCAGGGAGCCAAACCCGTAGCATAGACTTACAAACCTACGGCTCCTCCTGGCTAAGCTCACACCTGTATGGAAGGAAGGTCTGTCCTACAAGCAAAAAATCATTGATAAGAAAAGCTCTGCCTGGAGCAGGCACCAGTGCACACAGCAACCACAGGATCGAAACTGGCCGTACCTACCAAAAAAAAAGGCACACCTAATATAGATCCAGCTTCAGTAGACATGTAGTGCGTTCTCTCTATTCTCCCAACATTTCTTCCACGAAAGAAGAGACAAAATGTGACAGTCTGTTCTTAAAAGAAAAGCAGATTTAAAAACAGAAAAAGAAAACCCGGGGGACAGGATGGGGATGACACATACAGGACACACCACCAAAACCACAAACACACACGCATTCATGTCTCCTGAATAAAGACGTACAGAAAGAAAATTTCCTCTTTCATTTTTCTAATTCACTTTTTCCTTAAAAAAGAAGATACACAGAAGAAACGCTCGTTTCTTCCTCCCCTGAAGTTCTGTATCTAAAAAAAAAAAAGCAAAAAAAAAAGCAGCATCCCCCTCAAAAAATGAGCCAGCTACCTCCCTGAAAGAGAACAGACAAACTCATGAAACAGCAGCCTAGAGAGCAGCTTGTCACAGGTCTCTCGGAATCTGACCTTGGCCTCCAGACTGGCCTTCCCTTTGGCAACATACAACACTGGAGTGCCGGGGCAGGCAGCTTCTAGATGAAGCTTATTCAGGTAAAGAACATCCTCTTTGCCTAACAACGTATGTCTCAACTTACTTTTTTTCTACAGAAGTTACACGCATACTCCTTAGCTGGGAGAAACGGCCAGTGCATTCCTTCAGTAGCATGGGGGAAATATGGAGATCCTCTGGAAACTACCAAATTTATGTCAGACCTGCAGGAGGTCGTACTACATTAATGTCATCATTCACATGCATTGCTGTTCCTCCTTTTTACAAGAGCAAAAGAAAGACAAAATATACGTTGAGACCTTTGTCCTGACATTCTTCTCAGTTTGAAATGTCCATCTGGCTCTAGCTGATGGTAAAACAAAGCATCTTTTATTATTCTGTTCATATATAAGCATGGTTATTCTCTAACCTGCCACCTGGAAGTTTCTGGCCTTTTCTATAGAGAATAATTTTTTACCTGTACTTTGAACAGAGTTATTACCTTAAAGAAAGAAGTATGACGTGTCTTTTGGCACTGTAAGTTATTTTTTCTTGTACCTTTTCTGCTTTTAAGAAATGAGTCAAGTTTTATTTTTAATCACACTTTTATTACCTTTTTCCAAAAACAAGCAAAAAAACCCCCTCCAACAAATCACATCTTATACTGCTATATTTACACTGTAGACTTCTTAATCTCTTATGTAAATATACATATTCTGAAGTAATCTGCCTTTAGAAAAGAATGCTATTTTTAGCATTCTGATGATAGATAAATCTTCATTATCAATGTAATGCTCTAAGAGAAAAGAAAATCAATTTTCAGAGTTGTCAAATATCAAGATAAGCATACAGATTAAGTCTATTCAAATTACTTGAAACAAAAAGAAACCTCAAATGTTACAATAACTTAGGATAGTGTACTATACCACACAGAACATGGCCAAAACCGATTATTTTTGATAGACATTAGTTATGACAATTGTTTTCCAAAGCAGGAATAAAAAAGTTTTTTAAAAGTTTCAAACATGCTATTTAGAATAGTCACTTCTTCTTGGCAATTAGTTTATCTTCATAGTTGACTGGGATTATGCCACTGCATTCTTCTGTCTTTGATAGAGGATGCTTTATAAAAGCACGTCTAATTACATCAATATCACGTCCTAAATGATCCATCATGGTCGATACAATCGAAGGTGGGCCCTCTAAGTCTATCAAAAAATACCTGCAATGAGAAACATACACACAATAAAAAAAAAATACCTGTACTGCAACAACTTTAATTCAAATAACTGTTCTGTGGGATTTCTTAAATGAAACTTCCTAATTTTTTCTTACATTTTGGTACCAGAATTGTTTTAAATAAAAGCTCAGTATTATCTTGATTTCAAATAAGGAAAGTTCAATTGAAGCAGGCTCAGCCTGAACTTTTCTTTGTTGTACAGCACTGCTTACCCAAGGAGATTAAAGAGAGCTTACTCTTCTTGTACCTGTTCCATTCATTTCCACACCTTGATTTGAATAGTCTTAAAAAAAAAAAAAGGTAGGGTGGCACATTCATTTCAGTTACAACATGCATTCTCCTTCTTCAAATTCACAGCATCGCTTCTTTGCGGAACAGATGCCAGTGGGAAACATCTCAAGCTTATATACATACAGGCACATTTCTTCCTTTAAAGTTCTGCTTCGGAGCTGAATGGAAATGAAAACAAACCAGCAGAAGAAACCCAAGGAGATGGACTTATCCCAAATTAGGCACATCTCTGATGTGAACACATCTTAAATTTTCAATGTGAGGGTGGAAGCTGAAGCCACATACAGGCAATGCCCACTTGCGCAGTTGGCACTTGACGAGCATTCTGTCGTGCTGACCTTGGCGGGACTGAAAAGGTCTTACTTCCACACATGCACAGCACGTATAAAACGCACTGCTCCAGGTAAGCACTTCGTGTCCACCACACAGCTATCTTTGACATCTATAAAGAAAAAGGCAACCACCTACCTACAGGAAGAAGGACGTTGCTCCCCATTAATATCTTAGGTCACTGAGGTCACTTCTGCAATAAACTCCTTTGCTGAAGAACTGAACCTTCTTCATGACCTCAACTATAATTTTGCAAGAGGCTTTTAAAACTCCAGTACACCCAAGAAAGCGAAGAGGTCTACTGCACTTCATGAGCCCCATTTCAGACAAGAGACACAACTACATACTGTGCATTAACTTAATCTCAGATATGCAAATTCAGGTCCCATCTCTTAACATGAGGTGTACCTTAAATTATTAAGCAATATTATGTCTATTGTTCCTGCAAGTTATAAGCAACCTAGTGCCAGCCATCATACTAATGCAAAAAAATGAGTGAGCCATGTCACTGGCCATCCCTCCTCCCTTGAAATGCTGTGAATGAACCAGCATTGTCAATGGAGCTGTAACCAGAACACTTTTTTAATAGCTTTGTCTGCATTTGGCATGGCACTAACTATAGTATAGTAAAAAGACAACCCAACTGTCTCAGAAATCCTACTGAAGAGAACTAACCACTCACCTCATTTCCAAGACTAGCAGTAATTTATAAAGGCTAAATGCACAGCACAGCACTTCCCACCTAGCTATTTCATTTTAATCTTTACGCAGCCTCTTATTAAAGCTCCCCTTTCCTCCTAGTCCACTCAAACACACCTCCCCATGAAGCATCGGTATAACCTGAAAATGATACCCCTTAAATGAAGTCACATTCAAGCAGGATCAAGCATCCCAGTTTGATTTTAAAACTGTACCTAACAGAGGAATTTGTTCTGCAAGAGGTATGGATTGTCACTAAGTCAACTATAGCGTGAGCATTGCACTTCACAGTCCACCTTCATAAAGGTAATCTTGAATGGTAAGTCCCCAAGACCAGAAGCTGAACTCCAAGTCTGAACGGGAAATACGGGAGGATGGGGTCATGGACAACAGACACACTCATGTTCTTCATGCTGCATGGAGTTCAGTTTCATCCAACTAAACGTGTTACATCAAAAATATTACACACAGAGCAGACCCATCGGGCCAGGAATGACTCAAGCAGCGTGTGCTGGATTACTGCACAGGGGTGGAATCCACCCGTGGAAAACACGGTGAGGAAAATTCTCCTTAGCCAGACATCCCAGTCCTGAAAATCTGAATAGCCACAATTCAGCTCTGAAGTCTTTTTCAGAAAAACCAGACTGAAGCACTGAATTCTGATATCTGAGGGGTCCGATGGAAAAAATCTCCCTGCAGCCTGTACTGAAGCAACGAGTCCTCCAGAAGAGATGCCCACCTGGTGCGGGCTGTGGCCGAGCGTCACTGAAGCCAAGGGACCAGTGCCAGGTCACGTCAGCGAAGGTGCTGCTCCTCTGACTGCAGCAGAGCTACTGAGAGCTACAGGAATAACTTGCCTCAAGAAGGATTTGGAGGAACTCTGGTGGGCTCAGTCCTCCTCGCAAACCCTCACAGGCTTCAATGGGGAACAGGATTCGGCTCAATATATTTGGAAAACTGAACTGCCTACCGGTTTCTGGTCTTCAAAATTAAGAGATGCCACGCGGTTAAAAGTTTACGGAGTTAAGCTTGGACAATTCGTTAGAAATACTGCACAGCAACATCTGAAGGATGCACGCCCCTTAAAAAGGGAAAGTCATATTTTCTGTTAAAGCCATTAAAAGCCACTGGTAAATTTAACAGATGACACTTAACTCTTCTCCTTGGGAAGAAGCCTTCCAAATTCTCCCACAGTTGCGACTAACAGAAAGGAGGATGGGGGGAGAAATTCTACCTGGTGATCCACCACCACTTTCATGCCCCCTTCCCTTAGCAAGGGCATTTGTTCATATTGCAAACCGTGCTCTTTGCCGCACCATTTTAGTCCCACCATTTCTCGATAATTTCATTTCATTTCTGCTTGCAAGTCATATGCTGCTTTTCATTGTGTTCCTAAAACGGCAATAGTTTTTTTTCTCCGAAGGCTGCTTTGCAACTTTGTGCTTTCTCTCACATTAGCAAAGGGTGGAAATTTCCACTGACGCACTGTTGATAACTGAAGGAGAAGGGGGGGGATGGGAGGATGAGCTGTTACAGCATACTTTATGACTCCTCGCAGAATAGGTATTTTATCTGAGAATACAAAACTGCAGTAACTGGGGACAACGCGACTTTTTAAAAACAGCCACCGCTCTTCAACGTTAACAAGCAACGATTGCCTTCCTGTGCCAAAAAAGAGAGAAGGAAAAGAGGGCCAGCGTAAAAAATATTATTTCTTCATTAAAGAAAGAGAAGAAACTAGCAGCTACAAAAGCAATAACCAAACACAATTGACAATGCAATCCCTGAGGAGATCTGGAACCCCTTCCCCCCAAATATACACATTTACATTAGCTGTCACAAGGCCGTGGGGTTTTTTTAACCCACCCTCAATAAGGCATGCAGCAACCTTCGTTTCAGGCAGTGATCTATGACCTGATACACAACGCTGTAGCTACTGCTTTTGTAGTAAACAAAACGAAATCCCAACGAGACTTAAAGATAGGGAAAAATACAGGAATGCAGGAGGGAAACCACCTCATTCTTGCAAGCAAAAATGCAAAAGCATTTAGGCTCTCCAGGAGTCAGCCGAGTCATCAGGGGAGAAATGCAGGAAAATTCCACTGATTCACTACGAGACCACAGTTATTTTTGTCATCCTGCTCGACTGTAAATAGAAGGATGATTTAAATACAGGAGAACAGACTGAAACATATTAAAACAATGCATTAACTGAAAAAAAAATTAAAAAATCATACGATCTCAAACAAAGAAGAACATGCCTTTGCATATGGGGGAGGGGCAAAAAAAGACAGGTTTCATTTATGCTTTTTAACATATTCAAGCCAGAAATTGTTTGAACTTTGAGTCCTAAGGATACTCAAATATTTTGCTTCCAAATGGACAGTCTAGGACTTCAAAGAACACTGAAAAGCACCTGGATCAAAACTCACTTTTAAATCCTCCTAGAATACGACTCTGTCAGCCTGGGGAGCCGTGGGAAAGGCACACGTAGGGTGGACTTGGAAGAGGCTGTGCGGTCCCGTGGTTGTGCCCAAAAAATGTCTGTATGCTTAAATTTCTCCTTTACATAGTGGCAGTAAGTCTTTGTAAGCTTCCCCAGTGGGGAGGTGGAAGATACAAAGGAAAGAAAATGTTCTGACTAACAGGTAGAGGTGAAGCATTGAACAGGGAAACAGGAAACCGCCTGGAGGAAAGCAAGCTGCAGCACTCATGTGAGAGCAGCTGGACATTCGTTCTCATTAAGGTAATCCTATATAAATGAAATTGTTTTGCTACCTAAATGATCGCTTCATCTTTGGGACCACTGCGTTGCTCTGAAGAGAGGTAGTTTGCTTTTCTTCTCCATTCTGGTGGTAGCTACCCTTCCTCAGCAGGGTAGGCACGCAAGTTCATGCTCAGAAGGATTGTAATTTTGTACCTGGAAGGACTAGTACACGTGTTGCTTTAACTTTTAAAAAACAGGTATGGAATAGATGGGCGTCCCTTGAAAATCACAAGGACAGCAACTGGGATGTACCAGATCAAAACCAAAAGCTGGTACCTTAGTAACTAGCCTGTGCCACAGCAATGGCACAAATAATCTAGAATGAGCAAGTACTTTGTGGAAAAATACATTTTACCATCCATAGCCTTCAGAAATTTCATTTGCCGAATTCTATACATAGATGCCTGTTATTAAGCTAATTAAATAATGGAAAGACATTTTGCAGCATTGCAGAAAAATAAAAAAATACTGTTACATTGCAAAAGAGAAAGCAGCCTGACATCTTTGGAGTATTTGAAAAGTCATGCTCACTGGGCAGCATTTGAAAAGTCTGCAAAATTGTTATGAGCAGGGCTGAAATTACACAGAGAGTATTAATTCTGCTTGTGTTACTTCTCTGCCTTCTATATAATTCACAGCTTAAAAACCACCAAAATGGCGACTGATTCCCATCCCACCAAGCCCACTATTTAAAAGCAGCAATCACACTTAATCGATGTGCTTACAACAAGGATGCTACAGAATTTAGTGCATCAGAAAATTATACTGGCACCTCAACATCACCAACTACTGCACCATGCCATTTCTTCTGAAAAGCACCAAAATTGCAAATTGCACTTCCACAGATAAGGTGAGGGGAAAGAAAAAACAAAACAAACAAAAACACATTTCAGGGCTCTGATACCTGAGGCACATGCACACTTACATGCATGTGCATGTGGACAAAAGCATTTTAAGGAAAACTAATGGTTCAACTCATCAATGAAGAAAGCCCCATCTAGTGGAAGAAGACAATCAATTTAGCAGAAAATACTACAAATGTGCATAATACTCAAATGTTCAAACTGGTTTTGTTCTCATCCAAGTGCATGACAGACCCAGAACTCCTTTTTGCTGAAATAGATCAAGATGTTCTAAAATCTGACCAGACACAAACAACACAGGTTGTGCATTAGCTATAAATTTAGTTTGGTGGTATTAAGAAAGGAAAGCTTGCAACCCCTTTCATCTGCTTTTCTTTCCTCCTCTTTGGTCTTCAATAGCCATGAAAATCATCAAGAAAGTCTACCTGAGTGAAGCTAAACACATCAGTACATTTATCTGCAGGATTAAGTCCTTTAACTATGCAATAGTTTGTATTTTACTAGGTGGTGCAGCGAAGAGAAGGGTTGTTAAAACTTGTAAACACTCCAGAGAACAGTTCTGACAGGTAACTATTATTTTATTCTTACAAATAAAGTAAATAAAATTGTATCCAGACAGCGTGGGTTACTGGAAGACACTTCAGCATCTCTTGTCCACATGGAATACTATTTTGCCACAAGCTGCTTGTTTAAAAACAAGTTGTGTAAGTACAGTTCCTAAGCTCAGATACTTTAAGGCAAGAGGGAAAGTTTTAACATGTAACGTAATTTACATAGATATGTTCCCAAAATATTCAAATCTCTTAAACAACATGATGCTCAATTACTGAATTACTCCTCTTAATAACTATCTATTTCTTGTGCATTGGGCCACCGAGTCACCAAGAAACGCGAGAGTCATGCCCCCTTTCCTGAGCACGCACTTTGGCCAAGCAACGTTACGTCACGTGCCACATAATGAAGGCAAAACACAGGTGCTCCTGCAGGAGGGCCAACCGCTTCAGACCCTAAACCACCCAGAGGAGGTGGGAGTGATTTGTGGGAAGGCCAGGACAGTCTCCAAGCCTTCCCCGCAGTAGCAGAGGGGAAGCCGGCACTGAAGCTTGGTGCTCCCAGCTCCTGGGGAGTAATCTCAGCACTGCAGGGCCTGGAAGCCAAGCGGAGTTCATCATGCTGCGTCCTTGGGAAAGGACCTCCTTGCCTTGCCATTTTCCCCCACCACACAAACAAGTCCACAGCACAACTTAACACTGCAACCTGGATTTTCTGACTCCTGATCCCATTGGATGCTATCGGTATATACCCTGTGCTCCCCAGCGGACCCTGGCAATCGCCAGGATCCCTGCACACCTCTTGCAGAAAATTCCCCATGCACATGTTAAGATAAGCTCCCAAAATACAACTCAGCAAGAACAAAAGTAAGACCTGAGGAGTTTGCTATTTCAGAGAACAAGTGGGCTGATGAGATAACTGGGAGTGAACAGCAAAACAAAAAGATTAAGAGAGAAGCAAGCAAATAACAAAAGAAAATTGCCATCTTTTCAAAATCAAATTTGAAAGGGGAAAAAACAACAAAGCAATGAAAAACTGGCAAATAGAACACGGAAATTGTTATGAATAATCAGAATCGTGCACAGTTGAGCTGGAGAACTCACAAATAAAGTAAATGAAATAATAAAAATGTGGGGAGAAAGGTCTAAAAACATTACTGTATTAGAGGTAGATTTAATAGGGAAAAGTGCACACATACACACAACAAAGTAGAAGGGAAAGGCCACTGTGCTCTACCAATTTACAAAACCGTACTAAATCTGAGCACTGACCAGACTGATGTATATAATCTTTTCTACAACAAAGATAAAAATAAGAATGGAAGCAACATTTAGGGGGGAAATAAAATCACTAACAACAAATCTCTAGGGGATGGCAAGATATCCAGTATTCAAAACCCAGTTACACCTGGCCACTTTCTTCTCCCCAAAGTCCCTGTCGTAGCTCCTTCCAGGGTCTGCAAAAAGTTTGAGCCATTACCTTCCCACAGGAGTGTCTGAATCTTATTTTTTTAAAGAGCTGTTTTGCAGCCGCCCTTGTACCATCTCCCCTAAAGTAAAAATATCCTACATACCAACCACGTCCCCCAAACCACCTCCTTTATCTGATGCCCTGAAGCATGAAGTGTCACAAGCATATGATTAAGGCATAGCCTGGCAAGGCCAAAGAAAACAGGTATGCCACAAAGTGCAAACCCACAGACTGTGCTACTGAGATCTATCATTTTACAAGCAGTTGCAATATTCTCCAGTTTAGCACTGACCAAATATGCAGCAATGGCTCTGCAATGTCATCACCCAGCCCCAGTCTGGACCCTTTATTTGAAAGCTGCTTTGAGGGATTCAGTGCTTCTCTATCATCTTAAACAGCCAACAAATCCAGAGTTTAACATTCCTTGAATTCAAATACTAGTACACACCTTATTTAAATCAGTTCTCTTTTGTTTGTTCCAGAAATAAGCACCTCCTGACACATGTAATACAATATTTTAAAAAATGCACCATGTTAAAAGCAATTTAGATACAACTCATTAAAAATTATAAACAAGTAGTGGCTAGTAGAAAAATATTTGGCACAAATCCATTGGCTATTAGGATATAAAGTTGGGAATCCTTATTTACATTCTTCCACTGTTTTTTCAGAGACATGGTGGCCATGGACAAGTCACTCAGGCTCAATGCCTCAACAAAATTTACATACCTAACCTGTACTGGAACCAACGTGTCCTTGCCACATTTTATTCATCTATCAGGTGAATAGTATTTGTAACAATTTTGTGAAATGTTACTTGAATCACGCTCTTAAATACTTTAAAAACAAAATATTAATCTTCTACTATGGCAATGAATACCATAAATGTGAATTAGTACCTAATTCAACTTCAGTTTAAAATATCAGTAAACCAGTAATTTAAAAGTTTGATTCTTCAGACATCCACACAGTTCCTGAAACATACTATTTTCATAATTACTTAAATGCAAAAGCTGTCAATATTAGGTCTCTAAAAAAAGGAGGGTGTTTTCTGCCAAGAGATGCATTTAAGAGAAAGACCTAAATTTGTTTCAATATACCCTCAATGCACATGCACCACCTGCTCAGTGAATATAATTTCCTGAGAAGAAACAAGTCAATTATATGTATGATCAGAGGTCTTCAAAGCTGCCTGGAAGAGTAAAACTGCTCATTCCAGTGACAGCTGTGGGCCACAATCCCCTATGGCAGGCTTTGAAAAATCTCAGCTTTACAGATCAATTGGCAGTAAAATTCTCATTCTCTGTAAAGTCTCCTGGATATTCTTAAATTTGTAATGTGCCAGTAATGCAGTATATCTGAGACAGATGATGCCGAAGCACTACAGAACTCAGAGAGGAAAAAGCGCTGTATTAAGGAGACACCTATCCTCCCTGTTGACCTAGGAATATGTATTTTCCAGTTTAATTCTTTACTGTTCACTAAAGACACTACCAAAACCTGGCTAAGTCAGCAGTAGCTTTGCCGTGCACATCGCACTTCTGCGTCCTTTTGCTGTCAATCCCCCAGTTTTATGATATGCTGTATATAAAAACTTGAATTGCAGTTAAAAATGGTATTAACTAAATGAAGAAAACATACAGCAAAATTCTGGCAGAAGGATGACTACTAGGCATGCCACAGAGCACGTCTCAGTTGACCTACGAATAGCTGGTTCTGCCCTACTGACGGCCCTTGATTTGAGGTTAAGAGACACAGCCTGGCTAGCACTGGGAGTTTTATAAGGGAGCAAAGCCAGGCTCACTGCACTGGTGAGGAAGATTGCTTTGTTTTGTTTTGCAGGCAAACACCCCACGCAGGTGGGGGGATTCCATGCCATTCTGAGTGACAGGAAGACAGTTCGTGCAGCAGTCACTAGGACAAGAGCTGTCTCTAAGAGACGCGCTATTAAGCTGTGACCCATGCTATGACTATTGTATTGCACTAATTTTCATACGATTTGTTGCTACGAGTATCGTGTTCCACTAATTTTCACATAATTCACCAGACAGGAGGTCCAAGGAAGTAACAGATTCAGCATATATCCTAAGTCTCCAACCGTCTACATAGTATTGGAAAATAAACTAGCTGAAGCTCTGCTAAGAATCACAAAACTAAAAAAAAAAAAAATAAATTTAAAAAGCAAACAAAAAAACCCCAAAATTAAAAGCTTTGAAAGATTCAACACTCTCCCCCCCTCCCGACACACAGTATCATTTGCAGTCTCACAGAAGCCCTTTCAGTTAATTCAGAAAAAGCCCAGACTAAGGAAAAGCTGACACACTCTGTACTGCTTAATACACCACTCTACACCAACTTGCTAAGAAAGGGAACATAGACAGAATGAAATATTGGCTGTGAAGGAGAAAAGACCTTAGGATTTCTTAGTAAGTACAGATGTATTTTCAGCTTAGTGAGGTATCTTGAAAAGCCTTTTTTCTTTTTAACTTTGTCCTGTAAAAAAAAAAAATGATTCCTTTTAACAGATGCTGTAAAGTAGAACTGACTGATTTTATAAGGTGGATCAAGAACTGACTTTTCACATCCTATTCCTAGATTATGTTTAATATCCTGAGTAACTTCTCCAGACCATACAAAATAATGGATGGTATACCAGGAATCCACCATACCTTTACACTGAACTGCAATCTCCCCAGCAAAATCTACATTTTATACAATTCTCCCACATTACCAGGTACTGAAAGTGCCTGCTGCTTCCCCTTGTAATATCTCATGTCTCCTGAATTTGAGTTCTCCAATTAAAAGCACACAAACCAACTATTTCCTGTAGTACCCTCTCTCAATCACTTCTCCCTTTCAAGAAGACAAGCAGTTTAGGGGAGGGAACTGTCATATTCAAATACAGAGGACCCAAATCCAGGGCAAGCAGAATGACTGCTAAATATTTAGAGACACTTGAACTGGGAGGTGGAGGAAGAACAGTGATGGTGACATTAACCTGATGGCTTCCTGCCCGTGTTTCAAGACATGACCGCAATTATTTGCTACTAAAACTTTGCCTCATTCAGAACACAAAATATGTCTGCTCTGAGGACTCTGCAAAGAAGAGGGTTATGGTCTACAGATCCCCTCGTCCTGCTTATTAAGTAGGTAATCTGCTACAGTAAATGAGTTAAGCTAGTTTATAAGTCTGAAAGATCCCCTGGATAAATGGCTTCTATTCATTTCTGCCACATATTTCTTGTGATGCTGGTTACTGTCTTCTCCTGTCCTGGTTTCCCTGTTGAAGAACCCAAGACCTGATCTGCAAAAGTACTGCCACCCAAGCCAAGCGGAAACCGTCATCCGAAGCAGTGAAATGTTAGAGAATGCTAAGTACTCTAGAAAAAAAAAATCTAGAAGCTAAGTGTCTCAACTGCAGCATCCAAAATTAGTGGAACTTAGTCCCTCTGCCTTAGCTCCCCACCTGTACAAGGAGAGTAACACCAGCTCCTTGTTCTGCTGAAGCCCTCGGAAAAGACTTTAATGTTTATAAAATGCTTCTACTCCAACAGAAGGATGAGGTAATTAGTAATTCTGTCTTGAGACAAGGCTTTGATTAGCTCCCATGTATAGGCAACAAGACTTCATCCTAAAATGCAAAACTGGCAGGATCAAGCCATGTTTTGAAGGACACCATGGAGCATGAGCACAAGAGAGTCATGGCCACAACGCCGTTGCTTTCGGTTAAGTAACAGGCACGTGGTGGAGGTTTCCTCCTCTACCCTTTCTGTCAGTCTGCTTCAACTGGCAGCTGTCACCACTCCCACTTCGCAAGAGAATGAAGAGGTCCTCAGAAGAGGGAATGAAACTGTGAGTCACCCCCGGGGAGACGATCCAAGAAGGGCTTCATAAAGGTGCACCTCCGGAGCCACCTCGCCTTCCCAGTGCCAAACACCCCTCAAGGAGGGCGGCAGGTCGGCAGGCTGGCCAGCCATCCGCTTACGGGCGGTTGCATGACAGGGATTAGGAGGAGCAGTGCCGCTAATTGTTATTTTGATTACCGCAGGCAGCCCCAGCGCAGTGCGGGTTGCTTAGCAACATCTCTCAGTCCTTGCGAGAGCCAGCATCCATTTCGGAGGTAGCCTCAAGGAGCAACAGCGCACCGGCGTCAGCGAGCAGGTGGTGCGATCCACAGCCCCTTCCTCCTGCACTGCGGGGGAAGCCCGACATCCGAGATGCCAATTCACAGCTTCATTTACATTTATCGTACTTCCCGTAAACCACACCGTCACCTTTAACATCCGTAACAACTGTATCAGAAACACAAGCGAGTCTTACAGGGTACGCATGGTAATTAACATTTAGTTCAGATGCATTAGAGAAAAAGAATCAATCCTGCCAATTAGCAACCAGCAGATTAAGTACAACTTTTATCAGTAAACAGCCTGACTGGTTTGGAAAATAGTTATGTAAAAATGACATAACAAAACAACATTGCGTACGTTGGGGAAAGTAGTTCTGCAGGCCTGGACTTAGGCTACTCGTAACACAACGACTAAACACCAACAAAAAGTCGACACCACACAGAATAAGAAACACAAAACACTTGAAGCAGAACGCACGCATGCACGCACTGCAGCACACCACCTTACTGAGATCACAGACATTACAGGTGTATCCCAAAAAGCACAAGGAAGACCAAACAATGAGAGTTACATATGTACATTTATAAAGGAGCACTTAAAGGATGGTAAGGAAAAACGCATCATGCATACCCTCCTCTTCTGTGGCGCTCCTTGTGCTTGGAGATTTTGTAAGGTAGAGACCTTTCTCCCAGGTTTTCTAGGTTCCTCACAATGGCTCCTTTCTCCATAAGAGTCTCGACAGTGCGCTTCAGCACAGCTGCAGTCTCAGGCTTTATAAGAAAAAAAAAAGAGAAAGCGGGAAATGTACACAAATCTGGTTATTCTTATTACGCAATTAGAAGGGACACCTGTACTCGCACAGCTCAGCACTGGACAAGATCGTTCCGTAACCCAGGAGGGCAAAGTGGAAGCAGACGCAGACCTCTTAAGGAAGAAAATTTTTAAGAACAGCCAGTTCCTCTGTGAATTACAGCAACAGAAAAGTTTCCACTGATTTCAAAGTCAGGCCCCAACAGCAACATGAAAAAGGAAACAGTTAATGGATTTAACTCACCTGGTATCACTTTGGCTGACCCTTACACAGGTGTAAGTAAATATACCTGGCAAAGAGCAATTATGAATTGGCAACAGTTTTAGGGTCCCTGGACCATCAATGCTCATTACTATTGTTCGCCACAATATTTAAAGTGAACAGTGTGGGGGGAACACTAATCCATGGCTCGCTGCAGAGACAACAATTAGTACCACATTCATTTTATACGGTCATTTCAACTGCGTGTGCGTAATAGATCTTTGGACCCTTGGCTACACCACTGCACATCTCATTACTTTTGCATAGCTGACATCCAAGCCTTTTTAAGAGTTAAGGAACTGACGTGCAGTAATTAGTCTAACATGCAGAGATTTCACTCCTTAGAAAAACAAGTTTGAGGGACAGGCAGCCAAAAAACAGTAGGTAAAACAGATGCAACGTTTTCTTGCTCATTGCGTATCAGAGCTCTTCAGAGTGCTGAATCATTTCGGTAATGACACTCAACAATATCTATGAAAATGTTAATAAAGTACAAATTAGAATGTTTTGAAAACAATGGCAAACTTACTCTCAGCAACGAGAAGTATTTTAAGAAACAGATCTCCTACAGAGAAAGGAAACTAAATGGATGTCCAGCTGAACACCAACCAAACTGTATAGCTTTCTTCTGCGTTCCTTGCAACATTTCACATGAAGATATATTCCCAAGTCTACTTGTCCAGTGAGATGGCAACAGCTGCAAATGGAAAAGTAATGAAAGAGCTGATTTTCAGCTTTGTTCAGATTCTACTTTGTTAAATCAGACCACCATAATAATTTCACTGTCCCTTCTCAGCCAGAATAAGACTTGTGTAAGCCTTCAATCACCTTATTTATAAGATGACTGAAAGTTAGTTTCCTAAGTCTAAGGTAGAGATGTACACCTTGACTAAGAAAAAGGATTGTTTCATGTCCAGATCCTTTAATGGAAATAGGTGGAAATAGGTGGTACCAGAATCTCACAACATGCCCATGCTCCAGCGTGTGAAATTTCTCTTTCATTTTCCTGAGGATACAAGGTGATACGAAAGAGCCTCCAAATGCAGATAAGAGATGTTCAGCGTATGACATTTTGCAACGTTGACTGCTCTTTGAAAGACCTGAAGTACAGATGGCCTGAAACATTTCTTGCTTCCATGGGCTATCTGCCCTGTGGCAGCCAAGAGTCAGTCACGGGATCACACCTACTGCTCCTCACCATCAATCAGAAATTTTATCCCCCTCTCTCCAGCTGCATAAACTGTTCGGGAAATTTATTTTCAACACAAAGAGGCTAAACAGTTATAAGGTCAGCAAAAATGCCTGGACTTTTTTTCAACATATGTTTAGATTGTGTTGTAAAATAATTGCGGGGACCAGATATGTATGTTCACACGTGAAGAAACGTTGCTACCTTGCCAAAATTCTTCAATGCATTAAAACTATTGTTTCTCACAACAGACAAATACTAAAGGTATCTCGTGTCACAGTATGAAAAGTTAGGATGAAGGGATTAAGGGATCTTATGGATTATACTATATTCATTTAAATAATATTTTAGCTCAAAATCAGCTCAAAACACTATTTTTCAGTTGACTTAGGATAGCTGCCTCCATTATCACTCATTAGATTTTCAAGTCAGCACCTTTCATGCTTAGGACCTCCTTCCCCAAAACATTTGCAGAACTAATTGGGTCTCCTTACAACTCTTTTTGGCCTTTTGCCACAAAGCAAGCCACTCCCACAAATGTTACAAGAGTCTGAATTTCTGAGATTTCCAGAACTTGTTTGAGCTCACCTGGAACAAAACCAGCGTGTGAAAAACTTACGAAGGAGAGACTTACAGACAGACAGGCAGACCACAACTACACAGCCCTTTGCTAGAAAAATAGCATAAAACCAATTCTGTAAAATCATGTAGGCACTCACATGTCGATGCTACAGCTGATGATGCTGACCATGTTAATGCTTTCATTCCCCCCTTTAAATCTATCTCGTCTCTCTGCATACTTCTGCATACTAGATTCAAATACTAGAGAGTATCCCATCAACACAAAGATTTTCTTCCAAGACTGGATTCTTTGTCTTCTCTATATGCTCATATTTTGCATTACTTTTCATCCTCTAATATGGCTGACAACTACCACCAAGCAGTCACATGCAGTCCTCTCTCTCTCCGCAAACCCAAGGAGAAGGACAAGCAAATACTACCAGAGAAGAACTGGGAAGCGGCAGCTATGGCACGTTACTCCTCAGTACTTTGAGCGGTACTCAAGGAGGGGGAAGGGTGACTATGAAATCTGTTGGCTGAGCTGACAGGACTGAAGGTGAGGAACAGAATCAAGAAAAGCCAAGTAAGGAGATCAAGCAGTGTCTTCACAATAATGCCAGCAACTAGGAGAGAGCACAGAACAAAATCTCTTATTCTGCATCACACCCACATGTTGTTTTGCCATAGTGAAAAGTGTTCTTTCAAACTTCTGCTATTGGAGAAACATCAGTAACAGCCAGAGAAAGGTAGCAGCTCTGCTTTACTTGACCCTGTCCTCCACACTCCACAAATGCCAAAACACAGGGGGAGAGAGGGGAACAGAGGCTCTTTTCTTAAGACTTTCCCCATGAAGAGTTTCTACCCAAACTCCTTATGGCTGTTTTAGCTCGACTTACATAGCACAAAGGCGAGAGAAGCTGGCCCAAACTCTAGACAGTTTTTATGCTGCTTCCATCAATGCAGGATGTCAGCACTAAAACCCATCTAAATCAGGAGACACCCTGGTGAGACATCCTCATTTGTTGTGAAGCAGCAGCTTCACACAGACAAACCAAAAACTAGGGTAACAGAGCTGCTAGTGATATCCACAGTTTAATGCTGTAAGAACCATACTAGAAATCTGGCTTCAAGAAAGAAGAGAAAAACAACAACTGGGTTTGTGAAGCAGGCACCAAGGTACACATTACTATCTAGAAGGTTTTGCCTTTTAAACAAGAATCTGGCACCGACCATTAGGATTTTACTTACCCTCATTAGTAAGGGAAATGAGCAAGTTTAGGAGAGAAAGGGCAGCTAACCTAACAGCTTTAATATTTTGCACGCTGCAGTGCACCTGTAGTGCTTCCAACCCTAGGCTTGAAAACACGCTCTTGGAAAGCAATAGGATCTGCCATTCAAGTCTTCTCCCACTGTGCCTGCTGCACATGGTTAGGCTGCAGAAGCCTCCACGGTGCTCAGACAATTATTGCAGGAGAAATCTGTCAGGTCAATGACTTAAAATACTGTTAAGTTTACTGTTGCGTTTACTGTTGCTACTTGTCTCCCACTTGCATAAGAAATGCTGATCCATAAACAGAGCCCTGTTCAAAAGAGATCTTAATTGATTGCGACCTTTAGACAAGCAGCTGTATGTCCAGCGGTGGAGTTGTCCGACGTACCCTTCTTAACAACCATGCACATTTAAGTTAATGTTATTGGGTAAGCTTACTCCTCTACATCCCTCATACCCTCAAATGACACACAAGCTTTTTGTCTCTTCCATACATGCCAACAGATCAGCACATTCCCTGAGTGGCTGCATGTCCAACACAATGTGCAGTTTCTAAACACAATGAAGCCTAAGATCAAGTCCCATGTATTTAAAAACAAAACAAAACAAAAAGAACAAGAAAAGAAAGCCACAGATTTCTACATTAAGGATTGTAAAATATTACGCGTTTTTGCAACCTCCCCACTTGTGGACATACTTTGAAAACATAAACTAATTGTTGGTTTTGAAAGCTTGTCACTATAATCCCTCTCATTTTTCCTCTCCAAAAAAGATCATGGTTTATCATGGCTTGCCTAAAGCCATCAACCAAACTATATATAGGCTAGCCTTTGCTAACCATAATATCCACAGACACAGGTTCCTTGGTTTGCCTCAGAGCCAGACCAGTTGAGGACATAGGAAATGGTATTGCCTGGCTCCCAACCCAGGAGCCACAACATTTTTTCCTGAACAGCCAGCACTAATTCCAGTACCACAGATGTGGGGAAGCAAAGATGGGGGAGAGAAAAGGAGAAAATGGAAGCCGGTGCCAGGATAACCATGCCGGAGAGCAGAAAGCATTAGCAAGAGCGCGTAAGCCCTGGTATGTAATTCTAGCTCTGGTTCCCCCTCCTGCGTGCATAGTCAAGCCAGAGCCCTTTCAACTGGCTTCACCCTTAGTGAACTTGGTGAACTCTGTCAGTGAACTTGGTTCACTACCATTCGGCCACGAGTAGTTACCTTGTTCTCAGAAAGGTACAGCCCTACGGACCCGACCAAGCCGTGGAAGGAAGAGGAGGGAGGTCACTGCAGACTGTCCAAGGGCTTTTCCTTGGAAAACTGCCCCTGCAAGAAGTAACTGAAGGACTGTTGTCTACTGATCAAAATTCCCCACTCCTCTACCCCCCCATTTTTTAAACTTACAGCTGCCCAGAAGAAACATGTTAACTAGCATGTCAACCCTGTATCTGCCGGGCAAAACAATCACAACAAAGGTACATTACAAACCATACTTTCTGTGTACCGTTGGCTTTCTCCACGGATGAGGATCCCTGCAGCCACATTTACCAGGCGGCTGCACCGCCAGGGAGACCCTGCACAGCCGCTGCCGATACCGCAGGAACCACACGCATCAAGACCACCAGGCACCTTTCCACAAAGAGTCCAGTTCAGTTTATTTAAAACTCCACTATTCCCATTAAGTTATACATAGCCTCAGCTGTCACGCAAACCACAGCTGAACGCCATGCCCTAAGCACTTCCTCCATGCCTCCGGCTTCTCCCCTTCTCCTCGCCAGTCCTTCAGCTTAGCATAATCATCACCAAAGTGAGCAGAAAGCTGTTTAACACACAGCCTTCTTCCGCATCTCACCAGACTGCGCAAATGGAAATGGACGGGGGTGCACCATCAATTACCACCCAGGATCAAAGCCACGAATGCACGGTAGCAACCAGCAAGTACTGCAACACAGCACCAACCACCTCTTTTTGAGGGAAAGTTATATACCACCAGCGTGAGTAAAAACTATAGCATGTTTTTTATCAGTCATACAGAATTCACACGGCAACCAGCAAGTGTATTAAAAATAGGCGAACAGAAAAAAAATGGGGAATACTCTGACAGTAAAGTCTCTTCTGTTCTATCAGAGGCCAAACAGACATGAGCTCATCAGCCATGAGGCTGCAAAGAACAGCGTGGAGACAGACCAGAAACGTGGCAAGGGCTTGAAATAAAGCTTTTGTAATGCTGATGTCTCCCAAAAACCAAGGAGCCACCCGCCCAATCCTAAAGGGAAGGACAACACTGTGGCTGCAACTAGAAGCCATGTGAAAGGACTCCGCGCCACTGCTCAATTTTCCATCTCGTTAGCTGGCCAGAGGGAGCTCAAGAGAGGACAAAAAGACAAAGGGATAAAAAAACAGAACTGGCTAAAAAATAAGCCTTCTGAAGCCACCAAAGCTCCTCCAAAAAGAGTCTTTAGAGAGACAAAAGGAAGCAGACACCAAATACTTAGTTTCAGGGCTAGGACTGTGCTCAAGCTTCCACTTAAGCTTCCACTTAGTTCAACAAGAAGCATTTAAAGTCAGTGGGCACATCTCCTTAAATTATAAACAGAAAGAAATCCATCATAATTTGCTTGATTATCCCTTCAGTGTAGTAACAGTAGGATAAAATTATGTCTCTCTCTGGTTGTTAAACAGTTACAAAAGGTTGTTCTGAGATTATTTACTGAGGTAGAAATCAAAGAATGCAAAATCTATGTTTAGAAGAAAGCTGCAATTCAAAAGCGACAAAAACAGGGGGAAAAAACCAACTCCTTACTGTCATTTACTACGTAATAAAACACTAGAAACTTATTAGTGAAAATGATAAAAAAACCACACATACATTTGTGAACTAGCCAAGATCAACACTGGCATAAGAAAGAAGAGCTTTGCAATGAGAAACAAGGGGAAGCTGGAAAGAGTAGTTTAATTGTCACACCCTGTTTTAGTACACAAGAAGACACAGCAAACAGATGAAAAAATAATCAGCAGATTAAGAATGGACAGCAAAGAAAAAAATAGTGCTAATATTAGCAAAAACCATAGCCAGGCATACAACACAGCTAGTGGCAGGGTTGTTCTTTATCTGCCTAGGGAACAAACTTGAACTCTGGGTGCAAGATGCAAAGCTGCAATTACTATAAAAGCATGAACAACACAGAACAGCAGTCCTAAGTAGGGTACAACTGCTGAAGGATATGTACTATTCAGAAAAGATCGAAATAAACGCAGTAGATCAAGCGAACAGGAGATGTGGGAGCTGTGCTGCACCCCTGCTAAAAACGGCCTGCATGTGACCAATGAACGCAATCAGGATGTCCAGAAAGTGAGCAATAAAAATGTGCGGATTCTGGACACCTGCCTGGAAGTTCAGACCCTGGCAGGGGTGAGGAGGGATCAGTCTAGGGAAAGGTCGACATAGGGCAGCACTAGGTAGGGGCAGAGGTTTCTGTAACTACGACAGTACAATTTTCCCGATATAGAATGAGGAACAAACGGGAGAAACCCAGGTGCTCCTGAACATGATAACCATTTCGTACTTCCATCAAACATTGCTTGAACAAAAAGGCATGATACTATTCTAGAAACGGATTTGGCAAATAGCGAGAAAGTTAGAGCAGGCAAGTCACCAAAAATAAGTTTGGGGGAGTGATCAAAATTGACTCAGTCTGAATTAAAAATAACACCCCATCCTCAAAACAGATCTTTAATTAGCATTTTAACGGGGTATAAGCCAAGGAACTAGCAACTTCACCCGATGCGAATATGAAGCCTGGGGACTTGGATGCAGAGGAAGCAGCAACTTTTAAAGTCAAAGTGATGCTAGTATCTCTTTTGTTCCAAAATTCACCTTTCTTCTTCAAAGAATCTAAATTCCACAATATATCTTTCTTTTTTTAACTCAACATTTAAGATCAAAGGAAATTATTAAAGAAACAGAACTAAAACCCAAGCAATACAAGTACCCTATAAATACTAAGTCACAGTTAAATTAACACATCAGTCTCGACACTGAACTTACCTGAATTTAATTAATTCTAGAGAGTTGATACTCTTGATAATTTCTAAAAAGAACTCTAGAAGGTGTCTTGTAAGTCTGAAGTAAACAGCAACCAAATCCTCCATGATTCAGGGCCATTTCAAGGGTTTATTACTAGAAACAGTTAACATCACAATTGGCCACAACTTCAGAATCAATTAAACACTTTCCTTAAAACTCCATTTAGAAACTTACCCTCTTCTTCTCAGCCACCATAAACTATAATATGGACTTCAATGTAACACTCCTGGTCAGCTAAAGTCTACTTATCAGAAACTTGCTAAGACCAAGCTTACCAGAAATTACAAGTAAGTTTTGTTCCTCTCATGACTTCTAGATGTGAATACATTTTATCAAGTTTATTTTACATATTCATTAAGCTTAAATAATCAAGAGTGGAAAGGGGAAAAAAAAACAACCCACACACACCATAAAAAACCATGGAGGGAGTTATTTCCAAACACCTTTTCTCCCTGGCCTTTGAAATGCATGCACACACACACACGTACATAAAATTCCTGTTGTTTCCACATTTGTTGTGTTTAAGATGAAAAGCAGAAGACATTCCAATGAAGAGAACAAAAAGATAATAGTAGGAGCAGGAAAAAGGACAAGGTGAGAGGAAAAGAAATCTTCTCCAATCTTGTGATACAGAAGCTGGAACCACAGTCAAGAAGCCAGTGCTTCCTTCACCATCTCCATACTTCTCACTGGTAAACCTCTTCCTGAGCACATTGCGAGGGGGTACGTGGTTGCAGTTTGCCAATTCATGTCATCAATTCCTCTCCCCAAAGCAATGAGCTGCCAGTTTTAAGATACCCTGGAACTTTTTCTGACTTCTCAAACTTTCCCTTTGATTCCTCAAGCGTTTGGACTGCAATTGCCCAACCTCACAGATCCACCTTCAGAAGACCCTGAGATAAGCAAAATGTAAAGCCAGACTTAACTGTGCAGCCTAGTCTAATCAAGATTTGCATCAAGTCATCCTTAGACAAGTTTAAAAAAGAAATCCTGTGCACGACAGTATTTTTAGATGTAGTCAAGATTTTAACCACCACAGAGAGCAGAAGTTTTGCTCTTTCTTCCTCCCCATCTTCAAAGATTACAGCTGTTACAGTTTACTGCTTTCTTGAGAAAGCTGGTTATGCCCTCCGCTCTGGGTAAGAGGTCTTGTGGTGCAATTTTACCTGGTAAGATTTTTAATATGACATAACTCCTATGAAAACCGGCTGAGGATGAAAAATAACGCATACAACCCAGCACCAGAATTAAGTTGGAACTTAAGTTTGGAAGCTTACTTCTCAAGAATGTCACCTATACTATCAAATTTCTCAAGACAAGACTAATTTTAAGTAAGAATCTTAATTCTGGATAAGATCTCTATTCCCAAATAAGCTCCTTCTTTCAACCTCTGCCCTCTAACTCACCCTTCTTTCCATCTCTGTACACTGCGTGTATGGCTTCCCTAGTATTTTCTCTCATCAACTTATTTTAAGCTTTTCTATTCACCCACATATTTAACACCAGCTTGGAAGACTTACAGACACTGACAGAAAGGGTCCAAAAGCGATGGCTGCTATTCCAAGGTAAGCTGAAGCCCATCATCCCCTTACCCCAAGTGTTCGACAGGAAGAGGCTGCCTTGAACGCAGAGCTAATCGCTCCTTCAGCTGCCTGGCACCTCCGTTCACCAGCTTCTGTGCAAGTTCGGGAGGGGACACGGATCAAACCACCGTGATGCTGCTGCTGTTACCATTTGCTTCCCTGGATGCTCCAGGGACAAAGTCAGTGGTATTAAGAAGGAGAAGGGTTTCGGTGTTGGAAACGGTACACAACATGACCAGAGTTCACAGCCCAAGCCGCCTCCCTGCCATGCGATACTGAGCCTGGTACTTTTCCCCACAGGCAATAGCTCACTCATGGCACACCACAGGCAGCTCTGAACCTGCAGAGGTTCTTCCAGTGGAATTGCTCTGGGCACGTTCAGCATTTTTCAAATCAGCTTTCACACGACTGTAATTGGGGGAAATCTGCGCAGCAGCAAAGGAAACAGGCACTGCATGACTTCCAGAAGACAAACACTAGTTTGGTTGAGAGTCACAGCTGTGAAGGCCAAATACAGTTAATTTTTACATACTCTGGGTTGGAGGCATCCAGCCTCAGAGTGCCAGCAACAGCCCAGTCTTGGGAAAAATATCCGCAACTGTCCAAAGCATCCATTGTAGCAGTTGGGTGTCAGGACGTATTCCAACCAAGTCCCCAACACTCGAGACCTCGGGTGTACCACTGGCACCATCCAGACTAGTCTAAGCCACTGAAGAGCTCCCTTCTATGAGAGAAACCTTTTAAGGACTAGAGATCTGGTTCCTAACACATAGCTCTCATACCCATCACACACATCCTTACTGCCGTAGAAGAACAAAGAAAAGTCAGGACTAAGAAAAAAAAAAACTGAACATGGTTAGTAAAAAACTTTCCGAAGAGTGAGGACCATAGCCATATTTTTTAAGTCCTCACTTTTGTGGAACAGAACCTATCTTTGGCTCTGAACCAGAATTGCCTTTAGGGTGCAAGGTACGCTGTTTTGACCAACTGGTGTGCACAAGTGAAAGTGAACCTTGGCAATTTCTTGCTCAAATTCTCCTGTATGCTACAGCATATATACTGGGATACTCACAGCTAACTTACAAAACTAGTTTCATGGTTCAGATAAGCATTAAAAACAGTTGTTGACAAATTTAAGGGTTATCAGCATCACAACCATGAAGTCAAATTGTCACCTTATTCCTATCAGGCTATGAACAACCAAAAAAAACCCACTGAAAAAGAAAAATCACTAAGTACAACCTGCTTAAACATGCTTGCTAGACAGGCAGGAAGAAGTCACAGAGCTGAAACCTCCTGGCTGGTTCACTTTCCTGGCATGAGAACAAGCACAGGGCAAACTGGGACATCCACATCCAAGGAGGGAGAGTTCACTTCAGAGCCAACAGGCCAAGAGTACTCATTACCACCATCTCCTTGGGTTTTTCCAGTGAACCCTCAAAATAAATGCTGCTGCAGCATTTATTGAACCTGCACACAACTTGCCTGGGCCAGGACTCCACACCCAAAGAAGCATTAAAGTCTCAGACATCAGTAAATTGGGGATTGACAGAGTCTTTGCTAACCAATACAAATAGAACCAGCTGGTGACAAAGAGGCTTCTTGAGCCTCTTTTAAAAAAAAAAACAACAATGAAATGAAAAGCTGCTCACTAAACAGAGAATCACCTAATAAACTAATTCAATAACCAATTCATTAACAGCTAACTAATAAAAACACAGGACTCCCACTCCCTCCTGGAAATCACAAATCCAAACCAAATCTGCAGGCTGGAAGCTCTGCTTATTTGTCATCCCAAATCCAAAGCTTCCTCTCCAAGTAGGTTTTGTACCCATTCCTTCAACCAACCAACAGTTTCCACTTTTCTTTTAAAACACAGCAGCAAAAGAAGAGAATAATTCTGATGAATTGTTAGAATAATTCTGATTAATACAGCATTCCCCCTGCAGCTGAAAATCTGGCTTTAGTGTTCTTCTCACAATTTTTGCCAACATCCCAACTCTAAAAGGACATCTTCATCCCCAATCCACAGGTGATTAACCACCAGGCCTGCCCCCTTCCTTGCTGAGCTGTCACCACTGGTGACGAAAAGTCATGATTCACACGACACTTTCCATGGCTATTAATTCAAATACGTCCTTATGGGGAGGGACGAGGGGGAGAAGGAAGGGGAAGACTCACGTTTGGTCTCTGCTTCCAGAACTGTGTTGGTGTTTTAATCTTTTTCAAATAAAAATAATGAGAAGGTATCCTTCCCTCCCCAGCGGCAACTATCTTAAGCACTGACGAGCACAAGCTGTAACTGCTTCCTACAAGGGAGACAACAGCATCACACACATCATTCTCAGAGCATGATGCTGGCACAGGCTCCTTGGAGGACATGGGCACCAGGGCTGATTTCTAGATTGCAGTCAGAAATAAACACAAGACAGACACAGAGGCATCCACACTGGGGCAGTCCCAGAGGGATACCGAAGCACAACTGGAGGTATTTAAGGACACTCCAGAATCAAGTAAGAAGGTGCCTGTCCCACTCAAGAATTGGTTAAGCAGCAGCTGAACAGGGCATTTGAAGAAAAAAGAAAAAAGAAAAAACCACACACAAACCCTGAAATTTTGCACAATATCCAACAAGGCTGCTCTGCTAAATGAGGGTTCACCCATATTTTGTTTTGCACACAAGCTGCTCCTCTGCAGGGTGCTTCAGGAGGCTAGCCTTGCCCTGCCAGCATCCTGAGCTTCAGGTCATGGAAAGATGAGTCCAGCCCAGCCCCAGCCCCACCTCCCCACAACACGAATCGGCGTTAAGTTTTGCAGACGAACTCTGCAACCAAGTTTTGGATCCTTAAGTTCTTCTTGCAGTTTTAGAGAATCTAGTTTGGTTTTGGGTTTTTTGTTTTGTTTTGTTTTTTTTTTTTACTTCTCTAACCAAATGCCCATGCCCTGCTTCAAGAGGTCTGCCTTTTAATAATGGGGGCAAGACGAGAAGTATCTTTACATAAATAGGGATGCAACACTTACTACAAGAATATGTATGACATAATTATGGACAAGTTCTCCAAAATAGCTTCACAAATATCTATTCTGTTTTGGGTTTTTTTTCCTCTATTTTTATTGAAACTTTGTACAGAAGTTTTAAACATTTCCATACAATACTTTTAGACAGGACAAAATGCCATGGTAAAGGAATGTAAACTGCAAGAAACACAGCCTGAAGTATCCAAATACTCTCTAATAAGAGTTTTAGTTTGAAGACTAATGCAGTAGGCAAAATAATATGCATACAGTATACAAAGAACAGTATACACAGGGCCAGCAATGCTAACTATGAAAATTTTGCATCAGATTTACTTCAAAGATTTATAGCAATATAATAATTCTATACACTAGACCAAAATTAATTTATCATACATCGTTTCTATGACAAAAAGCTTGTCATTATGGACAGTAGCAACTTACAATATAATTAAGCTGTATTAATCTCATTAACACTTCTAAATCTATATTCCTACTACAATTATTTTTTTCAGTATATTGTCTTGTAAGATCTTAACAGACCTTTAAATAACACTTTACCAAAAGAGACCTGGATCCATTATAGTGATCTTATCTACATGCCCATTTGGCTTTTTCAAAAAAAACAAGGGACAAGGAAAAAGGCAGGTTTCAAATGCTATATGATATCATTTGGTTTTGGTCTGAAATGTATTTTAGTTGAACAGTTAAAAAAAAAACAAAAAGGCAGTTCATTAACTGGTATTTTATATAAAATCTGCAGAAAAATACAACAGCAACAAAAAACAAAAATACTTCACAGATATCTAAAAAAACATATCAGAGATACAAGGTAAAGCAGCATCACTTTGACACTGTGCTATAAAAATAAGAAGATGAATGAAGAGACTGCTCTAGTGATATTAGAAAATTTGCTTTCTTCTTGAAGAAGACTACTAACATTTTGCACAGCAACTATTTTTATAACCACCTCATTTAAAAACGTGTATTCATAGACACAGAGAATTGTCATATCATTACCATTTTTGCTCAAAGTGTCTGACTTTACACAGTGAAACTGATAATGCTAAGTGTCACCAGATGTCACTATACCATGAATTCAATATTAGAACAGAAGTGAAGCAAATGCCTTTAAACCAACACCATAAAAGAAATAATAGAAAGTGTTTTGTAAACAAAACAAACCACTTTGCAAAACAAGAGAGTTCAGAGATCTCACAGTGAAATCAGAAATCCTAATTATATAATGTTTACATTCTAGGACTACTCTTTACCTTAGGCCAATTAAAGCACATTAAACCATTTAATTATATACAAACATTTTCTTAAAAAAATTTAAAACATTGCACACAAGTCTGCTTTTTAACATCACATAACAAGGTTAGTTTTATTTTCAAAACAATTACATTTAAGGGCACAGAACATACAGAATACCAAATTAACAGATGAGTATTTTTGCTTCGCTATACATGCTAAATCCAAAGATTTCCTCAAGAAAGCTAGAGCTTAGCAACTCTAACTTCTTCCATGTATCCTGTTCTCTGAAAGGGAACATCTCCCAACATCTCCTTTATCTTAGGATTTAAAAAAATATATATATAAAAAAAATAAAGCTGTACGTTTTAAAGTTGTAAGCATCTTCTGCTTTAACTGTTCGCGCAGAGATCCTTTGATGGCTCTGCCTGCTTCACTGTAACCTTGTGGAAAATCGTTTTCACTACTCAGTTACAGTACTCTCATGACTTGCATCAGAAGTCTCATGCTGGCCTTTCTGGGATTAGGGTGGAGAGGGGAACACAGAGTGGAGAAGTAGAAAATACACAAGCAGTATATTGAAGGCCATTTTCATTTCTTACAGTCTCTCACCGTTTCCTTTCAGGTATTAGTAAAAGCTAACAGGAAAAATAACAAAAACAACAAAAAAACCTCCAAACTTTGGCAGAGAATACCATCAAATCATTCATTTAAAAAAAAAAAAGTTAAATAAGAATAGTCTCCCGGAATGTACTATTAAGCTCTCAAGAAGCCTCTACCTTTTTTATTTTTATTTTCTTTTTTAAATAAAAAAGGCTTCTAACCAATTTCTGGGAGAAAATTCAAATATCTTAACAGAAAAATAAGTTAAGGGAAATAACAACAAAAAAGGTGTCATTCCAAAATAAGTTTTTCAAGACTGTCGTTCTAAGCTCAAGGCAATAAATAAACCAATCACTGCGAGACAGAAGCACGTGTCTTCCTGGATCTACCCCTGCATGACTAGCCAGTCCCACTGAGGAGGTGGCCAGGCATTAAAATTTATGGAACTGATTGTCCATTATGGGAGACACTTTTGTAGTTTTACCAGACCAAAAAGTTGGTGTTTAAACCAAAACATATTAACCTGGGTTAACACCTCTTCCATGTAGATCATGATCAGATTAGCAAAGGCATGTTTACGCTATAAAAACCCTCAAGCAACTTCTTATACTAAGGTCCATAACACAGGGCAAGGTACTTGCTCAGCAATAGACAGTTTGCTTGAAGCCTTATAATTTTTTTTTTTCTTCCTAATAAAGGCCTTTTATTCAGTGGTTTATGCAGCGAAGAACATTAGCAAGTTCTGTGACCTCTAGGACATGAAAAACAGAATACGACCGAAGAGGCCGGCATTAGGCAGAGAGTAGCATAGAAACACATTTTTTGAACGACTTAAGAAAAAGCACTGGAGAAATAATTTGCTTAAAAGCTTCTTCACCATAACAGGTCTAAAGATGGGGGGATGCAAAGTATTACTTTATTAAGATCCTGACTGACTGCCAGTTACCACTGTGATTAATGAGGCAACTTGTTAGTTTAGTGAAAGTGAGAATACATTAACTGGGAGATGAAGTATCTCAGATTCAACAGTCAAAGGCTGCACCATACATTTGCAAAGGATTATGACTCCCTACCACAGTCAAAGGGTAATTTCACCATGGATCTGACTGTAGTTATACTGCACAGGATACGGGCATCCTGTGTTTTAACTCTTTAAACAGTGTTCTCTTTAAATAGCAAATGACTTGGGGGAGGAAGAGAGGAGGAAAAAACAAGCTGGGAAAAGCCATTATAAGCAAACCACTCTTCAGGTAGCAATAAAAGCCATGCCTTCAGCTTCATAACCACATAAGGCACCCTGGGAAAAAAGCAAGCACAGATGAAGCAATGGCAGCCAAGCAAAAGGGTCCCTGAGCTAACCTGGCTTCACAGGTTAGGTGGCAATGTATTTGTTAATATTGTGAGCAAAGAGGACCGGTCTGGAAAATCCAAGTACCAGTCACTGATAGAAAGACATGCCAAGTTACTAAGGGACAGTGCCTGGTACATAAGTCTCTCTTTCCCTGTGTCAAATGAGGCATATTAGCCAGATCCCAGCCTCTTCAAGAAGATACTGTTGGACTGAGACTTATCTGTACCCTCCACAAGTTATTTTTCATCCCACTAAGATCAAATTTTGCCCTAGATTACTTTATCCTGCATAGAAACAATTAACTGTTTTACATCTTTCTTATAGTACCGTCTTTACCAACTCAGCCCACTAATGAATTGACTTGAGACGCCATTAACAGATTTCACATACTACAATTTTACCATTAAAAAGGATTTAAAATATTTTTCTGAACGAAGCCAGCCACACAAAGTGTAAGAAAATGTGTCTTGTCACACTGGTATTAATATCAAGACTCAGGTATGGTAACTCTCTTCTTCTACATATATTGCAACACTGCTCCTACACTTATTACTGTATTTCCAGTTAGAGTAGTCTACTTGCCAGCACCAACAACTAAACAAAGTGGAGAAAGGTGGGACATCTTGGCCTCTGTTTAAAAGTCTTGGAATTAATGGGATGATTTAAAAATAAAAACAAAACAAAAAACCAACAAAAATCGAAGTTAATAATTTTATCTGAAAGTATGTATTGTACATCATACGACAAAGCTATTTGGACAGCCTGCAGCTTATGGCACCACTGTACTGGAAAGCAAACTTTCTCCAGCAGCCAATGGCAGGATTAACCCAAATTTCATTTCTACAGATCTATTTCACCCATAGGTATTGGTTCTTGTTTATATTATTAAATTATACTGTGCCAAGGAAATATTTCTGGACCCTTGAATCGATGCTGTTGAATTGTCAGCATGGTCCCTTAGACCATTTTTGGCCCAGACAGTTTGTGCTCTCCCAAACAATTCCCTAGATGAGCTCAGGAGCAAAGACCACTGGAAGAATTATTTTCATGGGAAGCCTGGATACGACCACTGCCCTGGAGGGTAAGGGAGTTTAATACTACAAGCGTAGCCACACACTGTCAGCTGGCCTCTGCGCCCAAAAACAGGTCCTGACTTGGATTAGCGTAAGGGCGAGAGCACCCAGGACGGCAACACGTTCTCCTGCTTTACCAAGGGGGAAGCGGGCCAAGCTCTGCAACCTTTCAGTCTGCTGAGCTCCACCGACTTGCTGCACACACATGTCCTCCACACCTGGGAACTGGTCATCCCTGCCTTGGGCATCCATCCCCATCCTTCAGGAGAAAAGAACCTCAGCATTTTGAGACCTACTACTCAACTGTGACTGCCTAGGAAAAGTTTCACTTTTTTTTTTTTTTTTGAAGAATCGTAAGGGCAGACCTCAATTGCCGACACAGATTATGACTGCACGTGCTCCTTATCTCCTGGTACAGAATCCCTCAGGAGTCATTCCTTAAAAAAAAGAAGGTTTGACAGGGTGAAAAGGGAAGTGGGAGAAGGCATGAGGCAAAAGGACTCTGGAAAATAAGGACCACTTCCACCTCTTTCCCGCACTTCCCCTTCCTCTTGTCTCCACACTTGTTTTTCTCCCCTTACAGACTCAGTATGCAGCAGTGATAGGGCTGCAAAGTATTTCCTTCTATACATACGCAGCAGAGGAAAAAAAGAGTTATTTTTCAGTGTGCTTACCAAACTGAAGACATGCAGTCTCACACTTTTCTTTTTCCCATGTGGTAGAAGCTACATACAGATTTTTCTCTAA
Source organism: Ciconia boyciana (assembly GCF_034638445.1). Lineage (NCBI taxonomy): Eukaryota > Metazoa > Chordata > Aves > Ciconiiformes > Ciconiidae > Ciconia > Ciconia boyciana. Next base: position 117,826,135 of record NC_132934.1, on the reverse strand, counting down.
AAAGAGGCTAACCCTAATTATGTCCTAAAGGTTTGGGGACTGAAGAGGCTGAATATATATTCTTCTATTTCAATATGCTACAAAACCCAAATAAAGAGTATTTAATTTTCCTTTTCCCCTCTCCTCCATTGTCAGTTTGTCATCTCCAGGTTGGTTGTTGTTTTTTTTTCTTTTCTTTTTTTAAATACAGCAACTTTTCAGTAATGGAATTTACAGTGGATAGAATCAAAAGACAAAAATTTTCTTAGAGAAAAAAGATAGGAAGCTACTAACAGCTATCATGTTTTAAGTGCTACAAGATGAGACAAAATATCTCCTGTTGTTGCCATAAGAGAAATGAGAAACTGAAAAAAAAAAGAAAACTAGAAGCAGTGAGCTTCTTAAATTAAAACATGCTAAGTTGGCCAAGGTAATATAGCTATGTTACAAAGAATGACTACACGATGATGTGCATTGCAGCCTTACATGTAAAAATCTTTTGACACAGCTTTAATAATTTAGATTTTACACATTGGTAAATGATTACTTGTTATCTGCACCCTAACGCTGACTGAGCTCTGTAACTGCCTGCCTTCAAACACAGCCACCTGCCTGCCTTTGGTATATTTATACATGTACACATGGAAAAACAAAAGGTTAGTACTGCAAATGGAGAAAGGAAAAAAAAAAAAAGACAGAAGGGAAAAAAGACACCACACAATACGTTCTGCCTTCAGCAGAGATAGGACACATCTCAAATGGTCTCTAAATAGGCTAAAGTTGAGTTGATCTTACAATTATAGCGTAAACAATGCCTGGGTTGCAGTTATGTTATTGGAAAAGAAAAGAAAACAACACAACAACAAAAAAAAAAACCAAACAAAATCTCCAGAGACCTGTATCAACTTCTGTATGTTTAGCCATACCCTTAAAAGTTCACTATTCACTCACAAAGAGAAATAGACAAACATGAATATTCCAAGCGAACAGACACAGACCAGTCCAGTATTTAGTAATAGTTTAACTTTTGGAGTCTCTTCCAGCATTTGTAAACAAACAGTCTCTTCCTCCATCTCCCGAACAGCTCTCTTGTTCATGTTTTTACTTTTAAAGCCACAGAACCAATCTATGAATTTCAAATGTCTCTCTCTATCGTCAGTCTCTTCCTCATGCTTTTTCTCCCCCATCAAAGCCGCTTGTCCGTTCGAATAACAATCAACTGGTGTCTCGACTTCAGAGTGACTCACAGAAATCACTGGGTTGCTGTCATCTCTGCAAGTAACCAGAAGATTGATATCCTCCGGCTTAATATTTTTAATATTTTCTTCCGATTTGCCGTTTGGAATGATATGGTTAGCATTTTCATTGCACTTGAGGATGCTCTTTTCTTGCACTTTGTACAGCTCCCCCTTTGCGGCATTCTCTTTTACATTCCTGTTTTTCACGGCCCAGAAAGTGGTCGTCCGAACCTGCTCCTTCGTAGGCGGAGGCGTGAGGAGGCTTACTACAAAGGTCACAATCCCAGTGATCCAGAACAGAGCTGTCGCAACATACATGTAATGGATGTTTTTGATAAAGCTTGGCCTAGTATCCGGCTGGTTACACTCCGGAGCACGATAGATAAATGCCAGTATCAACCGTATCGCTCCAAGAACAAACCCGGCCATTCCACCATAGAAAGCCCCCTGCTCATTGCAACGCTTCCAAAAGATACCCATAAGAAACAGAGCAGCCACCGGTGGGGTCAAATAGTCCGCTACCTCTTGAATATAAAGGTACATCTGACCACCTTGCATTTCTACAATGATCGGGACCCAGGCAATGCTTATAACTACCATGAACGCAACAAAGACTCTTCCTACAATCATCAGTTCTCTAGACGTCGCACTCTTCCGAATGAGTTTGTAGACATCAAGTGTGAATATGGTGCTGGCACTGTTGAATATCGAGTCCAAGTCACTCATCAGTGCAGCGATCATCACAGCCATCATCAGTCCCCGCAGACCAACCGGCACAAGTTTCATCACCAAACGTGGGTAGGCAATGTTAGAGCATCCAGCTCTGCTCCCGCAGACTTGAAAACAGTGTTCCGGATTAATGCAGGCGATATCATCTGCAAACAGTATTCGTGAAATCATCCCTGGGACAACTATAATAAACATGGGCAGCAACTTTAAGAAGCCTGCCATCAGAGTGGATCCTTTGGCATGAGCAATGTTTTTTGCAGCTAAAACTCTCTGAACTATGACTTGGTCAGCACACCAGTACCAGACAGAAGCTGGGGTCTGTCCCAACAGAAATCCAGGCCAGGGAATATCTTCATCTGTTGGCTCACGTAACATTTTAAGAGCATCAGGCTTTGGGTCGACATTGCAGGAATCGGTATTGGAAATGTTGTAGGTTAACAAGATAGACGTAATATTTGGTGACGCTAACATGTACCTTCTTTTAACTTCTTCAAACCCACCAACCTCCGTAATACTTATGATCATAAGTGTGAGGGCACCAATAATCATAAGCAGAGCTTGAAGGGTGTCTGTGTAGATGACAGCCACAAGACCTCCAGTCACAGTCAACAGTGCAGTCATTCCAATAAGGAGGATAACTGACAAATAGAGGTTCCAACCTAGCGATTCTTGAATAAAAAGTGCCCCTGAATACAAGTCAACTGAGAGTTTGGTGAAGATATAAAGAATTAGAGACAATGCTGCAAAATATATTTGAATTCTATGCCCTCCAAAACGCTTGGACAAGTATTCAGGCATGGTGTATACTCCCGACCGGATGTAGACTGGGACGAAGACCCATCCTAAAAGCTGCAAAAGCATTAAGGCGTTGAATTCCCACGCACCTACTGCAAATCCACTCGCCGCTCCAGATCCTGCGAGCCCAATGAAATGTTCACTTCCAATATTGCTCACAAATAAAGATGCACCAATAGCTACCCAGGTCATAGAACGCCCTGCCAAAAAGTAGCCACTTACGGTGCTCCGATTGTATTTCCACATGGCAAAAAAACCTATGCACATTACAAGCACGAAGTACAGTGCCACAATGGCAATGTCTGCTGTTTCCAAAGAAGCCCTCATTTTTGTAAACAAAATGACTTCGCACAGCTGACGTCCACTTCTCGCCCCCCAGCAAACGTCTTTTAAGCAACACGTGAACCAGTTAACATATATCAACACTGTGGATCAAATTCTTTGTCCCTTGGTTTGCTGTCCTGATGCTGGTGGTTGTGGTACATTTACTTTCTCCGCTTCTCAAATGGAAATTTGGAACTTAGCACGCACTTTTAATCCACATTCCACAAGAGCATCAGCCTTAACTCAGTTGATGTAGGAGAAATTCTTAGTTGCAGCTAAGTTTAGTGAGGCCTACTGTACCAACCCTGCAAGGCAGCAAAGACAAAAGACAAAGATTGAATTAGAGAAGAATTTCATGAAGTAATGAGAAAAAATTTGAAGTCTAGTAAAACAATTACACCACAGATTTTTCCCCCTTATATTTCCTGCTGTATTTATGCAATCCATAATACACATAATTAAATATTTGTAGAACTAAGTAGTAACGCCTTTTACAAGTCAACTTTAATGTTTAAAAGTACCTTAAGGGACGCAGCAATTCTGGAGTATTAAATGACCCAAATTCCCCAGAACAAGGCAAGGAACAGAAATACATTTTATTTTTCTTTACTTTGGAGTCTCACAAGTCTACTTCTCAAGCCACTAAACAGGCCTTCCTCTTTCAAGCAATCTTAGGACAAAACAAAACAAAACAAACAAAAAAACCACCAACACACCACTAAGGAGCATTAACCCAACTAATCATTTCCTGTATTGCTCTAGCACTGCGCCCCACAAATCTTGATAGATCCTAGCATCACATGCATGCACTTAAGACACCAGCTGGCTGCTAGAGCTTAAAAAAAAAAATCAAAGTAAAGTCACAACGCTGTCAGAAAACAACATAAATTTAAGATCAGCTGGAGAATCAAGGTTATTCCGCAGGTTTTAGACAAGTTTGCACCTGTCTGGGGTACAGATGATCACAAGGTTACATTTTATTCTGAAAGCTCTTCATGCATATCGCATGTAATCTAAGTGAAGACAGAGTCCCATTCAAGCAAGTGACAAAAGCAAAACTACGCCTGACATCTGGCTTTCAGGTATTTCTGTCTGCCATGTGCCTTTTGATACCCACACCCATTTGGTTTCAGGATTTTTTGGGAGCACCCTAGGCACAGGAGGGAGAACCGGATGGATTTTGGTAGCACAGTTGCTAGGATGCCAGGAAGTGCTGTTCCCAGCACCATCCATTTGCATCCAAGCATGAAAAGGATCCCTAAGATCAGAGGTAGAAGGTTTTGAGGCAAAGCATACCCTGCCGCTCTATTCCTGAACCCCCAATCACACCCAATTCTACCAAAGCATGTCAGGAAACAGGCACTCATTTAGGCAAGCAGGATTGAAGGGCTCAAAGTGGAGGGAAGGGGATAATAAAAAGACTTGCTGGCAGACAACCAGACAGGTGGGAAAGAAAGGGGCACTGAAGAGCTGCACACTGGCTCCTACCTCTGCCATGGAGATAGGATGCTCCTATCTACTATTTATGCCTTGGGAGGTATCATTTACCTATATCCACCCAAAACTATTTAATAGGTTTCGAGAGTGCTGGACATAAGATTCTTCTGCTTCCTACACTGAATGGACACAGCAAGGGAAGAGAATGCCAAAGCAAAGAACCGGTTTAGTCTGAAGATCAGGACCCAGATCTTTAGTACTCAAGATTACTACAAAAGAGTAAGGAATAGGGTCTGACTCCATTCCTCTCCCACCCATCAGTAAAGGTAATGCAGGCACAAAAAAAAAAAAAAAAATTCACTGGATCTTTTTTCTGACCATAAGGTCTACCAGCCTTAGAAGTCTTACAAGCATCAGCTTCAGGCATTCCACCTTCCACTTCATTTGCAGAAGTGCTTTGGCACTACACTGAAGCTCACATTTCCCTATTAATTCATCTATGATTAATACAAACACCCAGATAACATATTCTAGTATTTGGGTGGTTTCCTGTTTAGCATCCCTGTAGCATATTCATTTTGTTTCAAAAAGAGTAAACAAAAACATTACAAGTTCTCAGATAGACCATAATAAAAACTATAGTTAAGGTTGAAAATGCACACACTCCCCCCTCTGCCTTACTTTGTGCATTACTGAAGGCAGCAATAGTGCTGATGTAAGAGTGTGCACTTCTCATTAAGGCAGATGTATTTTAAAAATAGCTTACAGCAAACCCCAACTTCAGCCTTAAGGAGAAATTCACAATCATGTTATTCGTACGAGCTGGCTGTTTTTCAAGAGTAGTTCAGAATCAAAAAAGATAGTAAGGGTTCCCCACCACCACCACAAACCCACAAGAGAATACAGATATTCATTCTGCTGGAGTTATAGCCAATAATGAGAGACTACGGAGACATGGCACAAAATGGACTGATTACAGGAGTGTGCTAAATTTATCATGCTCATAAGCCTCAAACCACAGATGTATTTTAAATTCTTCCATAGAAGAATTCACATTTATCCCCACCCGCAAATGCAGAAGTTGAATAGTCTATTAGTTTAATCCAACACGAAATTATAAATGCTTCAGATCATGACGCCATCAGATACAACTATAATATACTATTCTTAGTTTTAAGCACTTTTGAGTAACACTTTTGAGTGTTACATCTTTTACTACATTCAGCTAAATTTTCAAATGCAACTACATTATAAAGTTTATACCAAAACGATAAATATTTAAGGAAAGGGGAAGAAGATATTTTACTCAGACACAGTGGAAAGAAGAAAAACTACTATAGACAAAACTAGAATAATGGGCAAGCTAAAGAAATACTAATAACCAATATTTTCCCTCTTCTATTGTCCTGCTCTGTTACTGAAAAATGTTAGAATTGAACTTTAGTTCACTTCCCACCATCTTCCCCGTAGGTTAATCAATGACCTTGCAAAACTATACAGTAATATGCATAAATCACAAAAATATTTGTTAAAACCATGTCTATTTGATACAAGAGGTACACAGCTCATAGTATGACTACTACAAGCACGTTCAATCCCTCTGAAAAGTGTGTAAGTAGAAGATGTGGCTGCCCTTGAATAAATTGTGACATTTCTCAATTAGGATACTTGCCAAAGTACTATGGGCTCATTCTAACCAAAATAAACAATACATAAAGTTTCTTGAGCATTTTCCACTGGAAGGTACAGCCAAACCATGCATTTGAAATAAGCAGTCTACAGAGACCTGAACCACCACTTTGTAATCAACATCTGAATTTTGCAGGGTTCAGCTTGCTTGAGCAGGAAGGTATAAAGTTTTCAGTAGCCGCTACAAATTTGCTGCACTGTCACTAAATTACTGTACTAAAGTAGCTTCTTGTACCAGTTTCTTATTAGACCTAATTCTAAAATAACCCTGGAACTTTTTTTCATTACGAAAATGAGACTCGTCCCTCTGAATTTTCAGCAAGTTATGACCTCAAGTCTCAAGAAGGACTTCTGAGACGCCCCATGCGAGTTTAATCTCAAGTTATTAGAACAGCGTACATTGTGGCACTGACAGAAGAAAAGACAGAAAGACAGCGCTGCTGCCAAGGACTGTGAATTTTTTTCCCTAAGGCTGTTTTCTGGCTGGATCATATCAAAGACACAAAACAATGTGCTTCCCTCTTGTCTGAAGATAGAGGGCTACAGCTTTGGTGAAACAATGCATATGTCTCTCCAACAGGCAGCCTGTCCTTTAAGAAAAAAAAAAAATCTCAAGCAATTCCCTTAAGAGATATTAGATAATGTGAAGCAGATTTAGGGTGGGATTTTAGGAGAAATTTGTATGATTGTTTTAAAGGAAAACTTTCTCCACAGTGCTTTTCTAATAAGATGGGTCTTTAAATATGCCAGAATCAAATTGCTCCAGCCCTAAAGCAACTATTTGTTTTCTGCTCAGTCTATCTCTCTTCTCAGCAGATGGGAAGTTTCTCAGTTGGCTTCCCTTTCCTCTTAAAGAGTCAGTCCCAATGGCCAACACTTTAAGGGTTAATCTGAGGATGCAGATGCCCACATATCACACAGGAGTGTCCACTGCTATCATCTGTTAGCAAATTAAGTACATGCTTAACTTTGTTCATAGACTTCAAAGTAGTTTTGAGGTTCTTAGAAACAATGTTTTTCTTCACCTTCTTCAAGCAGGGGTATGTTAACTCATACTGGTAGCATTTTACCTACTGAAAAACTCACTTGCGTAGAAGAAATGTACCCAGATCGCCAGGCTCAACACCTACATGGAAAATATTAACAGTCTCTCTCCCAGGGGGAAAAAAAAACCAAAAACAAACAAAAAAAAAACCAAAAACCCACCAAAAACAACCCAAAAAGAATAAAGGTCTGGTGCCTTGAGCAGGCCTGTACAACATTCAACCCCTCGAGTGTGTTGTCTGGCCTGCTCACACTGCAAGCTACCTGCTACAGACACGCAAGTGAGTTCCTACCTGTCCAGTGTTCCACAGTAAACATAAGGTTGCCTGAGGTAACCTATCTCTCAGAACAAAAAGAGGAAAAAGCTTAGTTCCATTTATTGCAGCACTCTAGAACACAAAAAAAGGAGCACAAGTGTTCTTCATGGAATAACCGATAGGTGTCAACTTATCCTTATGTAGTACATGCCCTTAAGAAAGCAGGGGCTATCCTTGCCAGCTGCTCAACAGAGCCCTTAACATTCAGGACTGCAGTTTCAGGACTCTTCCTTGTCAACCAGGAGCTGGGGCAGAGGAGCTAGGCAGGAATCCTACCTGAGACAAACAAGGTATGTCATAGGAAGCAGGAAAGCTTGGAGGCAGAAGTTGACCTGTAGCATCTAATAAATAACTTGAGTTAAGGTCTGGACTGGCATTCCCAGCAGCTCAACAGGCTGGAGTAGAAGAGTACCACATTTACAAGTTACCTGAACCAGCAGCGACCTAACCTGTTTGCCACACACGCTCTGCTGCCCCAAAGCAGTACTGCATCAACACTTCTGCTGGCCTTGGAGAACACAGGTGCCAGAGGCAACTCTATAAATCATCACTACCATAAAAGTCCAATCTGAGGTGCAAGGTTCAAGTCAGTCACTCAAAGGAGTTGTTATGAACACATAGTGCACTTTTTTTTGTCTGGGGTTTCAGGAATCGCTCCAGTTCTGGTCTTCATTATACTGCAGCATCAGAAAAAGAAGCTTGCTCCACAATACATTCTTCTCGATTCTTTTCTAAAGGACTGCTGAAGGAGACATGAGAGAAATAAGTAACCTCACAGCATGCAGTTCAGCAGAAGAAAGAGAGAACTACACTGCATTTGCCAGTCAGGAATGTAATGCTACTGTGGACTGCTACAGAAGCAGTAACTGGAGTACTGTAAGGCCAACTGAAGCTGAAGGGCACTGTGACTGACAGTGTTAGAGTAGTAGATCAATTTAGTTGTTGGTTTTGGTTTTAACCATTCTTCCCCCCCCATCCCAAGATTATACACCTATTTAGGTCTCCCACGAAGTCACAAATTAAGGAGGGGGCAGGGGAGGAAGGCAGAAGAAAGAGGATGCAAGCTTTATTGCAGTGCTCATTCAGTACTCCATAAACACAACAGAAGCTACAGTACTGTTGAATTGCAAAGCAAGAGGAAGATGGCTTATTTTCTGAAACCTACATCACTAGCAGTGCCTCAGCAAGCTACTTCATGCCACTGCCTGTGGCATTCACATTTGGATGGTTTCTTTCCCCATGAGTCAGTCCGCAGCACTCTGTCAGGAATAGTGGATTTATTTGCTTCCACTGTTCTTCCAAAAACTCCAAACACCTAAAGGGGAAGGAGGGGGTTAAGATGGGGACAGAAGAAGGGAGACAGGAAGTTCCTTTTTATTTGTTAAAATAAAGAGATACCAGAAAGAAAGACTATCTTCTCCATGCCTACCTAGACATACTGTAGTCATGTTACTCAAGTCTTAAGAAAGATTATTCCATCAACTTAAACTTAAGTTAAACTGACTATTAGTTTAAAGAAAATATGTAGGCAAGTACTTCCTTCTCCCCTTGTCAGCCCAAATAATTGGCTTATGTTTACACCAGTAACAGATGTTATCTGGGTTCTCCGAAGAGAGCAGAAAGCACAGCTCCTGCTCAGCACCGCTGAGGAACTGGGCCACTCTTCCCTGGCAAATAAGCAGAATCATTCATGCCTCTGCCATAACTCAAGCAGGTGACTACCAGAGGCTCAGATGCCCAAAGACGGGTTGTCACTATAAGCAGCTCCATCCCTCAGCAAGGAAACCATGCTTTTCTTTGCAACTGGAGGCAGATGACCTTCTTCCTTCTATACAGGAACTGGAAGCAGAAGAGGAAAGATGGTACTGAGAAGGCACATGGTCAACAGTAACTAAGTAAAGAGCACAACAGGGCAAACAGGGAAAGCAAGCCATTTTAATGGAGGTGGGAAGGGGTGTCTCCTCCAGGAGATGGCAAAAAAAAATAGAAGATTCTGCCATCATGCAGCATCAAGTGGAATTTTCCCTGCCAGGTTAAGTGTGTCAAGACATCAGCTGACATACTAAGTTGGAAGCTGCACAGGGACACTGAGCCCAAAGACTCAAATTCCTTCTTGTGGCAACCTAAAGTTCAGAAGCACAAACGTTTTCACTGCCACTGGCAAGTACTATTTACCTCAATTAGTCCGATGAAGTACTTAGTGACTAAGAGCAACAGCAAGAGAATGGGTAAAGAAAAGCATAAACATGCAAGTATTTGATTTCTGTAGAGGATTTGGGACCACATAATCAAGTTTTCTGGACGTAGACAACAAACATTATCACCCCATTAGAAGCACACCATCAGAAATCGTTGTAAAATCTCTACCACTACTGAAGATGACCATTTTCTTTAGCTGCAAGGTACAAAGATGTGGTCCAGTTGGTGGTTATCACCATTCAGCAGTAACTGATGTAACTGGCATACTCCTAGCCTAGAAAAATGTGCTGGTTCACCTCATTTTAAGAGGATTTTGGCTAGGAGAGTATAGACCTCAGAAGTTACTTGGGGAATGAGAATGGAGTAGTGGAGTTGTAAGTCTCCATGCAACCGGGCAAAATACTAGGAAGAAATTCTTCGTACAATTTCTAGGGAGAATAAAAAAATAAAACCAGACTCATTAAGCTTATTTAGGACTTCTCCAAGTTCCCATCACATTTATGGCTGCCCACAATCTTTCCAAGAACAATGCATCACAAGTTTTATTGAAAGGCGAGAAAGAAGTTTCAGGGGCATACATAGTCCTAGCATTTAAGTTTGAGGCCCTCCAAGCTTCCTAGTCTGCTGGGTGCTCTTGCAAGATTTCTGATCCTTCTTGAGGATTTTACAACACCAAAACAAGGCTTAAATAAAGTTACCTTGGTTATAAAACAACTAGCACTATTCTACATCAAGCTTTGTAATTACCTATATTAAAACCTACCAAACATTTATTTATTTTTCTAATAGTCTCAAACACATCAACTCCACTGAACACATTCCCCTCCTGTATCCATGCTCAGCAGGCACCTTTGTTTTTAATTGTTATTCCTTAGATATTTGCATAACTGAAGCACAAGGACCGGCTTGCAAGTGGACAAACCAGGATCAGAAAATGTGAGAAATAGCAGAATAGTTCCTTGCAATCATATTTCTAGGGTTCATGACCCTTCCTTTACACCATCTGCTTCCTTCCCTCCCCTCTCCTCTCCAGGAGTGATGCATTTTCTTTAGTGTCTCATTTCCAGCACCAGTATTTGCACTAGCGCTCCCACAGTACAGGTCCTTCACTTACACAGAACTTGCCTTACTCTCTGTAATTTTACTTCCCACCTTTCCTGTTCCACTTCTACACAACTAGTTACATTTTGCCTATCTGTCCTCCCTTTTATTTTCCCCGCCTTTCACCTTCTTATCAGCTCTTCTACAGAATGCACACCAGAGATATTCCTGCTGGTCCACTGGGCCGGCGGTTTTGAAGGGAACAACCTGGTGCCCAGAGGTTCCTGCTGCCCTCGGATAAGCAGCACAGAGGCTGGTATATGCAGCTCCATCAATCAACTGCTCCCACATAAGCAACTCTTCCATTGCCACAGACTTGTAGTAGAGGAGGTCTGGGCAGCTGTGGCTCAAAAAGCAAGATAAGTTACTCAATTAACGATCAACAACCACCAAAGTAATTTTTGGGTGCAGGCTGCCAGCATTATGGCTCTGGAACAAGGAAATTGGAGAAATCAGCTCCTGAAAGAATATGTAAAGAAAGCAAGAACTTCCATCATTACGAAGTATGGTATGTATGATGTATTAGAAGAAAGCAAACAAATTAATTCAAGTATGAATGTGTATATAACAGCTTATTCTAAGTGATATGATGGACATCTTTAAAACAGTCAGTCACTTTTGAGGGTTTTTACAACAACGGAGAGCAATAATGCTATTTTATCACAACAGGTTCTCCTTCCTTCTTTTTCAAGAGTTAAAGGATAGACAATCTGCTCTCATGGTGAAGTTTACAAGCATCTCCCTGTTCATATACATGATGCATCCACATGTATATACACACAGTGAACAAATGAGGAGAGATACACAACCAAGAGAGAAGAGCACATTGCTAAGTAGGTAACGGAGGCAAAGAGGAGAAGCCGTATCTTAAAGGTTAAGCCACCATTCCTGCCCACTGGCAAGGGGCTAGCCAAATCCCACTGAAGTCTGCCACTGAAGTCAACATGGACACAAGGGCCTGCCCACAGTCCTGCCTCAGCGCTCAGGCTTGCAGCTCTACAGCTTAGGGAACAAGAGTGGCAGAGTTAACCAGGGCATCTCATTACACACACTCACGCAAGCACATCACTCGATACACTGCAGAAGCCTGTATACACCGAGAGGCTTTCGAGTCCCTTATTCTTGCCATCAGCTTAGCACTCACTTTGGACAACTTTGCCAAATTCACCTAGTTAACAACCATCTGCTATAAAAAGGCTTAAACTATTTTGTAGGAGAGAATAATCCTCTACCTGCCCCCATACCCAAGCCAGGCACAGATCCCACACTTGGCAGAAACTTATAAGAGGATCACTCTCAAATCTTAAGATTGAAAAGTGGCAAACGTCAGCCATGAGGGTATCATTCTCAAATGCTGTCTGTATCACACACTTCAAAATCCAGCTACTCTTATGGAAATGCTTAAGGCAGAAAACAAAAAGCTGACTCCTACAGGAGAGTCAATGCTAGATCTCGTGGTTTTCCAGTCTTGTCTTTTAGTTCCAACTCTTTGGTCTTCTTTCCAGCACCACCCCCAACCCAAGAGTCCTTCCCCGCTAGGCATAATAGTGTGAAGAAGAACCTGTTCCAGCCTACTAAAAAAGTCAAAGAAAACAGAGGAAAACTTTTGTGTCATTTTAACCTGCTAAGTAGGGGAGAGGGGTGGGGAAGATGTACGATTCAACTGTAAGAACAGGTATGTTCACCAGAAAGGAAAGAAAATAAAACCAGTATCTGCCTGCTTACTGCCCTTTTCACTCTCCCCGCCTTCTTCCTAGCAACTAAGATACCAAAGCCCAATTGCTGCAGCTGCCTACACAGCAATTAAGGGTAATAGTCAAGATGTCAAGCAACACTACTGCCCGTTACTTTGGCTTTCCTAAAATAGCTAACGATCTCCACAGCAGGTAGGGGATTTCTGAAACATGGCAACCCACTCCAAAGGCAACAAACAGATGCTGAAGACAAGTTCCATTGCATGAACATGCCAGTCAAACTGAGAGTCCAGATTCACTGGAGTATTACAGAGGTGGGTGGATGGGTCCCCTAGTCCGGGTACTTGCTGAAACAAGGCAATTCGTTTTTAGACTATGACACATACTGTGTATTTGTCCTTTGTCACAGGTGAAGTGGGGGAGAAGCGTATCCTGCTAATAAAATATTGATATGCTTCCTCATTTTTAGTGAAATACTCTAATATAAAGTATTTTCAAACTGTCCATTCACTTCGGTTCCAGTTACAAAGTTGTTCTGCTGAAGACGGGTGTCCCAGCTCGCAAGAGTTGAGCGGCAGCAAGACCAGGATGGGAATACCGCCACCTTCTCTGTCTGTCCTAGGTTCCCCAGGCTGCCAATTTTCCTTGGAGGGTGCCTCGCATTGCCGCCCTGTGGTCAGTCTGCAAAACAGCATCAGAGCAATAGGAAGCCATTTCCAGCTCTTCCTTCCCTTTCCCCCCCACTTCCTTCCCCGGGCTCTCAAGGGAGTTTTGGCAGGACAGAAGGGTAGGAAGAGGAAGCCTCCCTGAAGAGCTCTCCCTTCTCCAGCAAGGGACAACTCCTGCTAATTTCACTAGCGAGTCACTACCCTTTCCTGCTGAAGGTCCTGCTCTGCCATAATCCCCCTGCTGAAAGCCGAAGATGACTCTCCTGGGAGAAAGCGAGAAATAATTAGAAATTCATCTTTTGCTATGAATAGCAAGGTTTAGAGCATGAACAGCTGTATCTTCATTTTGCACCTCTACCTTCACCACAACTGTAGTCTTTGACTCGGGCTCTTGAGGGTAGGCAATGTGTTGTTTACACACATCCCGCACACTACTGACAACAAGTCTGCCACCAAACTCCCCCAGCTCACCATACTATTTGTTATTTGCATGTTGGAGTGTAGAAAGCCACACACGTGGGCAAAATTCATTATTTCCACCCTAAGTTCCAGGCACTTCACTGGCCTCGTACCTTCCTTTTCCCAAAGCATCTCCTCCGTATACTAACGGTGACACAATCCAAGTCCCTCACTGCAGCTACTCCTCAAATACAGTGACATCACAGAGAAGTAGTTTTGTATTCATTTATTTTGGGGGTGCTTTTAGAGTTTTTTATTATTGTTTTCCTAAGAGTCACTGACTGGGGTCTCTGCTGATCAAGGACTGTCCACAGACAATTTACAAACACAGTGTCTCTAGTGCAAGTCAATGACCTGATCATATGCTACCTATAAAAGAGGACAGAGAATGGCAGCTCAGCTTTGACTTCAGAATAAAGTCACACGCTTTTGTGAAAAGTACATGCAGACAACCAGTGACAAAGTCTGAAAGTAGAAGTTTTCCTCCTTGCCCCCCCCCCCAAGCTCTTCGGTGTTGCATTTTTAAGACACAAAAGGAAAGCTGAACAGGCTCTGAGGAAGTCTGCCAAGAAGCAAGGGGACATGAGAGCATCAGGCAGGACTGGCAGGTCATGCTCGCCCTGTAACCATGTCAAGGCTAGCTGGGTAGGGAGGAGACCAGCTGCACAACACACTCCATGGTTCACAACAAAAGCCGCATGCAAGAAAAGAATGAGGAGGGATCCCTGACTTGAACACAAGCAGTGCTAAGCAGCAACAGAGTTTAAAGCAACAAAAAGGAATTTGAGGGATTTATTCTGCCTAGATCTATGGAAATGCCAAGGTAACTATTGAAAACAATTGTGGGTGGGGAAAACCCCACAGAATCACAAAGTTTGCCTCTGAAGAGCGCCGTGAAAGTCTACCAGACTGTAGCTCTAGGAAGGTTTGCACTCAAGCTGCCAGGGAGCTCACAGGAGTTAACGACAGCCCTAAAGCACAAGGAAGCCAGGCAGCAGGGGCTTACTTTTTTTCTTGCAAGGCAGGGGAGCTGTCAGAGATGAGGAAAGGATGCCACAGACACCAAGAGAAGAGTCAGCACTTGCTCAAGCCTCAGACTAAAGTAGGCACCGGAGCACGCAGCCACCGCACAAGAGGGACTGACACTGGGGGCAGGACAGTGAACACCCGCACAGGGTAGCTTCATCAGGAAGCACTAGTGTTAAGCAGCAACGTAATTTATTCAGGATTGTATATGATCTCTCTAACTTCTACAAGAAGGAGTCATGTCGTCACTCTGTAATTTCAGACTGTTTTATTAGCCCCATATTCAGATCTCCATGTTTCGACTAATTTAAGTTAGCATTACGGTCAAGACCATGCACTGCTATGGGGGTCATTAGAGCAACCCCTCTGCCAGGATTCAGCAGCACCATGTAGCATATAACCACTACAGAAATTTTTTTCAAGTGTTCTCGTTACACAAGAGAGGCAGCAGTAGCAAGATACTGGAACACAAAAAAAAGCATCTAGATCTGGTGTACTGTCAACAGCCACAAAAAAACAGCATCTAGAGATAGACTCTCCAAAATTTAGAGCTACAACAAGGGTAGGTTAAAAATAGCAGTACACCTGAACCAAAACTTAAGTGTTTTATCATGATCACAGAGCTAAAACACACCTTAAGATACATCTATCAGGAAAGAATATACTAGAGTCAAACTTCAAAGAGGAAAAGGTTGCAGATGTTAAATCCTGAATGCATCAATGCTCATTAGAAGCATCTTACAGCTAAAAGCTTATCCCCGCGTCTCTGTGCTCAGATCCTAGGAGTCAAAGATCCTTTCCACCAGACAGCACTCCATGGCATCCTTTCAGAGTAGTCAGTTCATTTGTGTCTCAGTATTATGTCAGATTTGCTACGCTTTCTGTCCTGCTCTGCATTTATAGCATCTGCATGGCATAATGCATCTCCCACATTGACAGCATGTATACAAAAAGCATCTCATCACCTTACCTATGGCTTATACACTGATGGGGAGGGGTGTGGAGGAAAAAAAAAAAAAACACCACACAACACATCACATGTCGACAACCCAAGTCCAAAAGCAGTGTGTTTTGTCAGAGCAAGTGCTGCTCCGTGAGGTGGTGCAGCAATGTCACCAGATTTTTTTTCCCTGTTGCTGTATTTCTCCACTAGAGGACTCACCTGAGAAGTCTACTACAGCTTCTGCAGTTAAGCCAAGTTAAAAAAAAAAAGCCTGACATGTGGATGGTACATGTAAAATGAATGGAAATGTACTAGTATATGTAGCACATGTAATACATGAATACATGCTCCCGCAACTACAAAAGAAACACAGCAACACTATTTAGCTTCCTGCTATTCTATGACAAATATACATGTTCATTTAAGTGAAGGTTAAATGCGAGAGCAAGCACGTCCACGCTGGGTCAGATCAGAAGGGTTACAGCCTAGCAGAAGTGCTGCTACATTCCAACACCAGCACTGCATATTAAGCTGGAAAGTAGCAGATACACAAAGGTTACAGAAGGTACTAGAGAAGGGCCACTATCAGCTATTATTTTCCAAATAAAGGGTCCCATCTACACAGAGATGCTCCTATTTTATTATTATTTTTACAAACAAGTACACACACCCCCCGCACTGATTCAGCTCTTGTAAAATAGAAAAAGCACCATATAACCTCACTCGCTCACACCACGGCTTATCATCACGCCGCCAAAAAGAGCGGCAACGGCTAGCAACCCTTCCCGTGGGCAATACGGCGAGCCGTATCAGCAGAGCTCAACTGGTGTTAGCAACAGCTGGGAAAAAAAAAATTCTTGAGACTTCCCTGGTACAGAGGGGGGCTGGAGAGGCAGGGAGCTGGCACCCCACGAAGGGAAGCTTGCTGGAGCGAGTCCTTGCTGTCCCCCATCAAGGCTCACCACAAGGCCTCCCAGAGGCCAGGGGACCTAGCATGGGGCTGCTGCGACCTAGCAAGGTCCCCAGCGAAGCCATCGCAGGTGCTGGGGGGGAATGTGGTGAAGCACACGGCAATGGAAAGCGCTGGTGCTGCAAAGGAAGAGGGGGACGTGCTGGCACCCGTGTATAGGGGCACGGAAAGGGCTAAGTTCACTTGCACCAGGCAAGGGTGGGGAGGGGGGGAGGAATAAGAGAGGCAGAAGCGCATCTATTTCGCTAAGCGTGGGATCTGCTTACCTGCGGACCAGAGGGGGGGGAGAAGGGGACTGCGGCTCTAGGGGAGCAACTAAGCGAACTCTCCCAAGGCGCATGGGGGAAAGAGAAAAAGAGGAAGGAGAGAGGGCAGAAGAAGACACCGAGGAGCCCGAAGCACGCTGCGCAACTCCGCTTCAGAGCGCGGAGGGGAGGGCGGGGACGGCAGGGCTCGCCCCGGGGGAAGGGGCCGGCCGGGCGCCCGGGGCCGGGGCGTGCGGCTGCCGCGGGGAGGCCGGCACGCAGCGGCGGTGAGAGGCGGCAAGGAGGGGACGCCGGGGGCTGGGGCGGGGGGTCTGTCAGGTCCCACCTGGCTCGCTCGCTCCCTCCCTCCCGTCTCCCCTCCCTCACTCACCCTCTGCATGGCTTTCAGGATCAAAGCCAGTTCATAGCGGGGCATCTTAGAGCTGGCTGTGGCGGGAGGAGCGGGGATGCGGCGGGGCAGAGGGTGGGGAGGAGGGGGCGGCGGCGATGCCGGAGAGGGGGGGACCGGAGGAGGAAGGCGCGTCCCCGGCGGCAGGCGGTGCTGGCGACGGCTCCTGCCCGCGCGGCTCCCAAGCTGCACAGACACCCGGGCAGGCGGGCGGGCGGCGCGGCTTAAAGGGCGCCAGCAGCTGCGCAGGCTCCGCCGCGCCGCCCCCTGCCCGCGCCAAGCGCCGCCTCCGCCGCGCACACGCCCGCCCGCCGGGGGGCCGCCGCCGCCCGCCCGCCCGTGGGCTGCCCGGCCGCCCCGGCCCGGGGAAGGGGGGCGGGAGGGGGACACCCGCCGCCGGGGAGCGGGCCCGAGCCGGGCGGGCCGAGCCGCGGTGCGGGCGCCGCCCCCCCCCCCCCCCGCGGCGGCTCGGGGCCTGCGCCCGCCTTCCTCCTTCCCGCCGCGGCGGCGGCTGTGGCTGCTGCAGGGAGTGGAAATTTCCACTGTGTCCGCCCCCTCGCTCCCCCCCCTCCGCGCACACACACACACCCGAGACCGCACATGGTGGGGGGGGAGGACAGTGCCGCCGGCGCCGGGGGCCTCTGCGCTTGGCTACCAGCCGCCGGCGCCCACGGCCGCGGCCCTGCGGCCGTCGTCCCCGCGCACCTGGGTGGGCTGGCTTCGGCAGCGGGCGGCGGGCGGCACGGCGAGGCAGAAGCGCCCCGGTGCCGGAGGGTGAGGCGAGGGTGCCGTGGTGGGACGGGGCCGCACGTGTGGGGCACCCTCAGCTCTTCCAGAACCTTCCGTGTCCCAGCGCCTCGGGGCGCCTCAGTGCCTGTTGCCCACCGACAGAAGTGCAGGTGGATGCGACCCACTCGCAGCGGGCTGGGTGTAGGGACCCGAGGAGTGACAGGGTCAAGGTAAAACTGCGTGGCTGGAAGATGGCTGGCCCTGATGCCTGGGTGCTCCTGGCGAGGGAGCATCTGGGCAAACATTTCCCAGCCGGCGGTGGTCGGCGCACACCCTTGGCGTTGTACTCGCACGCAGCCATCAAGGTCAGCGACACAGATACCCTCTGTCAGCAGCATGCCCGACGCTGGCGGCTAGCCGTGGCTGTGCCGGAAGCCTACAACCACCTGCATCCACCGAAGAGGGGCATTTGGAGAGCCTGGTGGTACATCAGGCTTGTTTCCACAGTATTTCCTCCACAGCAGAGACGCGTCCCTCCGGGGGTACCCCCTTCCCTCACGCTCACACGTACCCCAGAGCACCTAATACATGGGCTGGCTTTAAAGAGAGCGAGCTCACACCGGGTTTCTGCCCAAGTTTTTGAAGGCCTCAGCACTTGGCCCTGTCTGCTCTCAGAAAGAGGAAGGCAGGGGATGAGAGGGCAGAGCCACCATGCCGTGGCTCAAGGGGAGTGGAAAGCAGGGAAGAAGGCAGATCTCGAGATTAAAGAACTTCAGTGAAATATCTGTCTACGAAATACTGGCCCCACCCCATCAAGAGAGGCTTCAGCATCTCACCTGGGAACCTGAGCCATGCTTTACCACACCAACAAGCAGGGTCGCTTGCTTTTGCTCTGTTGGCACAGGAGTGATACCACAGTCGGTGAAACGAATCCAAGGTGCAGGTATTGCTAACTGAAAACTTTTCCCAGCACTTTCCATCGTCAGTTGCAGCACAGCCAGTACTGGTAGTGCTGTGGGCCTTCCTCATCTTAAGCAGATGTGAGTTCTAGGTAGTTCCCTACAGGTACTGTGCCCTACAGGCACAACAAAGCCTACGTGGGTGCTAGGAGCGGTTTTGTGTACCGCTCCAAGTTATCAACTGTTGGGGATGAATTGCCTATGCAGAAGTGTTTACACATATTCCCAAACTCCCACCCTCCCAGTGCTTAGGCAGTAATTGCCAGTCAGCTGACAGGTATCGTTTACTCCCTGTTGGTGCTTACCATGTACAAGCCCTCCCTGGGTTACTTTGCTTGGGGTTTTTTTGATAGGGTGTTGTCTGGCCTGAGCTGCTTCCTTGTTCTGAACAGGCGCCCGCTCAGTTCCAGAGGAAATCCAGAAAGTTTGTTTTGATGGCCCCCAATGGAGGCGAGAATGCCCAGGTATGCCTGCCATACCCACATGACGGGGCAGCCATTCCCACCCTCCCGGTGCACCCTGCCAGTGGTGGCACAGTCACGTGTGAGCCACAACGTTCCTCTTCCCACCGCGTGAAACCCCTGTGCCCTGCCACTCCACCAACCCTCCACCTGCTTAAAACACTCCTCTGCCAGAAAAAAGGGAACTCGTTCAATCCCTGTTCCTGAAGTCTTTCTCTCTCACACGCAGAACTTTATGCAAATCCCCAAGTCTATATACTGAAATATCTAGTGCCGCTTTCAAATGCCAATATTTGATTCTCGGTTGGATATACATTTATATTCACTGTTCATACTCACTTCTAACTACATTCCACATGCAAGCCCCACAAATACACATCTGCATGTGGCCAACAAACCCTCCCTGCCTTTTTTGTGAATCCCACCCACACTCATACTCCAGCGCTGTGTCTTGAGACCCCGCAAACATAAGACTGAGCCTGAGTCCACTTGTATCTGTGCCTCGGATTTGCTCATGCATGCAGAAACACTTGTATGTGAGACCTAATAAGCACACTCCCAGACAGGCGTCCCTATACATATTCACTGAATGAGATCTGTATGCCTGAGGGTCTCTCGTGTATTAGCAACACAGATACAGTGACTGTATCTATCTGTGTCTGAATGCCACGCATGTAGGGGTGTCTGGTCTCATGCATCATGCCTACGTATAGCTACGCACACTCGCTCATGGACTGACCACTGCATACATCTGTGACGTCCCGTACCTTTGTGGGAGTTCCTAATGCTTTCTGACTTTCTCGCTACTGATGTAGTGTGTCCACCAGGTATGAGCTACCTTGAATCTCACAAGTTTGTTTTTTCCTCAAAGCGCTAACCACAAGTATCCAAAGACCGTGGGAAACTCTCATTTAATATTTAAGTAACAAGTGTAAACTTTTGACTTCTGAGAGCCTTGAGTCATGGCTTTTTCATGCTGGAGGTTGGGGTGCCACAGAGGCAAACCGTCCTCTGCATCTTAGTGTCTTTCACATCCATCCCTATGCCAGAGAGCAGCACAGAGAGCGCTAATGAATAACGTCACTCATTATTCATTAAATTCATGCATTTAATGAATAAAGCACAAGATAAAAATATGTCCTCATGCATTCTATATGCATATGTAAATACAGAACCTATTCTGTGAAAAAGCTGTTGGAAGTGTTTTAGGGAATTAGAAGAATGTCATGCAATATCTCATAGACTCCTGACAAAGAAGCTAGTCCAGCATGGTGGGATTAAGGGGGAAAATGAAAGAAAAAATACTGCACTTTTAAAACCTCAAAATTACCATTAATAGCCTCTCTAAGCACAACTATATTGCGCTTCAGTGATCTCTTTCTTATGATGGAATATACCTAGTTTTGAAACAAGTACTCTGTGCACCACAGAAAAG